>NC_140990.1:222339020-222764020 GCF_052327205.1 Somniosus microcephalus
AAAAAGTGAAGCTAATCATCCTTTAAATATGATTTTTGTACTACGGCCCTCCCTACAGCTTTGGTTAATGTATTTAAAACTAGAGGATTCAGGCTTTGGTACACAGGCCTATTTTTGCAATCCAACATCACTAACAGTCGATGTTCCCTATATTTCTCTAACAGTCGATGTTCCCTTTATTTCACGAACAGTCGATGTTCCCTGTATTTCACTAACAGTCGACGTTCCCTGTATTTTTCTAACAGTTGATGTTCCCTGTATTTCACTAACAGTTGATGTTCCCTGTATTTCTCTAACAGTCGACGATCCCTGTATTTCTCTAACAGTCAATGATCCCTGTATTTTAATTACAGCTGATATTCCCTGTATTTCAATAACAGTCGATGTTCTCTGTATTTCACTAACAGTCAATGTTCCCTATATTTCACTAACAGTCGATGTTCCCTGCATTTCTCTAACAGTCAATGTTCCCAGTATTTCCCTAAAAGTCGATGTTCACTGTATTTCACTAGCAGTCGATCTTCCCTGTATTTTTCTAACTGTCGATGATCCCTGTGTTTTGATTATAGTTGATATTCCCGGAATTTCACTAACACTCGATGTTCTCTGTATTTCTCTAACAGTCGATGTTCTCTGTATTTCTCTAACACTCGATGTTCTCTGTATTTCACTCACAGTCGATATTCCCTGTATTTCTCTAACAGTCGATGATCCCTGTGTTTTAATTACAGCTGATTTTCCCTGTATTTCACTAACAGTCGATGTTCCCTGTATTTCTCTCCCAGTCGATATTCCATGTATTTCTCTAACAGTCGATGATCCCTGTATTTTAATTACAGCTGATATTCCCTGTATTTCAATAACAGTCGATGTTCTCTGCATTTCACTTACAGTTGATGTTCCTGATATTTCTCTAACAGTCCGAGACCGGAGAAGCAGCGGACCTGCGCGGGAGCAGCCCGAGGCGGGAGAGGTACTTAAGGAGCAGTCAGAGGCACCGAGGCCCACAGCCCCGAGACCGGAGAAGCAGCGGACCTGCGCGGGAGCAGCCCGAGGCGGGAGAGGTACTTACGGAGCAGTCAGAGGCACTGAGGCATACCAATCCAGGTTCCGGGAGAGAGGTAAAAAGTAGTCCAAGTGTGACGTCAGCAGGAAGCAGGTAAGTGATTGGTTGGTGAGTATTTCTCTCTTTTCAATACAAGCTTGAATTCTGTGGTGTTAAATTTCTAGGGTCTCTGTGGTGTAGTGGGGACAGTTGGTAAATAAAGCGCCCTAGAGTATACCTGTAACTGGGGTATTGAATAAATGTTTAATTAATTAAAGGAGTAAATCATGGCAGGAGAGTTCAGACCCATGTTCTGCTCCTCTTGCTCCATGTGGGAAGTCAGGGACGCTGCCAGTGTCCCTGACAACCATGTGTGCGGGAAATGCATCCAGCTGCAGCTACTTGTAGACCGCATTGCGGCGCTCGAGCTGCAGGTGGGTGAATTTTGGAGCATGCGCGATGCTGAGAGGGTCATGGATAGCACGTTTACCGAGTTGTTCATGCCTCAGGCTAGGGCTGCACAGGCAGAAAGAAAGTGGGTGACCATCAGGCAGAGCAACAGAGGCAGGCAGGAAGTGCAGGGAACCCCTGCGGACATCCCCCTTTCAAACAGGTATACCAAGTTGGATACTGTTGAGGGGGATGACTCACCAGGGGAAGGCAGCAGCAGCCAGCTTCCTGGCACCAGGGATGCTTCTGCTGCTCATGAAGGGAGGAAAAAGAGTGGGAGAGCAATAGTGGTAGGGGATTCTATCGTAAGGGGAACAGATAGGCGTTTCTGTGGCCGCAAACATGACTCCAGGATGGTTTGTTGCCTCCCTGGGGCCAGGGTCATGGATGTCACTGAGCGGCTACAGAGCATTCTTAAGGGGGAGGGTGAGCAGGCAGAGGTCGTGGTCCACATTGGGACCAACGACATAGGCAGGAAGGGGGATGAGGTCCTGCATCAAGAATTTAGGGAGCTAGATAACAGATTAAAGGGCAGGGCCTCAAAGGTTGTAATCTCTGGATTACTCCCAGTGCCACGTGCTAGTGAATATAGGAATAGGAGGATAGTGCAGATGAATGTGTGGCTAAAGAGTTGGTGTAGGAGGGAGGGTTTTAGTTTCCTGGATCACTGGGCCTGCTTCTGGGAAAGGTGGGACTTGTACAAGTCGGACGGGTTGCACCTGAACCAGAGCGGGACAAATATCCTTGCGGGGAGGTTTGCTAGCACTGTTGGGGGGGTTTAAACTAACTTGGCAGGGGGATGGGATACAGAGGGGAGCTGAAATAGGGGGTGATGTGCTGCCAATTATAGAGAAAAAAACAAGTCAGCTTGGTAGACAGGGCAAATATATAAGGGCAAGGCTGGATGGCATCTATTTTAATGCAAGGAGTCTTGCAAATAAGGTGGATGAACTGAAGGTGTTGATAAACACATGGGAGTATGATATTGTTGCTATCACGGAGACATGGTTGAGGGAGGGGCAAGACTGGCAGCTCAATATTCCGGGGTACAGAATCTTCAGGCGAGACAGAGGGGGAGGTAAAAGAGGAGGGGGTGTCGCAATATTAATTAAGGAGTCAATTACTGCAGTAAGGAGGGATGATATATTAGCAGGTTCCTCTAATGAGGCCATATGGATGGAGCTTAAAAACAAAAAGGGGGCAAGCACTTTGCTGGGAGTGTACTATAGGCCTCCAAACAGTCAGGGGGAGATAGAGGAACAGATATGTAGGCAAATCTCAGAGAAATGTGCAAATAATAGGGTAATAATAATGGGGGATTTGAACTTCCCCAATATTAACCGGGATAGTCAAAGTGTGAAAGGCTCAGAGGGTGTAGATTTCTTAAAGTGCATCCAGGAGAGCTTTTTGAGCCAGCATGTAGAAAGTCCTACAAGAGAGGGGGCGGTACTGGACCTAATTCTAGGGAATGTGGCCGGCCAAGTGGAAAAAGTGCTAGTATGTGAGCACTTTGGTGACAGTGACCATAATATGGTGAGATTTAAGGTGGTCATGGAAAAGGACAGGGATGGGCCGGAAATAAAGGTTCTAAATTGGGGGAAGGCCGATTTTTAATAGGATAAGGCAGGATCTGGCCAAAATGGACTGGGGTCAGCTACTTGTAGGAAAATCCGCATCGGAGCAATGGGAGGCTTTCAGAAGGGAGATTGAGATCATACAATGGCAACATGTTCCCGTAAAGGTCAAGGGTGGTTCCAAAAACCACAGGGAACCTTGGATGTCAGGGGATATACGAGAATGGATTAGGAAAAAAAGGAGGGCTTTTGGCAGATACAAAAGGCTAAAGACGGAGGAAGCCCTAGAGGAGTACAAAAAGTGCAGGGGGATACACATATATTCAGGACCTCTCTGGCCACAGGGGATGTGCCAGATGACTGGAGAACCACTAATGTAGTACCATTATTCAAGAAGGGAAGTAGGGAAAAACCGGGGAACTACAGGCCAGTGAGCCTAACATCAGTGGTAGTAAATTATTGGAAAAAATTCTGAGGGACAAAATTAGTCTCCACTTGGAGAGACAAGGATTAATCAGGGATAGTCAACATGGCTTTGTCAAGGGAAGATCATGTCTGACTAATTTGATTGAATTTTTTGAGGGGGTGACTAGGTGTGTGGATGAGGGTAACGCAGTGGATGTGGTATACATGGATTTCAGTAAGGCCTTCGATAAAATCCTGCACAGGAGACTGGTCAAGAAGGTAAGAGCCCATGGAATCCAGGGTGCCTTGGCACATTGGATACAAAACTGGCTTAGTGGCAGAAGGCAGAGGGTGATGGTCGAAGGTTGTTTTTGTGACTGGAAGCCTGTGGCCAGTGGGGTGCCACAGGAATCGGTGCTGGGTCCCTTGCTGTTTGTGGTCTACATTAATGACTTGGATATGAATGTAAAAGGTATGATCAGTAAGTTCGCGGATGATACAAAAATTGGTAGGGTGGTAAATAGCGAGGAGGGTAGCTTCAGTCTGTAGGACGATATAGATGGGTTGGTCAGATGGGCGGAACAATGGCAAATGGAATTTAACCCGGAGAAGTGTGAGGTGATGCACTTTGGGGGGAATAACAAGGCAAGGGAATACACAATGAATGGTAAGACCCTAGGCATGACGGAGGGGCAGAGGGATCTGGGTGGGCAAGTACACAGATCCCTGAAGGCGGCGGAACAGGTGGATAAGGTGGTAAAAAAGGCATATAGGATACTTGCCTTCATTAGCCGAGGCATAGAATATAAGAGCAAGGAGGTTATGATGGAGCTGTATAAAACACTGGTTAGGCCACAGCTGGAATACTGTGTGCAGTTCTGGTCGCCACACTACAGGAAGGATGTGATCGCTTTGGAGAGGGTGCAGAGGAGATTCACCAGGATGTTACCAGGGCTGGAGCGCTTCAGCTATGAAGAAAGACTGGGCAGATTGGGTTGTTTTCCTTGGTGCAGAGGAGGCTGAGGGGGGACATGATTGAGGTGTACAAAATTATGAGGGGCATAGATAGGATGGATACTGAGGAGCTTTTTCCCTTAGTAGAAGGGTCAATAACTAGGGGGCATAGATTCAAGGTAAAGGGCGGGAGGTTTAGAGGGGATTTGAGAAAGAACTTTTTCACCCAGAGGGTGGTTGGAGTCTGGAACTCACTGCCTGAAAGGATTGTGGAGGCAGGAACCCTCACAACATTTAAGAAGCATTTGGATGAGCACTTGAAATGCCATAACATACAAGGCTACGGACCAAATGCTGGAATATGGGATTAGATTAGACAGGGCTTGATGGCCGGCACGGACACGATGGGCCGAAGGGCCTCTATCCGTGCTGTATAACTCTATGACTCTATGACTCTATGACTCTAACAGTCGATGTTCCCTGTATTTCACTAACAGTCGAGGTTCCCTGTATTTCCCTAAAAGTCGATGTTCACTGTATTTCACTAGCAGTCGATGTTCCCTGTATTTTTCTAACTGTCGATGATCCCTGTATTTTAATTATAGTTGATATTCCCGGAATTTCACTAACACTCGATGTTCTCTGTATTTCACTAAAAGTCGATGTTCCCTGTATTTCAATAACAGTTGAAGTTCCCAATATTTCACTAGCAGTCGATGTTCCCTTTATTTCTCCAACTGTCAATGTTCCCTGTATTTCACGAACAGTCGATGATCCCCTTACTTTAATTACAGTTGTTATTCCCTCTATTTCTCCAGCACTCGATGTTCTCTGTATTTCACTAATGGTCAACGTTCCCAGTATTTTTCTAACAGTCGATGATACCTGTATTTTACTTGCAGTTGATATTCCTGGAATTTCACTAACATTCGATATTCTCTGTATTTCACGAACAGTCGGTGATCCCGTTACTTTAATTATAGTTGATATTCCTTGTATTTCACTAACACTCGATGTTCTCTGTATTTCACTAACAGTCGATGTTCCCTGTATTTCACTAACAGTCGATGTTCTCTGTATTTCACTAACAGTCGATGTTCTCTGTGTTTCACTAACAGTCGATGATCCCTGTATTTCACTAACAGTTGATGTTCACTGTATTTCACTAACACTCGATGTTCCCTGTTTTTCTCTAACAGTCAATGTTCGCTATCTTTCTCTAACAGTCGATTTTCTCTGTATTTCTCTCCCAGTCGATATTCCCTGTATTTCTCTAACAGTCAATGATCCCTGTATTTTAATTACAGCTGATATTCCCTGTATTTCAATAACAGTCAATGTTTTGGACCGATGGACTATTTTATGTGCAGATAGCACCCTCTGGTGGTGGTTATGTGTTAGCAGTGTGTTTGTATGAAACTGAGGTCATTTGACCTTTGTTCCTTTCTTCCTGTGTGATGTCATTTGACCTTTGTTCCTTTCTTCCTGTGAGATGTCATTTGACCTTCGTACCTTTCTTCCTGTGTAACCCAGGAAGTAGAATTCCAGGAAGAACCTGGCAGTAATGGAGGATTCCATGAGGGTTTCACAATCCAATGTAATCTGATTTCATATGTTAGGCCAAGCACAATATCTGTGAGTATCTTTGTTTGTTAGCATAATAGCAACGTTGTCAGAGTAGTATTTTGACAATAATATGTTTATAAAAGGTTAATATTTGATAGTTACAGAAGTTAGTCCAAATGTTAGTTAGTTATACAATTAGTCTATTCTACTGTTGTAAATATGTTTATATCTTATGTAATATCGAATGTATCGTACTCAGTTTATGTACAAAACATACTTAATCTTTGTTTACAGTTTCACAAATTTGTTCAAGTAAAGCTTCAAAACAGCAAACGGCTTCACGAAGAATTATTTTTGAATAAGTGTTTAACTTGCTGGATAACTAGATAGGAGCACGTCTAGCATGGCCAGTACAGTGAAAAATAGCAATACGGCTAGCTGTGAAGAGCGGAGAATGAGGAACCAAGAGTAAGCCTTAACCTCATAGAGCACATCTACCTCACATCAACATTTCAGAAGATAATAACGAAAATGCTTTGCAGTGAGGAGAAGACCTTAAAGAGGCAGACGAAACTGTAGAAGGTGACATTCGGTCTATAAGCTCCGGTTACATCAGATCGCAAGCTGGTTCATGGTCATCAGGTGGTTCTAGAATAAGCGTGACTATCGCCAGAGCACGGGCTAAGCTAGTGGCAGCTCAAGCCAGAGCTGCGCATGCGAACAGTGAAATAGAGATAAAAGTAAGACAGGCCCATCTCCAAGCTGAATCCCAAGCCAAACAGGCCTGTCTCCAAGCTGAATCCCAAGCCGAACAGGCCCGTCTCCAAGCTGAATCCCAAGCCGAACAGGCCCGTCACCAAGTTGAACACCAGGCTGAACAGGCCCATCACCAAGTTGAACGCCAGGTTGAACAGGCCCCTCTCCAAGCCACATTAGACGCTCTGCAGCAACAAAAAGAGATAGATGCTGCATTAGCTGAGACACAAGTATTCGAGGCAATTTTGGAGGGAGCTGATCCCGAGACAGCTTACAAACCTTTAATTCCCGTTTCGTGGCAGAGTCCACGACAGCGCACCATAGATTACATGAGCGACCATGCCGACATACAATTTACAGGAGAAAGGGATGGTGGCCCGCACATCTCTACAGAAGCAAGCACTTCGTATAACATGCCACAAGTTGCCAACCAAGTTCAAAGCAGACGGCGTGCCTCAAGCCGCAGCGTCTCCCCCAGCAGAATGGAAGACACGGTGCAGAGGAATAGGACGCCGAATAGAGAAAGTCAGAGGCAAATCCCCTCTCGGTTCCTTGAGACCCCCAACAGAGCCCCTAGCCAAGGCAACCCTGGCACAGGTCCCAGCACCTACGACCTTGCCAAATACCTTGCACGCACCCAGCTGGTGACTTCGGGGTTAATTAAGTTTGATGACAGGCCGGAGAATTATCGGGCTTGGAAGTCCTGCTTCCACGATGCCATATCGAGCTTAGACCTATCGGCAGGAGAAGAGCTCGGCCTCCTTATCAAATGGCTCGGCCCAGAGTCCGCCGAACAGGCCTGCAGGATAAAAGTTGCCAATGTGGGACAGCTGCCAGAGGGGTTGAAGAAGGCTTGGGCGAGGCTGGAAGAAAGCTACGGCTCGCCTGAAGCCATTGAAAGGGCTCTCTTTGACAGGTTGGAGAACTTTCTGAGGTTGACGAGTAAGGAACCCCAGAAGCTCCGCGACCTTGGAGATCTGCTGTCGGAACTCGAAGCCGCAAAGCAGGACGGCTACCTACCCGGTCTATCGTACTTAGACACTTCCAGAGGGGTAAGTCCCATCATTGAGAAGCTTCCATTTAACCTGCAGGAGAAGTGGATAACGTTTGGATCAAAGTTCAAGCTAAAGCACAACGTGGCGTTCCCACCATTCTCTGCATTCGTTAAATTCATCCGTAAAGAAGCCAAAGCCAGGAACGACCCCAGCTTCAACTTCTTCTCCTCCCACCCAGCACTTGCCAGAAGAGACAAGTTCGACAGACATGGAAGGACAACAATATCTGTCCACAAAATGCAAGTGTCCTCAACTGAGAACACAACGATTCAGAAGAAACCTGAGGATATGAGCAAACAATGCCCTATCCACAACAAGCCCTATCCTTTAAAGAAGTGCAGCGGCTTCAGGGAGATGTCCCTGGAAGATCGGAAACAATATCTTAAAGAGAACTCTATATGTTTCAAGTGCTGCTCTTCCACGAGCCATCTCGCCAAGAACTGCAAGGTAGATGTAAAATGCCCTGAATGTGAAAGTGATCGGCACGTTTCAGCATTACACCCAGGCCCAGCTCCTTGGAAGTCAGAGATGCCTCCTCCCGCTTCAGAGCACGGCGGGGAGAGAGAGGGAGCTGCTGGTCCGGAGATTACATCCAGGTGCACCGAGGTGTGTGGAGAAGGAGTGAGCGCATGAGCATGCTCCAAGATATGCCTCGTTAATGTGTACCCTGCAGGATGTCATCAGGAATCTGAAAAGATGTATGCCATACTAGATGAACAAAGCAATCGTTCTCTAGCAAGATCCGAGTTCTTCAACATCTTCAAGGTCAAAGGAAGTCCGTCGCCTTACACGCTGAAGACGTGTGCTGGACTTTCAGAGACAGCCGGCAGGAGGGCCTGCGGTTACGTTGTTGAGTCAGCCGATGGGAAGATTAGTCTCCCCCTTCCTACACTCATCGAATGTAATCAAGTCCCCGGCAACCGTTCTGAGATTCCCACTCCGAATGCAGCTCGTCATCACCGTCATCTGAGACGCATTGCAGACGAGATCCCACCTCTTGATCCAGATGCAAGCATACTTCTGTTGTTGGGAAGAGACATCCTGAGGGTACATAAGATAAGGGAACAGATGAACGGTCCACATGACGCCCCTTTTGCCCAAAGGCTAGACCTCGGCTGGGTCATTGTTGGAGATGTGTGCCTCAAGGGTGCTCACAAGCCATCTCAGGTGAGCAAACTCAAGACTTCCACCTTGGAGAATGGTCGTCCAAGCTACCTTACCCCATGCAGTAGTCAGATCCGAGTGACAGAGAAGTTCAGTCATACGGCTCAGCCTCAGAAAACCCCAGCGCTGATCTCCGCAGACAGCACACAGATGATGCTCACAGGAGAGAACCCAGGTCAGTCAGTCTTCAGTCGCACCGCCAACGACCACAAACTTGCTCCATCGATCGATGACATGAGGTTCCTCCAGATTATGGACAATGAGGTCTCTCGTGACAGCTCTAACAGCTGTGTTGCACCCTTACCCTTCCGGAACCCCAGACGATGGCTGCCGAACAACAGGGGGTATGCCTATAATCGTCTTAACTCACTCTGTCGCATACTAGAGAAGAAGCCAGAGATGAAAGCACACTTCCTAGAATTTGTCAAGAAACTGCTTGTCAACGATCATGCAGAGATAGCTCCTCCGTTCCAGGAAGGCCAAGAGTGTTGGTACCTCCCTTCCTTCGGAGTCTATCACCCCAAAAAGCCGGAACAGATCCGCGTGGTATTTGACTCCAGTGCACCATATCAGGGAGTCTCTCTCAATGACGTATCCTCACAGGGCCCGATCTTAACAACAGCCTCTTGGGAGTGCTCATGAGATTCAGGAAAGAGCCCGCCGCCATCACGGCCGATATCCAGGACATGTTTCATTTCTTCCTGGTGAGAGAAGACCAAAGAGACTTCCTCTGCTTCCTGTGGTATCAGGACAATGACCCCAATAGAGACATTGTGGACTACAGAATGCGTGTCCATGTCTTTGGGAATAGCCCATCCCCTGCTGTCACCATATACGGACTAAGGAGGGCTGCCAAGGAAGAAGACGACGACTTTGGCAGTGATGTGAGAGGGTTCATCAAACGAGAGTTCTATGTTGACGACGCACTGAAGTCATTCCCGACCGAAGCAGAGGCCATCAGTACCCTCGGACGAGCCCAGGAACTACTTGCACTATCCAACCTCAGGCTGCATAAGATAGCCTCTAACAGACCAGCAGTGATGGAGACATTCCCCCCTGAAGATCGTGCTAAGGATGTCAAAGACCTAGACCTCTTCACCGATGACCTCCCCTTACAGCGTAGCCTAGGGGTGTCATGGAACATAGCAACAGACACGTTCACGTTCTAAGTCTTAGACGTCAAGAAACCCTTCACACGTAGAGGAGTGCTCTCTACAGTCAACAGCCTATACGACCCTCTCGGCTTCTTAGCCCCTGTCACCATACAAGGCAGGCTGCTCCTCAGGGAACTCTCCACATGCGCTGAAGAGTGGGATTTACCTCTCCCTGAAGAGATGGAAGCAGAGTGGGACAGATGGAGAGACTCACTCCAAGACTTACAGGAGATCCGAATATCTCGCTGCTATTCGTCTTTCTCTCCCTTAAATGCCCAATTCAAAGAGCTTTGTGTCTTTGCAGATGCATTCGCTAAGGCCATTGCAAGCGTGGCTTATCTGAAGGTCACTACTCAAGATGGACAAAGCAAAATCGGCTTCGTCTTTGATAGAGGCAAGTTGGCGCCCCAGCCAGACCTCACCATACACAGATTGGAACTGTGCGTAGCAAAACGCAAACTACCCCCTCACAGCAGTCTACGGAAGCTGCATCCTATCATCGACACCGACGGACCGTCTCTGAGGTGGTTCTTCTTTTGTCGCCAGAGGACTCCAGTGACAAGTAGAGTTCGGACTATGTGGAGTCGTTAATGACCCCAGACGGGGAGTGTTCTGGACCGATGGACTATTTTATGTGCAGATAGCACCTTCTGGTGGTGGTTATGTATTAGCAGTGTGTTTGTATGAAACAGAGGTCATTTGACCATTGTTCCTTTCTTCCTGTGTGAGGTCACTTGACCTTTGTTCCTTTCTTCCTGTGAGAGGTCATTTGATCTTCGTACCTTTCTTCCTGTGTAACCCAGGAAGTAGGATTCCAGGAAGAACCTGGCAGTAATGGAGGATTCCATGAGGGTTTCACAATCCAATGTAATCTGATTTCATATCTTAGGCCAAGCACAATATCTGTGAGTATCTTTGTTTGTTAGCATAATAGCAACGTTGTCAGAGTAGTATTTTGACAATAATATGTTTATAAAAGGTTAATATTTGATAGTTACAGAAGTTAGTCCAAATGTTAGTTAGTTATACAATTAGTCTATTCTACTGTTGTAAATATGTTTATATCTTATGTAATATCGAATGTATAGTACTCAGTTTATGTACAAAACATACTTAATCTTTGTTTACAGTTTCACAAATTTGTTCAAGTAAAGCTTCAAAACAGCAAACGGCTTCACGAAGAATTATTTTTGAATAAGTGTTTAACTTGCTGGATAACTAGATAGGAGCACATCTAGTGTGGCCAGTACAGTCGATGTTCTCTGTATTTCACTTACAGTCGATGTTCCCTGTATTTCACTAACAGTCGAGGTTCCCTTTATTTTCCTTACAGTCGATGTTCCCTGTATTTCTCTAACAGTCGATGTTCTCTGTATTTCACTAACAGTCGATGTTCCCTGTATTTCTCTAACAGTCGATGTTCCCGGTATTTCCCTAAAAGTCGATGTTCACTGTATTTCACTAGCAGTCGATGTTCCCTGTATTTTTCTAACTGTCGATGATCCCTGTATTTTAATTATAGTTGATATTCCTGGAATTTCACTAACACTCGATGTTCTCTGTATTTCACGAAAAGTCGATGTTCCCTGTATTTTAATAATAGTTGATGTTCCCAATATTTCACTAACAGTCGATGTTCCCTTTATTTCTCTAACTGTCAATGTTCCCTGTATTTCACGAACAGTCGATGATCCCATTACTTTAATTACAGTTGATATTCCCTCTATTTCTCTAACACTCGATGTTCTCTGTATTTCACTAATGGTCGATGTTCCCGGTAATTTTCTAACAGTCGATGATACCTGTATTTTACTTACAGTTGATATTCCTGGAATTTCACTAACATTCGATATTCTCTGTATTTCACTAAAAGTCAATCTTCCCTGTATTTCAATAACAGTTGAAGTTCCCAGTAATTTACTAAGAGTCGATATTCCCTGTATTTCTCTAACAGTCGATGATCCATGTATATTATTTGCAGTTGATATTGACGGCATTTCATTAACACTCGATGTTCTCTGTATTTCACTAAAAGTCGATGTTCCCTTTATTTCTCTAACAGTCGATGTTCTCTGTATTTCACTAACAGTCAATGTTCCCTGTATTTCATTAACAGTCGCTATTGCCTGTATTTCACTAAAAGTCATATTCTCTGTATTTCACTAAAAGTTGAAGGTCCCTGTATTTCACTAACAGTCGATGTTCTATGCATTTCACTCACAGTCGATATTCCTGACATTTCTCTAACAGTCGTTCGCTTTATTTCTCTAACAGTCGATGTTCTCTGTATTTCACTAAAAGTCAAAGGTCCCAGTATTTCACTAGCAGTCGATGTTCCCTGTATTTCACTAAAGTCGAAGGTCCCTGTATTTCACTACGAGTCAATTTTCCCTGTATTTCACTTACAGTCAATGTTCGCTGTATTTCTCCAACAGTTGATGTTCTCTGTATTTCATTAACAGTCGATGTTCCCTGTATTTCTCTAACAGTCGATGATCCCTGTATTTTAATTGCAGTTGATATTCGCGGCATTTCACTAACACTCGATGTACTCTGTATTTAACTAAATGTTGATTTTCCCTGTATTTCAATAAAAATTGAAGTTCCCAGTATTTCACTAACAGTCGATGTTCCATTTATTTCTCTAACAGTCGATGTTCCTTGTATTTCACAAAAAGTTGATGATCCTGTTATTTTAATTACAGTTTATATTCCCTGTATTTCACTAACACTCGATGTTCTCTGCATTTACAAACAGCCGATGTTCCCTGTATTTCACTAAATGTGGAATAACCCATATTTCACTAACAGTTGATGTTCTTTGTCTTTCACTAACAGTCAATGTTCCCGATATTGCATTAACAGTCGATGCTCTCTGTGCTTCATTAACAGTCACTGTTCCCTGTATTTCTCTAACAGTCTATGATCACTGTATTTTAATTACAGTTGATTGTGATAAATCCATGTAGTGAGACAAGGGACTCGAAGAGGCGAGGTATGAGGATTAAGATGAGTACTTTATTGAACGACTGCGAGACAACCAGGCAGGCCTGCTTCCAGGCATTGCACCTTTGCTGACCTTAGCAGGAAGCTAACCTCTGACCTTAACAGGAAGCAGCATTGGCTACAGCACCACCTGGTGGATAACCTTAATCATAACATCCCAGATTACTATATCCCTCCCCCCTTAAGATTTCAGTATGAATTTCTTAACAAACAACCATTCCTAAGGGTCACATAAGAAGTCTCCATTCACCATGTTCCATACTTTACAAATCTAACAGGTCAGTATCAATCTCTCTGGTGGCTTGCGAGGCCTTTGCGAACGTCTGACAGTAAAGTCCCTGCTTGTTTGTGGTGAAGCCACCAGCTGCACCTGAGCAGTGCTCAGAGTGTCTGACTCTGCAACGATGGTTTCCTCTTGATGAATGGTTTCCTGTGGAATTGTCTCTGTCCCTGGTGGTGGCACCACAGATGCACTTGGATAACTGGGGGCAACCCTGTCCACAGCCATTGCATCTGGAACCTTAATTTCAATTTCCCCTTGTCTGGTAAGCATCTGATCTACATGTCTGCATACTACCCTACCATCACCCAACATGACCTTGTATGATATGGGACCAGTCATTGAGTCTATGAAGCTAGGAATCCACTTGGGTCCGTAACTGAAATTCCTGGTAAGGACCGCATCTCCTTCTCCAAAACTTCGGCTTTGTTCTTTTGTCATGGTTCTCTTTTTGTTTGTTTTGTCTGTTTTCCATTTTCCTTTTTAGGTCTGGGTGGACAAGGTCAAGAGTGGAGCATAGTCTACGACCTAATAACATCTCAGCAGGAGAGAATCCTGTGGTGGATTGAGGTGTTATTCTGTAGCTGAACAGAACCCGTGACACTTTGGCTGCTAAACTCCCTTCTGCACTTTTTTTCATCATCTCTTTAAATGTTTGTATGGCTCTCTCCGCAAGTCCATTTGAGGATGGATGATATGGGGCCGAGGTCACCTGCACTAAGCCATTTTTTCTCAAGAACTCTTTTGTCTCTGTACTCATAAAACAAGTGGCATTGTCACTTACCACGATCTCCGGTAGCCCTTGATTACTGAAGCTCTGACGCAGGCAGTCTATAGTAGCAGTGGCGGAAGCAGAATTTACAGGATTAATATCCATCCATTTGGAATGTGCATCAATGATTATGAGGAACATTGTCCCCATGAATGGACCCGCATAATCTAAGTGCAATCTTCTCCATGGTTTATCCGGCCACTCCCAGGGGTGGAAAGGAGCCGCTGCTGGTGCCTTCCAGTGTTCCTGACAAGTGCTGCATGTCTTGACTACATTTTCTATCTCCTCATCTAGCTTTGGCCACCACAAGTAACTCCTAGCCAAGGCTTTCATACGCGAGACCCCAGGATGACACTGATGTAGTTGCTCTAGGATAGACTGTCGTGCTGGCTGTGGAATAATCACTCGTGCTCCCCACAACACGCAACCATCCTGCACACTCAGCTCTGTTTTCCTGACACTGTAGGGTGTGAAGTCAGCCCCTTCTGGATGCTGTGGCCATCCCCTCACCACATATTCTCGAACTCTAGACAGTACTGGATCCTTACCTGTCCATGTTCTTACTTGCTCTGCAGTCACAAGTGCTGTGTCAGTGTCCTCCAACATCAACACTCTGTCCCCTGGAGCTGCCCGGATAGGTGTGCCTGGCAGTGAAAGATGGCTCAAGGCATCTGCGTTCCCATGGTACTTGCCCACCTTGTAGACGATGACATACTCATATGCCCTCAACGTCACGGCCCACCTCTGGATCCAGGGTGACACCATCTGTGGAACTGCTTTCATTTCATTGAAAAGAGAGATAAGAGGTTTATGATCAGTGCATATGGTGAACTTCCTGCCATATATGTACTTGTGGAACCTCTGTAACCCAAACATTACTGCTAACCCCTCTTTGTCTAGTTGGGAATAGTTTTTTCCACTGGTGTTAGAGTTCGGGACATAAACCCTATTGGTCTTTCAGTTCCATCTTCCATGCAGTGTGAAAGAGCTGCCCCCACCCCGTAAGGTGAAGTGTCACAAGAGAGAATGATGTCTTTCTCTGCATTGTAGTGAACCAGCACATCCGACGACAGCATCAGTTTCTTGGACTGTTCAAATGAAACCCCCTGCTCCTCTCCCCACTGCCACTGTGTCTCTTTGTGCAGTAGTTTGTGAAGAGGTGCTAACACAGTTGACAAGTTTGGTAAAAACCTGTTATAATAGTTCAGCAGTCCCAGGTAAGCTTTTAACTCAGCCACATTTGTAGGAGCAGGGGCATCCTGCAGTGCTTGTAATTTCTCCTTGAGTGGATGGAGCCCGGTGGTGTCCACTCTGTGTCCCAGGAACACTGCCTCATTCCCCAGGAAAGTGCACTTACTCCTCTTGAGCCGGAACCCTGCCCTCTCCAATCTCTGTAGTACCTCTCTCTGAGTGCTCAGATGCCCCTGGTTGGTTCTTCCCATCACCAGAATGTCATCCAGATAGATGGAAACATGTGGAATCCCTTGCAGTACACCTTCGATTGTCCTCTGGAAGATAGCTGGACTAGATGAGATACCAAACGGTAAGCGGTTATATAAAAAACAAGCCCTTGTGTGTATTTATGGTGACATGCTTCTTTGATTCGTCATCCAGTGTAATCTGCAAGTAGGCATGACTCATATCCAACTTTGTGAATTTCTTTCCTCCAGCCAGGTTTGCAAAGAGATCCTCTGTTTTGGGAATAGGATACTGCTCTAGTTTGGACACCCGATTGACTGTCAATTTATAGTCTCCACAGAGTCTTACCGAATTGTCCGGTTTTAAAACAGGTACTATGGTTGAAAGGTGCTTTTAGCACAGCCACTAATTCAACAAATGGTTTATCTCCAGGCTTTTCAGGACTGAGCAGGTTCTTCATCAAACTGTAGGTTTGGCTTCCCACTGAACTAAGCAGAATGGCTTTCCTTTTTCCGGCATCATTTATTTCATTTGCTTTGAAAAAATAACCCAACACTTCACGGTATTCCTCCCAAGTTTGTGCTTGAATATCAAAAGCGGAGACCATTCCTACCGTGGCAGCCATGCTCTCTTCCAACTGGTAGCTAACTGCAGCTCGTGATTTTGTTGTTTTAACGTCCTGGCAGACTTCTCTTATTCATGGTCCTGTTTTACCTCATCGACAAATGTGATGAATCCATGTAGTGAGACAAGGAACTCAAAGAGGCGAGGTATGAGGATTAAGACGAGTACTTTATTGAACGACTGCGAGACAGCCAGGCAGGCCTGCTTCCAGGCATTGCACCTTTGCTGAACTTAACAGGAAGCTAACCCCTGACCTTAACAGGAAGCAACCCCTGACCTTAGCAGCAGCATTGGCTACAGGACCACCTGGTGGATAACCTTAATCATAACATCCCAGATTACTATATGATATTTCCTGTATTTCACTAACAATCGATGTTCCCCGTATTTCACTAACAGTTGATGTTCTCTGCATTTCACTAACATTTGATGTTCCCTGTATTTCTCTAATAGTCGATGTTCCCTGTATTTCACTAACAGTCGATGTTCCCTGTATTTCACTAATAGTCGATGTTCCCTGTATTTCACTAACAGTCGATTTTTGCCTGTATTTCTCTAACGGTCGATGTTCTTTGTGCTTCATTAAGAGTTGATGTTCCCTGTATTTCATTAACAGTTGATGTTCCCTGCATTTCTCTAACAGCCGATGACCCTTGTATTTTAATTACAGTTGATATTCCCTGTATTTCTCTAACACTCGATGTTCTCTGTATTTCACTAACAGTCGATGTTCCCTGTATTTCACTAACAGTCGATGTTCTCTGTATTTCACTTACAGTCAATGTTCCCTGTATTTCTCGAACAGTCAATGTTCTATGTATTTCACTCACTGTCGATATTCCCTGTATTTCTCTAACAGTCGATGATCCCTGTATTTTAATTACAGCTAATATTCCCTGTATTTCACTAACAGTCGATATTCTCTGTATTTCTCTAACAGTCGATTTTCCTGATATTTCTCTAACAGTCGATGTTCCCTGCATTTCTCTAACAGTCGAAGTTCCCAGTATTTCTCTAAAAGTTGATGTTCCCTGTATTTCACTAACAGTCGATGTTCCCTTTATTTCTCTAACACTTGATGATCCCTGTATTTTAATTACAGTTGATATTCCCGTAATTTCACTAACACTCGATATTCTCTGTATTTCACTAAAAGTCAATCTTCCCTGTATTTCTCTAACAGTCGATGATCCGTGTATTTTAATTACAGTTGATATTCCCTGTATTTCACTAACACTCGATGTTCCCTGTATTTCTCTAACAGTCAATGTTCCCTATATGTCTCTAACAGTCGATATTCTCTGTATTTCACTCACAGTCGATATTCCCTGTATTTCTCTAACAGTCGATGATCCCTGTGTTTTAATAACAGCTGATATTTCCTGTAATTCACTAACAGTCGGTGTTCCCTGTATTTCTCTAACAGTTGATTTTCTCTGTATTTCACTAACAGTCGATGTTCCCTGTATTTCATTAACAGTTGCTATTGCCTGTATTTCACTAAAAGTCATGTTCCCTGTATTGCACTAAAATTCAAAGGTCCCTGTATTCCACTAACAGTCGATGTTCTATGTATTTCACTCCCAGTCGATATTCCCTCTATTTCTCTAACAGTCGATGATCGCTGTATTTTAATTACAGCTGATATTCACTGTATTTCACTAGCAGTCGATGTTCTCTGTATTTCACTAACAGTCTATGTTCGCTGTATTTCTCTAACAGTCGATGTTCTCTGTATTTCACTAACAGTTGATGTTCCTGATATTTCTCTAACAGTCTATGTTCGCTGTATTTCTCTAACAGTCAATGTTCTCTGTATTTCACTAACAGTCGATGTTCCCTGTATTTCACTAACAGTCGATGTTCCCTTTATTTCACTAACAGTCGATGTACCCTGCATTTCTCTAACAGTCGATGTTCCCTGTATTTCACTAAAAGTCGAAGGTCCCAGTATTTCACTAGCAGTCGATGTTCCCCGTATTTCACGAAAAGTCGATGTTCTTTTTATTTCACTAACACTCGATGTTTCCTGTATTTCACTAAAGTCAATTGTCCCTGTATTTCACTAAGAGTCAATATTCCCTGTATTTCACTAACAGTCGATGTTCCCTGTATTTCTCTAACAGTCGATTATCCCTGTATTTTAATAACATTTGATATTCGCGGCATTTCACTAACACTCAATGTACTCTGTATTTCACTAAATGTCAATGTTCCCTGTATTTCAATAAAAATTGAAGTTCCCAGTATTTCACTAACAGTTGATGTTCCATTTATTTCTCTAACAGTCGATGTTCCCTGTATTTCACAAAAAGTTGATGATCCTGTTATTTTAATTACAGTTTATATTCCCTGTATTTCATTAACACTCGATGTTCTCTGCATTTACGAACAGTCGATGTTGCCTCTATTTCACTAACAGTGGAAGTTCCCAGTATTTCACTAACAGTTGATGTTCTTTGTCTTTCACTAACAGTCAATGGTCCCGATATTCCACTAACAGTCGATGTTCTTTGTGCTTCATTCACAGTCGATGTTCCATTTATTTCTCTAACAGTCGATGTTCCCTGTATTTCACAAAAAGTTGATGATCCTGTTATTTTAATTATAGTTTATATTCCCTGTATTTCATTAACACTCGATGTTCACTGCATTTATGAACAGTCGATGTTTCCTGTATTTCACTAACTGTGGAAGTTCCCAGTATTTCAATAACAGTTGATGTTCTTTGTCTTTCACTAACAGTCACTGTTCCCTGTATTTCTCTAACAGTCGATGATCACAGTATTTTAATTACAGTTGATATTCCCTGTATTTCACTAACAATTGATGTTCCCCGTATTTCACTAACAGTTGATGTTCTCTGCATTTCACTAACAGTCGATGTTCCCTGTATTTCACTAACAGTCAATTTTTGCCAGTATTTCTCTAACAGTTGATATTCCCTGTATTTCACTAACAATTGATGTTCCCCGTATTTCACTAACAGTCGATGCTCCCTGTATTTCACTAACAGTCGATGTTCTCTGTATTTCACTAACACCTGATATTCCCTGTATTTCTCTAAAAGTCGGTGTTCCCTGTATTTCCCTAACTGTCAATGTTCTCTGTATTTCACTAACAGTCGATGTTCCTTGTATTTCTCAAACAGTCGATTATCCCTGTTAAGGAGACTTTGTGTTATCTGGAGGCTAACTGTCCGGCAAGCTCTAGCCACTGGCAAAATCTCGCTCCGAAAACTGCACCTCAGTAACCGGCAATGTTGCCGGTTCAAGTCCGAGTCTCCAACGGTTGCCGAGTTCGTCAGTGGGGGTAGTTCTCCAAACTGCCACTATTCAGCCTCTTGGCGCTATCGGAAGTCGGAACACCTCAGAAACCCTGCATCAGGAGTCTCACTCTCCCATGCTGCCGCCATTTTTCAGGGTTCCAGTACTGTGTGTCTCCAACGCTGTTGCAACTCATTGGATTGCATTATGGGAATCCCAAAAGTTCATCCAACCAAAAGGAAGAGAGTGGTGTTAACTTTAAAACAGAAAATCGAAATATGCCAACGACTGGAAAGGGGAGCGAAGCTTATGAACATTATGAATGAATTCAAAATCGGTTCGTCAACAATGTACGACATCAAAGCACAGAAGGATAAGATGCTCAAGTTTTATGCAAGCTCGGAGACATCTAAGAGTGTAGAGAAATGGTGCACGCTTCATAAGCCTAAGCTTGAAGAGCTGGATACCGTGCTTCATGAGTGGTTTTCTCTGAAGCGTTCAGAGGATGTTCTGATTTCCGGACCCATGCTAATCAAAAAAGGGAAGGATTTCTACGCAAAGATGGAGCTCACTGACAAGTGTGCTTTCTCTGATGGATGGCTATTGTGCTTCAAGGCACGGCATGGGATACGACGACTCGATGTTTCCAGGGAGAAGAAATCAGCTGATCACGACGCCGCAGAAGAATACTGCAATTATTTCAATCAGATTGTGCAGCAACATAATTTGTCGCCAGCACAGATATACAATGCCGATGAAACTGGCTTATTTTGGAGGTTTTTGCCAGAATCAACACTTGCTGGGGCTAGTGAGGCTAATGCTGCAGGTTACAAGAAAAATAAAGATTGTGTAACCATGCTAACATGTGCGAATGCTGCTGGATCACACCGGGTGAAACTTCTCATCATTGGGAAGTATAAAAATCCCCGTGCATTTAAGAATGTGAAGCACTTACCTGTTGAGTACAAAGCTCAAAGAAATGCTTGGATGGATAAGGAAATCTTTTCAAATTGGTTCCATCACACTTTTGTTCCATCTGTGAGGGGACATTTCCGTAGAATAGGGAAACCTGAAGACAGCAAATGCATTTTATTGCTTGATATTTGTAGAGCCCATCCACATGAATCCAAGTTGGTTTCTGGAAATATTTTCACCATTTATTTGCCACCAAATGTAACTTCTCTCATACAACCCATGGACCAGGGCGTTATCCAAAATATCAAGTGTCATTACAACAAAGACTTCCTACGTAGACTGATAAGCCAAGATGACAATACAGGTATTCAGGCATTTCAGAAGGAATACAATCTTAAAGATGCCATCTTTAATGTTGCATGTTCCTGGAAATTGGTGAAAGGTCACACTTTGAGACAAGCCTGGTGCAAATTGTGGCCTTCTATAATGTTTGCTGAAGGTTCTTCTTCAGGGGAGGAATTTCATGGGTTCAATCTTCATCCGCGGAAGACTGCAGTAATGGCTGGCATGCTGAAAGATGTAGGCCCAGGAAACCCTCTACGTCACCTCAGTGAATGTGATAGTCAGCAGTGGGTTGATGCAGATAGAGAAGTTGCTGTTGTGCATTTGCTAAGTGATGATGAAATAATGGAGAATGTTTTGAATCCAAAGAAAAAAAAGGAAAGTGTGATGGAAATTGAAGAGGATGAGATTTATGAAGTGAAAAAGTTTTCTTGGGCTAAAGCTGCAGAAGATTTTGTTTCATTACTTACATTTGCTGAAAGCCATTCTTGCTATTCTGCCCAAGAAGTTATGCAGCTCCATATTCTGCATTCCACCTTTCTACAAAGAAGGCATGAGTCCACTAAGCAAGCAGACATCCGGGACATGTTTAAGAAAGCTTCCAAAAGAGCTGGAGTGGTGGAAGTGCCTGAAGAATCTGTTGAAGTGCATGATCCTGATGACACAGCTGGCATGGATATTCCTGATGAACCAGTTGGCTTGGAATAAGTGTACAGTCAACCACCGTACAGTACTTTATACTGTACTGTATAGTTGTTTATAAGTTTTGGTATACTGTACAGTCGTTTATAAGTTTTGGTGTACTATACAGTCGTTTATAAGTTCTGTTTTACTGTACAGTCGTTTATAAGTTTTGTTTTACTGTTAAGTCGTTCATATGTTTTGTTTTACTGTTAAGTCGTTTATAAGATTTGTTTTACAGTACTGTTAAGTCGTTTATAAGTTTTGTTTTACAGTACTGTTAAGTCATTTATAAGTTTTGTTTTACTGTTAAGTAATTAAAGAGTTATGGATTACCATCAACTGGCAGTACTGTACTTAATCAAGCATCTTCACCATCCATTTAACACAACATTCTGTAGGTGAGTACCCAATTACTGTATATTGCACATTTCTTGATTTTTAAATTTTTCTTTGTTAAAAATAGCCTGGGTAGATAACCTGCTCAGGCCTCCGGAACTTTTAAAAACCGGCAACACGGCGGTCCCGTCGGTGCCGGATAACTCAAAGTTTCCTGTATTTTAATTACAGTTGACATTCCCTGTATTTCACTAACACTCGATGTTTTTGTATTTCAGTATCTGTCGATGTTCTCTGTGCTTCATTAACAGTTGATGTTCCCCGTATTTCACTAACAGTCGATGTTACTTATATTTCACTAACTGTCGATGTTGCCAGTATTTCACGAACAGTCGATGTTCTCTGTATTTCACTAGCAGTTGATGTTCCCTTATTTCATTAAAATCGAGGTTCCCTGTATTTCTCTAACAGTCGATGTTCCCTATATTTCTCTAACAGTCGATGTTCCCTGTATTTTAAGTACAGTTGATATTCCCTGTATTTCACTAACACACACTGTTCTTTGTATTTCACTAACAGTCGAAGTTCCCTGTATTTCACCATGAGTCGATGTTCCCTGTATTTCACGAACAGTCGAAGTTCTCTGTATTTCACAAACAGTCGATATTCTCTGTATTTCACTAGCAGTTGATATTCCCTTATTTCACTAACAGTCGATGATCCCTCTATTTCAATTACATTTGATGTTCTCTGTATTTCACTAACACTCGATGTTCTCTGTATTTCTGTAAAAGTCAATGGGGGAGAAATTGGGTGGAGCCGCAAACGGGGCGCCAAGCTCGCCTGGGCGCCAAATTTTGCGCTGCGATCAGAGCAGCAGCGATCGCCGGAAATTCAGCTTGAGCGCCCCAAGAGGGACACGGGGCGATGCTCGAGGTGCTCCGCGTCCCTATTAGTGCGCTGAAACTGAATATCGCAGCGCAACGTGCCACAGCGCCACATGCTGCGGCATGGCGCGCTGCAGTACTGCAGACCTTCCTCCCATTCTTAAGGGGGAGGGGCCTGCACCAGTGCGATGAGCGATCGCAAGTGCCGGCAAAAGAGCCCGGCACCGAGGAGAAGTGCCGGGCTCTCGGAAAACAGCCGGCAATGCCGCGGGGGAAGACCAGGAGGCTGGGGACGGAGATGCTGGCAGGCGGCCGCCGAAAAAAATGGCCGCCCCGCACCTCCACCTTAATTTGCGCCACTGCCGCCACAGGTAGGCCCCGTGAACCGGGCACGATTAGCGAGCGGCGCTACAGAGGTGGTCGCTGCCAAATAACGCGATCGGGGCGGTAGCGGGGCACTGCGCACACCAATGATGTCATCGGTGGCAGCACAGCGCAACAGGCTAATGCTGCTGTTAGCGCCGCAGCTAAATATGGTGGGAGGCATGGCCAGTGGCGCTAAAGCCACTGAGTGCCCGCTTTAGGTGCTAACTGGTGGCGCAGCCCACCAAATTTCTCACCCAATGTTACCTGTATTTCACTAACAGTTGATGTAATATGTATTTCACTAACAGTCGCTTTTCCCTGCATTTCACTAGCAGTCGATGTTCCCTGTATTGCACTAACAGTCAAGGTTTACTGTAATTCTGTAACAGACAAAGTTCCCTATATATTTCTCTACAGTCGATGTTCTCTGTATTTCATGCACAGTCGATGTTCCCTGTATTTTAATTACAGTTGATATTCCCTGTATTTCACTAACAGTCGATGCTCCCTGTATTTCTGTAACAATCGATGTTCTCAGTATTTCACTAGCAGTCGATGTTTCCTGTCCTTTTCTACCAGTCGAAGTTCCCTGTACTTCACTAACAGTTGATGTTCTCTGTAATTCAATAACAGTCGTTTTCCCCTGTATTTTACTAACAGTCGATATTCCCGGTATTTCTCTAAGAGTCGATGTTCGCTGTATTTATCTAACAGTCGATGTTCTCTGTATTTCACTGACAGTCAATGTTCTCTGTATTTCACCATGACTCAATGTCCCCAGTATTTCACTAACAGTCGATGTTCTCAGTATTTCACTAACAGTCGATGTTTCCTGTAATTTTCTAACAGTCGATGTTCCCTGTATTTCACTGACAGTTGAAGTTCCCAGTATTTCACTAACAGTCGATGCTCCCTGTATTTCACTTACATTCGATGTTTCCTGTATTTTTCTTTCAGTCAATGTTCCCTGTATTTCACTGACAATGTTCCCTGTATTTCACTAACAGTTGATATTCCCTATATTTCACTAACAGTCGATGTTCTCTGTATTTCAATAACAGACAATTTCCCCTGTATATTACTTACAGTCGATATTCCCTGTATTTCACTAACACTCGATGTTCTCTGTATTTAACTAACAGTCGATGCTCTCTGTATTTCACTATGAGTCGATGTCCCCTGTATTTCACTACCAGTCGATGTTCTCTGTATTTCTGTAAAAGTCATTGTTACCTGTATTTCACTAACAGTTGATGTACTCTGTATTTCACTAACAGTCACTTTTCCCTGTATTTCACTAGCAGTCGATGTTCCCTGCATTGCACTAACAGTCGGGGTTCCCTGTAATTCTGTAACAGACAATGTTCCCTATATTTCTCTAACAGTCAATGTTCTCTGTATTTCACGCACAGTCGATGTTCCCTGTATCTTAATTACAGTTGATATTCCCTGTATTTCACTAACACTCGATGTTCTCTCTATTCCGCTTAACTCGATGTTCCCTGTAATTCACTAACAGTCGAAGATCCCAGTATTTCACTAATAGTTGATGTTCTTTGTACTTCACTAACAGTCAAAGTTCTTTGACTTTCACTAACAGTCGATGTACTTTGTACTTCATTAATAGTCGATGTTCCCTCTATTTCACTTACAGTTGAAGTTCTTTGTAATTCAGTAACAGTCGAAGTTCTTTGCCTTTCACTAACAGTCGATGTTCTTTGTAGTTCACTAACAGTCAATGTTCCCTGTATTTCACTAACAGTCGATGTTCTTTGTACTTAACTAACAGTCGAAGTTCTTTGTCTTTCACTAACAGTCGATGTTTCCTGTATTTCTCTAACAGTCGAGTTTCCCTGTATTTCTCTAACAGTCGATGTTCCCTATATTTCTCTAACAGTCGATGTTCTCTGTATTTCACGAACAGTCGATGTTCCCTATATTTCTCTAACAGTCGAAGATCCCTGTATTTTAATTACAGTTGATAATCCCTGTATTTCACTAACACATGATGTTCTCTGGATTCCAATAAATGTCGATGTTCCCTGTATTTCACTAACAGTCGAAGTTTCCAGTATTTCACGAACAGTTGGTGTTCCCTGTATTTCCATTACAGTTGGTATTCCCTGTAGTTCTCTAACACTCGATGTTCTCTGTACTTCATCAACATTCACTGTTCCCTGTATTTCAATAACAGTCGAAGTTCCCAGTATTTCACGAACTGTCGATTTTCCCTGTATTTCACTAGCAGTCGATGTTCCTTGTATTTCACTAACAGTCAATGTTCCCTGTGTTTCACAAACAGTCGATGTTCCCTGTATTTCACAAACAGTCGATGTTCTCTGTGTATCACTAACAATCGATGTTCGCTGTATTTCACTAACAGTCAATGTTCTCGGTATTTCACCAACTGTCGATGTTCCCTATATTTCACTAACAGTCAATTTTCTTTTGTATTTCACTAACAGTCGATGTTCCCTTTATTTCTCTAACAGTCGATGTTCCCTGTATTACACAAACAGTCAATGTTCGCTGTATTTCACTAACAGTCGATGTTCGCTGTATTTCACTAACAGTCAATGTTCTCGGTATTTCACTAACTGTCGATGTTCTTTGTATTTCACTAACAGTCGCTGTTCCCTGTATTTCACTAACAGTTGATGTTCTCTGTATTAGAATAACAGTCGAGGTTCCCAGTATTTCACTAACTGTCGATGTTCGCTGTATTTCACTAACAGTCGATGTTCCCTGTATTTCACTAACAGTCGATGTTCCCTGTATTTCACTATCTGTCGATTTTCCTTGTACTTCACTATCAGTCGACGTTTCTCTGTATTTCCCTAACTGTCGATGTTCCCTGTATTTCACTATCATTCGATTTTCATTGTACTTCACTATCAGTCGACGTTTCTCTGTATTTCACTAACTGTTGATGTTCCCTGTATTTCACTAACAGTCAATGATCCCTGTATTTCAATAACAGTCAATTTCCCCTGTATTATACTTAGAGTCGATATTCCCTGTATTTTAATTACAGTTGATATTCCCTGTATTTCACTAACACGCGATGTTCTCTGTATTTCTCTAACAGTCGATGTCCCCTGTATTTCACTAACAGTCGATGTTCTCTGTATTTCTGTAAAATTCAATGGGGGAGAAATTGGGATTTTGCGCTGCGATCGGAGCAGCAGCGATCGCCGGAAATTCAGCTTGAGCGCCCCAAGAGGGACACGGGGCGAGGCTCGAGCCACTCCACGTCCCTCTTAGGGTGCTGAAACTGAATGTGCCACAGCGCCACACACTGTGGCATGGCGCGCTGCGGTACTGCAGGCCTTCCTCCCATTCTGAAGGGGGAGGGGCCTGCACCAGCGCGATGAGCGATCGCGAGGGCAAGCAAAAGACCCCGGCACCGAGGAGAAGTGCCGGGTACTCGGAAAACAGCCGGCAATGCCGCGGGGGGAGAACAGGAGGCCGGGGACGGAGGTGCTGGCAGGCGGCTGCCGAAAAAAATGGCCGCCCCGCAGCTCCACCTTAATTTGCGCCACTGCCACCACAGGTAGGCCCCGTGAACCGGTCGGGATTAGCGAGCGGCGCTACAGAGGCGGTCGCTGCCAAATATCGCGATCGGGGTGGTAGCGGGGCGCTGCACACACCGATGATGTCATCGGTGGTGGCGCAGTGCAACAGGCTAACGCTGCCATTAGCGCTCCAGCTAAATATCGCGGGAAGCATGGCCAGTGGCGCTAAAGCCACTGAGTGCCCTCTTTCGGTGCTAACTGGTGGCGCAGCCCACCGAATTTCTCCCCCAATGTTACCTGTGTTTCACTAACAGTTGATGTACTCTGTATTTCACTAACAGTCGCTTTTCCCTGTATTTCACTAGCAGTCGATGTTCCCTGTATTGCACTAACAGTCGAGGTTCCCTGTAATTCTGTAACAGACATTGTTCCCTATATTTCTCTATAGTCGATGTTCCCTGTATTTTAATTACAGTTGATATTCCCTGTATTTCACTAACAGTCGATGGTCCCTGTATTTCTGTAACAATCGATGTTCTCAATATTTCACTAACAGTCGATGTGTCCTGTCTTTTTCTAACAGTCGATGTTACCTGTATTTCATTAACAGACAATGTTCCCTGTATTTCACTAACAGTTGATGTTCCCTTTATTTCACTAACAGTCGATGTTCTCTGTAATTCAATAACAATCATTTTCCCCTGTATTTCTCTAACAGTCGATGTTTCCTGTATTTCTCTGACAGTCGAGTTTCCCTGTATTTCTCTAACAGTCGATGTTCCCTATATTTCTCTAACAGTCGATGTTCTCTGTATTTCATGAACAGTCGATGTTCCCTATATTTCTCTAACAGTCGAAGATCCCTGTATTTTAATTACAGTTGATAATCCCTGTATTTCACTAACACATGATGTTCTCTGGATTCCAATAAATGTCGATGTTCCCTGTATTTCACTAACAGTCGAATTTTCCAGTATTTCACTAACAGTTGGTGTTCCCTGTATTTCAATTACAGTTGGTATTCCCTGTAGTTCTCTAACACTCGATGTTCTCTGTACTTCATCAACATTCACTGTTCCCTGTATTTCAATAACAGTCGAAGTTCCCAGTATTTCACTAACTGTCGATTTTCCCTGTATTTCACTAACAGTCGATGTTCCTTGTATTTCACTAACAGTCGATGTTCTCTGTAATTCAATAACAATCATTTTCCCCTGTATTTTACTAACAGTCGATATTCCCGGTATTTCTCTAACAGTCGATGTTCACTGTATTTCTCTAACAGTCGATGTTCTCTGTATTTCACTTACAGTCGATGTTCTCTGTATTTCACCATGACTCGAAGTCCCCTGTATTTCACTAACAGTCGATATTCTCAGTATTTCACTAAAAGTCGATGTTTCCTGTAATTTTCTAACAGTCGATGTTCCCTGTATTTCACTGACAGTCGAAGTTGCCAGTATTTCACTAACAGTCGATTTTCACTATATTTCACTATGAGTCGATGTCCCCTGTATTTCACGAACAGCCGCTGTTCTCTGTATGTCACTAACAGTCGATGTTTCCTGCATTTCACTAACCGTCGATGTTCCCTTTATTTCAGTAACAGTCAATGTTCCTTATATTTCACTAACAGTCGATGTTCCCTGTATTTCACAAACAGTCGATGTTCTCTGTATTTGACTAGCAGTTGATTTTCCCTTATTTGACTAGCATTCAATGATCCCTCTATTTCAATTACATTTGATGCTCCCTGTATTTCACCAAAACTTGATGTTCTCTGTATTTCACCAATACTTGATGTTCTCTGTATTCCAGTAAAAGTCGATGTTCCCTGTATTTCACTAACAGTCAATATTCTCTGTATTTCACTAACAGTCATTGTTCCCTGTATTGCACTAACTCGATGTTCCCTGTATTTCACTAACAGTCTATGTTCTCTGTATTTCACTAAAAGTCGTTGTTCCCTGCATTTTACTATCAGTCGATGTTCCCTGTATTTCACTAACAGTAGAGACTCTCTGTATTACTGTAACAGTCAATGATCCCTGTATTTCAATAACATTTGATGTTTTCTGTATTTCACAAACAGTCGATATTCCCTGTATTTCACTAACAGGCGCGCTTCCCTGTATTTCGCTAACAGTCAATGTTCCCTATATTTCTCCAACAGTCGATTTTCTCTGTATTTCACGAACAGTCAATGTTCCCTGTATTTTAATTGCAGTTGATATTCCCTCTATTTCACTAACACTCGATGTTCCCTGTATTCCACTAAAGTCGATGTTCCCTGTAATTCACTAACAGTCGATTTTCACTATATTTCACTAAAAGTCGATGCTCCCTGTATTTCACTAACACTCGATGGTCTCTGTATTTCATTAACAGTCGATGTGCCCTGTATTTCACTAACAGTCGATGTTCTTTGTACTTCACTAACAGTCGAAGCTCTTTGTCATTCACTAACAGTCGATGTTCTTTGTACTTCAATAACTGTCGATGCCCCCTGTATTTTAATTGCAGTTGATATTCCCTCTATTTCACTAACACTCGATGTTCTCTGTATTCCACTAAAGTCGATGTTCCCTGTAATTCACTAACAGTCGATTTTCACTATATTTCACTAACAGTCGATGCTCCCTGTATTTCACTAACATTCGATGTTTCCTGTATTTTTCTTTCACTTGATGTTCCCTGTATTTCACTAACAATGTTCCCTGTAATGCTCCCTGTTGTTTAATTGCAGTTTATATTCCCTGTATTTCACTAACACTCGATGGTCTCTGTATTTCATTAAAAGTCGATGTGCCCTGTATTTCACTAACAGTCGAAGCTCTTTGTCATTCACTAACAGTCGATGTTCTTTGTACTTCACTAACTGTCGATGTTCCCTGTATTTCACTAACAGTCGATGCTCCCTGTATTTCACAAACAGTCGATGATCCCTGTATTATAATTACAGATGATATTCCCTGTATTTCACTAACAATCGATGTTACCTGTATTCCAATAAATGTTGATATTCCCTGTATTTCATGAACAGTCGAAGTTCCCAGTATTTCACTAACAGTTGGTGTTCCCTGTATTTTAATTACAGTTGGTATTCCCTGTAGTTCTCTAACACTCGATGTTCTCTGTATTTCACTAACAATCACTGTTCCCTGTATTTCAATATCAGTCGAAGCTCCCAGTATTTCACTAAATATCGATGTTCCCTGTATTTCACTAACAGTCGATGTTCCTTGCATTTCACTAACAGTCGATCTTCTTTGTATTTCAATAACTTTCGATGTTCTCTGTGCTACATTAACAGTCGATATTCCCTATATTGCACTAACAGTCGATGTCCTCTGTATATCTGTAACAGTCAATGTTCCCTGTATTTCAATAACAGTCGATGTTCTCTGCATTTCACTTACAGTCGATATACTCTGTATTTCACTATGAGTCGATGTCCCCTGTATTTCACTAACAGTCGATGTTCCCTGTATTTCTCTAAAAGTCGATGTTCCCTATATTACTCTAACAGTCGAAGATCCCTGTATTTTAATTACATTTGATAATCCCTGTATTTCACTAAAACATGATGCTCTCTGCATTCCAATAAAAGTCGATGTTCCCTGTACTTCACAAACAGTCGAAGTTTGCAGCATTTCACTAACAGTTGGCGTTCCCTGTATTTCTCTAATAGTCGTTGTTCCCTGTTTTTCACAAACAGGCGATGCTCCCTGTATTTTAATTACAGTTGCTATTCCCTGTAGTTCTCCAACACTCGACGTTCTCTGTATTACACTAGCATTCACTGTTACCTGTATTTCAATAACAGTCGAAGTTCCCAGTATTTCACTAAATGTCGATGTTCCCTGTTATTCACTAACAGTCGATGTTCCTTGTATTTCACTAACAATCGACATTCTTTGTATTTCAGTAACTGCCGATGTTCTCTGTGCTTCATTAACAGTCAATGTTCCCTATATTTCACTAACATTCGATGTCCTCTGTATATCTATAAAAGTCAAAGTTCCCTGTATTTCACTAACAGTCGATGTTCTCTGCATTTCACTAACCGTCGATGTTCCCTTTATTTCAGTAACAGTAGAAGTTCTCTGTATTTCACTAACAGTCAATGTTCCTATATTTCACTTACAGACGATATTCCCTGTATTTCACTAACTGTCGATGTTCTCTGTATTTCACTAGCATTTCATTTCCCCTTATTTGACTAACAGTCGATGATTCCTCTATTACAATTACATTTGATATTCCCTGTATTTCACCAACACTCGATGTGCTCTGTATTCCACTAAAAGTCGATGTTCCCTGTATTTCACTAACACTCGATGTTCCCTGTATTTCACTAACAGACGATGTTCTCAGTATTTCACTAACTGTCGATGTTCCCTATATTTCACTAACAGTCGATGTTCTTTGTATTTCACTAACAGTCGATGTTCTCTGTGCTTCATTAACAGTCGATGTTCCCTATATTTCACTAAGAGTCGATGTTCTCTTTATTTCTGTAATAGTCAATGTTCCCTGTATTTCACTAACAGTTGATGTTCTCTGTATTTGAATAACAGTCGATTGTTCCCTATATTTCTCTAACAGTCGATTTTCTCTGCATTTCATGAACATTCGATGTTCCCTGTATTTCTCTATCAGTCGATGATCCCTGTATTTTAATTACTGTTGATATTTCCTGTATTTCACTGACACTCGATTTTCTCTGTATTCCACTAAAAGTCGATGTTCCCTGTATTTCACTAACAGTCGATGTTCCCTGTATTTCACTACCAGTCGATTTTCCTTGTACTTCACTAACAGTCGAGGTTCCCTGTATTTCACTAGCAGTCGATGTTCCCTGTATTTCACTAACAGTCGATGTTCTCCGTGCTTCACGAACACTCGATGTTCCCTGTATTTTAATTACAGCTGATATTCCCTGTATTTCACCAAAACTCGATGTTCTTTGTATTCAACTAAAGTCGATGTTCCCTGTAATTTGCTAACATTCGAATTTCTCAGTATTTCACTAACAGACGAAGTTCACTGTATTTCACTAACAGTCGAGTTTCCCTGTATTTCTCTAACAGTCGATTGGTCCCTATATTTCTCTAACAGTCGATATTCTCTGAATTTCATGAACAGTCGATGTTCCCGATATTTCTCTAACAGTCCAAGATCCCGGTATTTTAAATACAATTGATAATCCCTGTATTTCAATAACACATGATGTTCTCTGTATTCCAATAAAAGTCGATGTTCCCTGTATTTCACTAGCAGTCGATGCTCCCTTTATTTTAATTGCTTTTGGTAATCCCTGTATTACTCTAATACTCGATGTTCTCTGTATTGCACTAACAGTCGCTGTTCCCTGTATTTCAATAAGAGTCGAAGTTCCCTGTATTTCACTAACTGTCGATGTTCCGTGTATTTCACTAACAGTCGATGTTCGCCGTATTTCTCTAACAGTCGATGATCTCTGTATTTCACTTACAGTCGATATTCTCTGTATTTCACTTTGAGTCGATGTCCCCTGTATTTCACTAACAGTCAATATTCTCTGTATTTCACTAACAGTCATTGTTCCCTGTATTGCACTAACTCGATGTTCCCTGTATTTCACTGACAGGCAATGTTCTCTGTATGTCACTAAAAGTCGATATTCCCTGCATTTCACTATCAGTTGATGTTCCCTGTATTTCACTAACAGTAGAGATTCTCTGTATTACTGTAACAGTCAATGATCCCTGTATTTCACTAACATTTGATGTTTTCTGTATTTCACTAAAAGTCGATAGTCCCTGTATTTCACTAACAGTCGCGCTTCCCTGTATTTCGCTAACAGTCAATGTTCCCTATATTTCTCCAACAGTCGATTTTCTCTGTATTTCACGAACAGTCAATGTTCCCTGTATTTTAATTGCAGTTGATATTTCCTCTATTTCACTAACACTCGATGTTCCCTGTATTCCACTAAAGTCGATGTTCCCTGTAATTCACTAACAGTCGATTTTCACTATATTTCACTAACAGTCGATGCTCCCTGTATTTCATTAACATTCGATGTTTCCTGTATTTTTCTTTCAGTTGATGTTCCCTGTATTTCACTAACAATGTTCCCTGTAATTCACTAACAGTCGATGCTCCCTGTACTTTAATTGCAGCTTATATTCCCTGTATTTCACTAACACTCGATGGTCTCTGTATTTCATTAACAGTCGATATGCCCTGTATTTCACTAACAGTCGATGTTCTTTGTACTTCACTAACAGTCGAAGCTCTTTGTCATTGACTAACAATCGATGTTCTTTGTACTTCACTAACTGTCGATGTTCCCTGTATTTCACTAACAGTCGATGCTCCCTGTATTTCACAAACAGTCGATGATCCCTGTATTTTAATTACAGATGATATTCCCTGTATTTCACTAACAATCGATGTTACCTGTATTCCAATAAATGTCGATATTCCCTATATTTCACGAACAGTCGAAGTTCCCAGTATTTCACTAACAGTTGGTGTTCCCTGTATTTTAATTACAGTTGGTATTCCCTGTAGTTCTCTAACACTCGATGTTCTCTGTATTTCACTAACATTCACTGTTCCCTGTATTTCTATATCAGTCGAAGCTCCCAGTATTTCACTAAATGTCGATGTTCCCTGTATTTCACTAACAGTCGATGTTCCTTGCATTTCACTAACAGTCGATGTTCTTTGTATTTCAGTAACTTTTGATGTTCTCTGTGTTACATTTACAGTCGATATTCCCTATATTGCACTAACAGTCAATGTCCTCTGTATATCTGTAACAGTCAATGTTCCCTGTATTCCAATAACAGTCAATGTTCTCTGCATTTCACTTACAGTCGATATACTCTGTATTTCACCATGAGTCAATGTCCCCTTTATTTCACTAACATTCGATATTCTCTGTATTTCACTAACAGTCGTTGTTCCCTGTATTTCACTAACTGTCGATGTTCTCTGAATTTCACTAACATTCGATGCTCCCTGTATTTCACTAAAAGTTGATGTTCCCTGTATTTCACTAACAGTCGAGGTTCTCTGTATTACTGCAACAGTCAATGATCCCTGTATTTCACTAACACTCGATGTTCTCTGTATTTAACTAACAGTCGATGTTCTCTGTATTTCTGTAACAATCGATGTTCTCAGTATTTCACTAAAAGTCAATGTTTCCTGTCTTTTTCTAACATTCGATGTTCCCTGTATTTCACTAACAGACGATGTTCCCTGTATTTCACTAACAGTTGATGTTCCCTGTATTTCACTGACAGTCGATGTTCTCTGTAATTCAATAACAGTCATTTTCCCCTGTATTTTACTAACAGTTGATGTTCCCGGTATTTCTCGAACAGTCGATGTTCGCTGTATTTCTCTAACAGTCGATGTTCCCTGTATTTCACTAACAGTCGAGGTTCTCTGTATTACTGCAACAATCAATGATCCCTGTATTTCACTAACACTCGATGTTCTCTGTATTTAACTAACAGCCGATGTTCTCTGTATTTCACTTACACTCGATGTTCTCTGTATTTCACTATGAGTCAATGTCCCCTGTATTTCACTAACAGTCGATGTTCCCTGTATTTCTGTAAAAGTCAATGTTACCTGTATTTCACAAACAGTTGATGTACTCTGTATTTCACTAACAGTCACTTTTCCCTGTATTTGACTAGCAGCCGATGTTCCCTGTATTGCACTAACAGTCGAGGTTCCCTTTAATTCTGTAACAGACAATGTTCCCTATATTTCTCTGCAGTCGATGTTCTCTTTATTTCACGCACAGTTGATGTCCCTGTATTTTAATTACACTTAATATTCCCTGTATTTCACTAACAGTCGATGCCCCCTGTATTTCTGTAACAATCGATGTTCTCAGTATTTCACTAAAAGTCGATGTTTCCGATCTTTTTCTAACATTCGATGTTCCCTGTATTTCACTAACAGACGATGTTCCCTGTATTTCACTAACAGTTGATGTTCCCTGTATTTCACTGACAGTCGATGTTCTCTGTAATTCAATAACAGTAATTTTCCCCTGTATTTTACTAACAGTTGATGTTCCTGGTATTTCTCGAACAGTCGATGTTCGCTGTATTTCTCCAACAGTCGATGTTCTCTGTATTTCACTTACAGTCGATGCTCTCTGTATTTCACCATGACTCGATGTCCCCTGTATTTCACTAACAGTCGATGTTCTCTGTATTTCACTAACAGTCGATATTCCCTGCATATCACTAATCATCGATGTTCTCTGAATTTCACTAAAAGTCGATGTTCGCTATATTTCACTATCAGTTGATGATCCCCGTATTTCTCTGACAGTCGATATTCCCGGTATTTCTCTAACAGTCGATGTTCGCTGTATTTCTCTAACAGTCGATGTTCTCTGTATTTCACTTACAGTCGATGTTCTCTGTATTTCACCATGACTCGATGTCCCCTGTATTTCACTAACAGTCGATGTTCTCTGTATTTCAAAAACAGTCGATATTCCCTGTATATCACTAATCATCGATGTTCTCTGAATTTCACGAAAATTCGATGTGCCCTCGATTTCACTAAAAGTCGATGTTCCCTGTATTTCACTATCAGTTGATGATCCCTATATTTTTCTAACAGTCAATGTTCCCTATATATCTCTAACAGTCGATGTTCACTGTATTTCTCTAAAAGTCGATGCTCCCTATATTTTAATTACAGTTGGTGTACCCTGAAATTCTCTGAAACTCGATGTTCTCTTTATTTCACTAACAGTCGATGATCCCTGTATTTCATTAACAGTCGAAGTTCCCCGTATTCCACTAACATTCGATGCACCCTGTTTTTCAATTACAGTTTATATTCCCTGTATTTCACTAAGTCAATGTTCCTTGTACTTCACTAACAGTCAATGTTCTCTGTATTTCTCTAACATTCGATGTTCTCTGTGCTTCATTAAAATTCGATGTTTCCTTTATTTTATTAACAGTCGATGTTCTCTCTATTTCACTAACAGGCAATGTTCTCAGTATTTCACTAACAGTCAATGTTCTCTGTCTTTCACTTATAGTCGATGTTCCCTGTATTTCAATATGAGTCGAAGTTCCCAGTATTTCACAAACAGTCGAGGTTCTCTGTATTACTTTAACAGTCAATATTCCCTGTATTTCACTAACACTCGATTTTCTCTGTATTTAACTAACAGTCGATGTTCTCTGTATTTCACTTACAGTCAATGTTCTCTGTATTTCACTTACAGTCGATGTTCTCTGTATTTCACTATGAGTCAATGTCCCCTGTATTTCACTAAGTCGATGTTCTCTGTATTTCTGTAAAAGTCAATGTTACCTGTATTTCACTAACAGTTGATGTACTCTGTATTTCACTAACAGTCGCTTTTCCCTGTATTTGACTAGCAGTCGATATTCCCTGTATTACACTAACATTCGAGGTTCCATTTAATTCTGTAACAGACAAATTTCCCTATATTTCTCTGCAGTCGATGTTCTCTGCATTTCACGCACAGTCGATGTTCCCTGTATTTTAATTACAGTTGATATTCCCTGTATTTCACTAACAGTCGATGGTCCCTGTATTTCTGTAACAATCGATGTTCTCAGTATTTCACTAACAGTCGATGTTTCCTGTCTTTCTCTAACAGTCGATGTTCCCTGTATTTCACTAACAGATGATGTTCCCTGTATTCCACTAACAGTTGATGTTCCCTGTATTTCACTAACAGTCGATGTTCTCTGTAATTCAATAACAGTCATTTTCCCCTGTATTTTACTAACAGTCGATATTCCCGGTATTTCTCTAACAGTCGATGTTCGCTGTATTTCTCTAACAGTCGATGTTTTCTGTATTTCACTTACAGTCGATTTTCTCTGTATTTCACCATGATTCGATATCCCCTGTATTTCACTAACAGTTGATGATCGCTGTATTTCACTAACAGTTGATGTTCTCTCTATTTCAAACAGAGTCAATTTGCCCTGTATTTTACTTACAGTTGGTATTCCATGTATTTCACTAACACTCGATGTTCTCTGTATTTAAATAACAGTCAATGTTCCCTGTATTCCACTAACAGTCGAAGTTCTTTGTCTTTCACTAACAGTCGATGTTCCCTGTATTTCTCTAAGAGTTGAGTTTCCCTGTATTTCACTAACAGTCGATGTTCTCTGTATTTCACTAACAGACGATATTCCCTGTATTTCACTAATAGTCGATGTACCCACTATTTCACTAAAAGTCGATGTTCCCTGTATTTCACTAACACTCGATGTTTTCTGTATTTAACTAACAGTCGATGTTCCCTGTAATTAACTAACAGTCGATTTTCACTATATTTCACTAACAGTCGATGCTCCCTGTATTTCACTAACATTCGATGTTTCCTGTATTTTTCTTTCAGTCGATGTTCCCTGTATTTCACTTACAATGTTCCCTGTATTTCACTAACAGTTGATGTTCCCTCTATTTCACTAACAGTCGATGTTCTCTGTATTTCAATAACAGTCAATTTCCCCTGTATTTTACTTACATTCGATATTCCCTGTATTTCACTAACACTCGATGTTCTCTGTATTTAACGAACAGTCGATGTTCTTTGTACTTCACTAACTGTCGATGTTCCCTGTATTTCACTAACAGTTGATGTTTTTTGTACTTCAGTAACAATCAAAGTTCTTTGTCTTTCACTAACAGTCGATGTTCTTTGTAGATCACTAACAGTCGATGTTCCCTGTATTTCACTAACAGTCGATGTTCTTTGTACTTCACCAGCAGTCGAAGTTCTTTGTCTTTCACTAACAGTCGATGTTCCCTGTATTTCTCTAACAGTCGAGTTTCCCTGTATTTCACGAACTGTCGATGTTCCCTAGATGACTCTAACAGTCGAAGATCCCAGTGTTATAATTACAGTTGATAATCCCTGTATTTCACTAACACACGATGTTCTCTGTAATCCAATAAATGTCGATATTCCCTGTATTTCACTAACACTCGATGTTCTCTGTATTTCACTAACATTCACTGTTCCCTGTATTTCAATATCAGTCGAAGTTCCCAGTATTTCACTAACTGTCGATGTTCCCTGTATTTCACTAACAGTCGATGTTCCTTGCATTTCACTGACAGTCGATGTTCTTTGTATTTCAGTAACTGTCGATTTTCACTGTGCTTCACTAACAGTCGTTGTTCCCAGTATTTCACTAACAGTCAAGGTTCTCTGTATTACTGTAACAGTCAATGATCCCTGTATTTCACTAACACTCGATGTTCTCTGTTTTTAACTAACAGTTGATGTTCTCTGTATTTCACTTGCAGTCGATGATCTCTGTATTTCACTATGTGTCAACGTCCCCTGTATTTCACTAACAGTCGATTTTCTCTGTATTTCTGTAAAAGTCAATGTTACCTGTATTTCACTAACAGTTGCTTTTCCCTGTATTTGACTAGCAGTCGATATTCCCTGTATTGCACTAACAGTCGAGGTTCCCTTTAATTCTGTAACAGACAAAGTTCCCTATATTTCTCTACAGTCAATGTTCTCTGTATTTCACGCACAGTCGATGTTCCCTGTATTTTAATTACAGTTGATATTCCCTGTATTTCACTAACAGTCGATGGTCCCTGTATGTCTGTAACAATCGATGTTCTCTGTATTTCACTAACAGTCGATTTTCATTATGTTTCACTAACAGTCGATGCTCCCTGTATTTCACTAACATTCGATGTTTCCTGTATTTTTCTTTCAGTCGATGTTCCCTGTATTTCATTTACAATGTTCCCTGTATTTCACTAACAGTTGATGTTCCCTCTATTTCACTAACAGTCGATGTTCTCTGTATTTCAATAACAGTCAATTTCCCCTGTATTTTACTTACAGTCGATATTCCCGGTATTTCTCTAACAGTCGATTTTCGCTGTATTTATCTAACAGTCGATGTTCTCTGTATTTCACCATGACTTGATGTCCCCTGTATTTCACTAACAGTCGATGTTCTCTGAATTTCACTAACATTCGATGTTCGCTCTATTTCACTAAAAGTTGATGTTCCCTGTATTTCACTAACACACGATGTTCTCTGTATTTAACTAACAGTCGATGTTCCCTGTAATTCACTAACAGTCGATTTTCACTATATTTCACTAACAGTCGATGCTCCCTGTATTTCACTAACATTCGATGTTTCCTGTATTTAATTAACAGTCGAAGTTCCCCGTATTTCACTAACACTCGATAGTCTCTGTAATTTATTAACATTCAATATTCCCTGTATTTCACTAACACTCGATGTTCTCTGTATTTCACTAACATTCGATGTTCCCTGTATTTCACTAACAGTCGATGTTTTTTGTACTTCACTAACAGTCGAATTTCTTTGTCTTTCAATAACAGTCAATGTTCTCTGTATTTCACTAACAGTCGATGTTCCCTGTATTTCACTAACAGTCGATGTTCTTTGTACTTCAGTAACAGTCGAAGTACTTTCTCTTTCACTAACAATCGATGTTCCCTGTATTTTTCAAAGAGTCAAGTTTCCCTGTATTTCACGAACAGTCGATGTTCCCTATATTTCTCTAACATGCGAAGATCCCTGTATTTTAATTACAGTTGATAATCCCTGTATTTCACTAACACATGATGTTCTCTGTATTCCAATAAATGTCGAAGTTCCCTGTATTTCACTAACAGTCAAAGTTCCCAGTATTTCACTAACAGTTGGTGTTCCCTGTATTTTAATTACAGTTGATATTCCCTGTATTTCACTAACACTCGATGTTCTCTGTATTTCAATAACAGTTGATGTTCCCTGTATTTCACTAACAGTCGATGTTATCTCTATATCACTAACAGTTGATGTTCCCTGTATTTCACTAACAGTCGATTTTCTTTGTATTTCACTAACAGTCGATGTTCCCAGTATTTTTCTAACAGTCGATGCTCCCTGTATTTTAATTACAGTTGATATTCCATGTATTTCACTAACACTCAATGTTCTCTGTATTTCAGTAACAGTTGATGTTCCCTGTATTTCACTAATAGTCGATGTTCCCTGTATTTCTCTATCAGTCGATGTTTTCTGTATTATAATTACAGTTGATATTCCCTGTATTTCACTGACTCTCGATGTTCTCTGTATTTCACTAACAGTCGATGTTCCCTGTATTTCACAAACAGTCGATGATCCCTGTGTTTTAATTACAGTTGATATTCCCTGTATTTCACTAACATGCGATGTTCTCTGTATTTCACTAACAGTTGATGTTCCCTGTATTTCTCTAACAGTCAAGCTTCCCTGTATTTCACAAGCAGTCGATGTTCCCTATATTTCACAAACAGTCGATGTTCTCCATATTTCACGAACACTCGATGTTCCCTGTATTTTAATTACAGCTGATATTCCCTGTATTTCACCAAAACTCAATGTTCTCTGCATTCAACTAAAGTCGATGTTCCCTGTATTTCATGAACAGGCGATGTTCCCTGTATTTCACTAACAGATGAAGTTCACTCCATTTCATTAACAGTCGATATTCTCTGTATTTCACTAACAGTTGAGTTTCCCTGTATTTCTCTAACAGTCGATTGTTTCCTATATTTCTCTAACAGTCGATGTTCTCTGTATTTCATGAAAAGTCGATTTTCCCTATATTTCTCTAACAATCCAAGATCTCGGTATTTTAAATACAGTTGATTATCCCTGTATTTCAATAACACATGATGTTCTCTGTATTCCAATAAAAGTCGAAGTTCCCAGTATTTCACTAACAGTCGGTGTTCCCTGTATTTCTCTAACAGTCGGTGTTCCCTGTATTAATCTAACACGCAATGTTCTCTGTATTTCACCAACAGTCGCTGTTCCCTGTATTTCAATAACAGTCGAAGTTCCCTGTATTTCACTAACTGTTGATGTTCCCTGTATTTCACTAACAGTCGATGTTCCCTGTATTTCACTAACAGTCGATGTCCTCTGTATATCTGTAACAGTCAATGTTCCCTGTATTTCTCTAACAGTCGATGTTCTCTGCAATTCACTAATACAGAGATCATCATGTGTTATTGAAATACAGGGATTATCAACTGTAATTAAAATACAGGGATCTTCGACTGTTAGAGAAATATAGGGAACATCAACTGTTCATGAAATACAGAAAACATCGACTGTTAGAGAAATATAGGGAACATCGACTGTTAAAGAATTACAGGGTAACTCGACTGCAATGAAATACAGAGAACATCGACTGTTAGTGAAATACAGTGAACATCGACTGTTAGTGAAGTACAAAGTACATCGACTGTTAGTGAAATACAGGGAACATCGACTGTTAAAGAAAAACAGAGACCATCGAGTGTTAGTGAAATACAGGGAATATAAACTGCAATTAAAAATCAGGGAGCATCGACTGTTAGTGAAATACAGTGAATTTCGTCTGTTAGTGAAATATTGAGAACTTCGACTGTTAGTGAATTACACTGAACATCGACTATTAATGAAGCAGAGAGAACATCGACTGTTAGTGAAATACAGGGAACATTGACTGTTACAGATATACAGATGATGTTGTGTATGTCCCTTTAATAGAGAACTGATTTTATACTGCAGTACCGGCAGCGACCACACCTGTATATAAAGCCATAGCAGGCTTCTGCACTTTCAGTTTAAGCTTACCCTCTGTTCAGAAAATACCTGTTATTATTGTTCTCCTGCAGTCCATGTATTATTGATACGCTGACACTACACTGGCGACGAGCAGGTTCGAACTCACCTGCAGTACTGCATCACCTCACGGGGATCTTTCCCTGAAAAGAAGCTTCTTGGAGGTCGAAGTCAGAGCAACGGGCGTCGACCGTGGGCAACCGCCCAGGAATCCATCGGAGTTCGGAGAATTGCAGGGGAGGCTGTGGAGAGCTGGGCTTGGCTCCCCAATCAAGGTGTTCCAGCAAACCGTGCTGGTAGCAGGTAGTGCGCTGACCCTTCCGGACTGCGGCGGGCTCGAGCTCGATCGAGCGGCTCTGCAAAGGGGCCGTGCAGCGTTGTCGGGAGGGAAAGAGAGAGAGAGAGGGTGGAGCACACAGGGCGCAGTCGGTACTCAAGAACCGGGCAGCGGAGAGAAAATAAAACGAGGGGTAGGAAAAGTGAGGTGTGCCGAAGCCGCGGGTCACCACCATTACCCTGTAGAACACTAGGAGCAGCGTGGCAGCAAGGGGAAGAAGGAAAAGCATGGGAGGCGCCATTTTATTCCATTGGGGAAGAAGGAAAAGCGCGGGAGGCACCATTTTAATCCATTGGGGAAGAAGAAAAAGCGCGGGAGGTGCCATTTTAAACCACCCAAGATGCCGAAGAGTGGCAGTATCACTGCTTTCGACAACGAGGTAGAAGACTGGACCATGTATGTGGAAAGAATTGAAGTGTACTGCGAGGCAAATGAGGTGGCCGATGGAAAGAAGGCGTCGGTATTATTAAATTTGATGGGCACAAGAATGTACGGCCTATTGCGGTATTTAATTACCCCATCTAAACCGATGGAGAAAAGTTTTGAAGAGATTGTTAATATCTTACAGGAACACCTAAACCCTACACCGCTGCTGATAGCAGAAAGATTCAAGTTCCATAAAAGAAACCAGCACAAGGATGAGAGCAATGCTGACTATCTTACGGAACTACTCAAGTTATCGAAGCACTGCCAGTTCAGAGCAGGACTGGCAGACACCTTAAGGGATAAGTTTGTCTGCGGGCTCCAGAGTGAAGGAACCCAGAAACGACTGCTTTCGGTAAAGGACCTGACGCCAGAACAGGCTTTCAGCGTGGCAGTATCCTATGAAGCAGCAGCACAGGGAGCTGCGGAAATACAGCAGAAACCACAAGAATACAGCGCTAACGAAATGGCATATGGAGCAGAAAAGTGCTATCGCTGCGGCAGAACAACCCATGATCAGAAGGACTGCTGGTTTAAGGACAAAGTATGCAGGCAATGTGGGAAAATGGGACACATAGCAAGAATCTGCAGGTCGGGAAAGAAAACCAACACTAAAAGAACTACTAAGGAAAAGTACAAGAAAGTAAAAAAAATGACAGACAGTTGTTTGGAAGATCAGGAGAGTGATAATGACTCCGGGAGCAGGAGACTAAGTTGTCTAAAGTTACACAACGTGATCGCAAAGGAGGATCACTGAACCATTTGGGTCACCCTCATGATAGCAGGGTCCCAAGTAAAGATGGAATTGGACACAGGATCAGCCCTAACTGTCATGAAGTGACAAGACTATGAGCGGCTATTCTCACACATACCCTTGAGGGACACGTCCATTGTATTGAAGACATACACGGGGCAAAAAGTCTACCCCAGAGGAAAAATAAGGGAGCCAGTTAAATACAACGGCAAGGAAACACAGAAACTGTATCTATATATACTACAAGATGGAGGACCACCATTATTGGGATGTGAATGGATCCGAAAAATACAATTGGATTAGCATTCCATTCAGGCGCTAACTGTGATTGACAAAAAGGATGATGACGTCACACCTGGATGACTGTCAAAAATTCTAACTGACGCGAAAGAGGTGTTCCAACACGGACATGGGACTCTAAAAGGAGCAACGGCAACGATAAAAATCGAAGATAACGCAAACCCAGCCGTTGAAGCAGAGCTGGAGAGTCTGGAGCATTCGGGTGTGCTGTCCAAGGTGGACTGGAGTGAGTGGGCCACACCCATCGTTCCTGTAATGAAGAAATCATTGAGCAGCATGCCTGGGGAGCCGAAGAAGGTTTGCATCTGTGGGGACTTCAAGGTAACTGTGAACCCAGTCCTGCACACAGTACAATATCCACTTCCACGGATAGAAGATATTTTCGCCTCACTATCTGGAGGGAAACGCTTTATGAAGATTGATCTGGCCCAAGCGTATCTACAAATGGAGGTGGAAGAAGCAGCTAGGAAATACCTCACGATAAACACTCACAAAGGTCTTTACCAGTACAAGCGACTGGTATTCGGGGTAGCATCAGCCCCGGCTATTTGGCAGAGGGCGATTGAACAAGTCCTGCAAGGGATCCCGGGGGCCCAGTGTTATTTGGACGGCATCCTGGTTACGGGCGAAAATGACAGTGAACATCTTGCCAACCTGGAGCAGGTGCTCACTAGATTACAAGAATATGGGCTACGAGCCAACCGCCCCAAATGCAAGTTCTTCAGGAGACAAATCTCGTATTGTGGCCACATGATTGATGAGGAAGGGTTGCATAAGTCCCCAGACAAGATTGAGGCAGTAGTCAAGGCTCCAGCACCGGAAAATGTGTCGCAACTGAGGTCGTTTCTCGGGCTGGTGAACTACTACCATAGGTTCTTGCCAAATTTATCTACAATTCTGCACCCACTGAACGCCCTGCTGCAAACTGGAGTAACATGGAAATGGAGTGATGAGTGTAAGCGTGCCTTTCAGAAATGTAAATGCCTAATCACTTCAAAAGAAGTATTGGCCCACTACAATCCAACACTAACGATTCGGTTGGCATGTGATGCGTCTCCCTACGGCATTGGAGCGGTGCTGTCACACAAATTCCTTGACGGTTCAGAGAGGCCAATAGCCTTTGCATCACGCTTGTTAACCTCAGCCAAGCGTAACTACGCCATGATTGGCAGGGAATCCCTCAGCCTGGTGTGGGGGGGTGAAGAAGTTCAATCACTATCTGCACGGGCAGAAATTCACCCTACTGACTGATCATCAGCCCCGGTCTTCATTATTAACCCAAAGAAGGGCGTTCCGGTGATGACGGCGCAACGGCTGCAAAGATGGTCACTTTTTCTAGGGGCGCATCAGTACGACATAGAGTACAAGGGTACGAAATAGCATGGAAACGCTGATGGGCTGTCGCGCCTACCATTGCCTACGGTGGAGGAAGCACCTGCCGTGGACCCTGTTGAGATATTCCATTCGACCATAGTCGACTGTCTACCTGTTACAAACTCAAGTATGGAGAAGGAAACCCGAAATGACCCGACACTTTCTCGGGTCTATGATTTGACGGTGAAGGGATGGCCAGCACATGGCGACTCACTGTTGCCAGCATTCTCGCCAAGGAGAGAACAGCTGTGAGTGTGCCGCGGGACCTTGATGTGTGGATCCCGAGTGGTAATTCCACCCAAGTTGAGAGATAGAGTGCTCAGTGAGCTTCATGAGGGTCATCTGGGAGGGGTAAATTGAAGAGCCTAACCAGGGCGTTTGTGTGGTAGCCGGGAATCGATAAAGAAATCGAGGATATGACCAAGAGATGCACAGGATGCCAGAAGGTCCAAAATCCTCTACCACAGGCCCCGCTACACCCATGGGAGTGGCCCTCATCTCCATGGCAATGGGTACACATTGATTTTGCTGGTCCATTTATGGACTCAATGTTTTTAATCGCCGTGAATGCCCATTCGAAATGGCCAGAGGTCATCAAAATGTCCTCCACCACCACGGAGAAAACTATTGCAGTCCTATGGACCATCTTCACCAGGAATGGCTTGCCAGAACAGATTTGCTCCGACAATGGACCACAGTTTGTGTCCGAGGATTTCCGGAGGTTTCTGAGGAATAATGGGGTGAAACATTACACATCTGCCCCATATCATCCAGCCACAAATGGATTGGCTGAGAGGTTTGTTCAGACCTTTAAAAAGGCAATAAAGGTGATATATAATGAAGACATACCACTACAACACAAGGTGGATAATTTCTTGTTTGCTTACCAGAATGCGACACATGCAGTCATCAACCAAGCTCCAGCCATAATGTTCTTCAACCGAAGGCTAAGATGTCGTCTGGATTTGCTCAAACCAAACATAAGACGAGATGTTGAGGATAAGCAATTCCAGCACATCAATGAGAAGCCAACCAGGAGCTTCAAGATAGGGCAACCAGTCTTGGCCCGCGACTACCGAACAGAGAAATGGCAGCCAGGAACGATATGCACACAGCAGGGACCACTAATGTACACAGTGGACGTTGGAGAGAGCATCATGAGATGCCATGCTGACCAGGTTCTAGAGTCACAGGAACAAACCAAACCCATGCCACGAGCATGTGCACCTGGTAATGAACCCAAAGTACAGATTGCGTCTACCTCAGAATCAGTGGTATTGGAAGCTGACGAATCAACCAATGACAATGAGCCAGAATCGACTCTGCCGCAAGAACAGGATACTTGAGAAAGGCGCTATCCAGTCAGGATCAGGAAGCCTCCTCAAAGACTGAACTTATAAATGATTATTTCAGTTGATGTATATAGTACAGAGAAAATTGTAATTGTAATTAGTTATTATTTAGTTGTTAAATGAATGTTATGTACTGTTTATCTAAAAGGGGAGGAATTGTTGTGTATGTACCTTTAAGAGAGAACTGATTTTATACTGCAGTACTGGCAGTGACCACACCTGTATATAAAGCCATAGCAGGCTTCTGTACTTTCAGTTTAAGCTTACCCTCTGTTCAGCATTCACAGCATTGCTGGCTGTGCAGCTGCAAGCACAAGCAGAGGGAGCAGCCAGACTAGGAGAGTGGACTAAAGTGCTGGTCCCCTGACCAGGCAGAGGAGGAGAACGCTGGACCACCACCACCACCTCCACCTCCACCATCATTATAGCAACTGAGGTGCCTGGAGAGAGAGGACAGAGGAGGCGAAGGAGAAGGGAGGCCAGCAACAACACCAACAAGGGGAGAGGCCTTTCCCATTACTGCCTCCCCAAATTGGCCTCCACTTCAGGAGAGGGAGAGAGGGGAGAGAAACCACCATCAACCAACACCAACTGTTCGGAAGGAGGGAGGAATATCATCTTTCAAAATATCTACAGGTGGGTGTTATTTGGGGCACTCTCCCAAAGACTTTGTCTTTTAGGTGGGGGGAGAAAAGAAGAAACAAGGCCGGAACATCAAGGGGTGGCTGTGTGTGTGTGTGGCTCTTGCCAAAAACTAGGCCACACACACCACTAATAAGCATCCCTTCTATTGCCTGACCTGGGACAGCTGGAGCTGCCTAGGTGAAGAGGTTAATTCCATTAATTACATCGTTAAGACTTGGTGCAGGACTGAGCCTGGGCACCTCCAGCTTTCCCAGGTGAAGAAATCTTCTCCCCCTGCCAGAAGACCACCACTATCAGAGACTTTAAATTTCCATCAGGAGAGTGCACCCCTGCCAACACCCACCCACCCGCCATTCTGAGTGGCGACCCTGCCTTTGCGGCCTCCCTCCTTCCCACCCCCCCTCTCTCTCTCTCTTTGTCTCTCTCGGCTCTCTCTCTCAAGAGGCACCTCTACTAATCTTTTTATTAATTGCCACTTGAGCAGAGGGGAGAAGGCCCCTCTCCCAATTCCAATCAATAGGGGGAGAGGTGTGCCTTCAATTTAACAGCACCCTCTGCTCAAGGGAGGACTTTTAACCCGAGGCCATTAACACCTTCAGGCCTGTGACTTGGGGTGGGTGTGGCACTTTAAAAAAAAACCACCCCATAATGGCATCTGCTTCATCACCAGTGGCGGGGCCAGCCAGGACTAATGCGGGAGTGGCAGCCACAGCCACAGCTGCTCCCGCTGCTTCTGCTGCCTCATCACCTTTTAGACTAATAACCAAAAAGCTTGGGGTGAAGAGCTACACTCACCCCACTATGACCATTGAGGCCTGCGTTAAAGCCATGGCTGGGGTTGTCGGCCCCTCAGCGATCGTAGCGGCCTCAAAAATGTATGGGAAGGCTGTGTTCTTCCTGGGGTCGGAGCGGGCGGTGTCCCTGGCCGTCACCAATGGGCTCACCGTGGGCGGGTCCTTCCTGCCGGTGGACCCCCTCGAGGCCACCGCGCAGAGGGTGGTTATTTCGAACGTCCCGCCCTTTGTTCCTGGTGAGCTCCTCCTCCCCCACTTACGCCAACTCGGGGAGGTGAGGTCAGGGATTACACCCATCCCGCTCGGCTTCCGGGAAGCCAGCCTTCGCCACGTCTTCTCCTTCCGGCGCCAGCTGTTTATCCAGCTGGCGCGGGAGGAGGACACCGATGGGGCGTTCGTCGTCCTCCATGAGGGGACCGCCTATCGCGTCTTCTGGACGTCGGACGGTGTGCGGTGCCACGCCTGCAAGGAGGTGGGGCATATCAGAAAAAACTGGCCCGCCTCCAAGGCCGCCAGATCATCTGGCGTGGCCGAGGCTGGCGCCACCACCGCTCCTCCCCCCGGTTCTGTCCGCACGTCGGGAGCCACTGATGCGCGGTCGGAGGCTGATGCCATCAGGGCTTCCGGCGGGGGGGAGGGAGTGCGTCCGGGCTGAAGGAAGGCGCGGCAAAAATCGAAAAACCTCAGGGCGGGTCCCCCCGTGGATGGCCAGCCCCTAAACTTATAGCCCCTGACACCCGTGCTCCTCGCGGAGTTGGTCGGGGCAGACGCGAGCGGGAGGGGCCTCGTGCCCGAGCCTGTGGCCGCAACTGCCGTAGCTGAAACGCCATTACCTGCTGCCGGGCTCGGACCGAGGAGCCCGACAAACCTGCTCCGCCGGAGGGAGCTGAGGAGGAGGCCTCTGCAGACATGGAGGTCTCCCTCGCTCCCTCCATACTAAAAAGAAGGCGCAACCCCCTGGAAGAGGAGGAGGACCGGGATGAAGAAGGTCCCTCCGAGCAGGGGGAGTCGTCGTCTGCCGCGGGTACTGCGCCCCCCCCCCCACCGCTGTCACCATCACCAGCGATCGGCAGGGGTCTCCTGTCCCTCAGGAGGCTGAGGCAGATGTGTCTGTCCAGCACGTGCCTCCCGGGGACGGGGACGAGACCCTGCCCGTGGGGGGGTTCGCAGAACAACCCGCGGTGGAAATAGATATTTTATCCGCACCGTTACCCTTCACCGGGTCGGGCGGCCTGGGGTCTGGGTCGGGCGAGCTCGAAGAAACAGCTCGCCCAATGTGACACGGACATTTCCCAGGGGCTGCTCGACCTGGTTGAAATTTTAGTCCAGGACACCTCATCCGCTGGGTCGGAGACTGGTGGTGAGGAGGAGGAAGGACCCCTGACTGTGTCTCTGGTGCCGGATGTCCTGGAGGAATTTCAATTTGTTTTTTCCCCGATTTCTCCGGGCATTCTGGCATCTGGGGCAGAGGGGGACTCCGAACGGCTGCTGTCTCCTGGCCCGGTGCCCCCGGAGGAGCCCAGGGAGGAATCCTCTGCCGCTGATCCTGGCGGTGGAATCCGGGTGGAGGCAGGGCCGGCCGAGCCGTTCGCTGCGCACTGCGCGACGCACAGGTCGGCTGCCGGTGGCGACCCCCCGGGGGAGGACGGGGACTCGGTGATGGGCGCGGAGGACGAGTTGGACTCCATCGCCGACAAGGCGATGGATGACCTCATGCCCTTCGCCGAGTCTCCCCTCATTCCCGTAAGGGAACTCCGGGACTTTATGGCCATGTGCCAGGGTCGGCACAATAAGGTCCGGCTGGCCCTCGACAGGTGGTTGGAGCTGGCGCTGCTCATCGTGTCCATCCGCGCTGCCGTTAAAATCATGGGTGCGGACGAGGGCGTGAACCCGCTCGAGCTGCGTCGGCTCAGAACGTTTCTCACTGGGCTGCTGAGGAAGTGGCGGCTGACCAGCAGCTGTGCTCCCTCCCCCCGTTAGGTGTAGGTAGAGGTTGCACTGTGCTTCTGACATGAAGATAACCATAGCCAGCCTCAACATCAATGGCAGCAGGGAGGCGCGCCGCAAATTCAATAACTTCTCGGTCCTTCGGGATGGGAAGTATGCAGTGTGCTTCCTGCAAGAAACCCACACCGTTCCGGGAGATGACGCCGCGTGGCTCCTGGAGTGGCAAGGAGGGGTCAGCATGAGTCACCTCTCCAACAATTCCAGCGGGGTGGCTATCTTGCTGGCCCCGCATTTTCAGCCGGAGATCTTAGGGGTCAAGGAGCACGCGCCGGGCCGCTTGCTCCAGGTCACTGTTCGCCTGGGGGGCATGCCGCTCCATGTAGTGAACGTGTACGCCCCTCAGACCGGTGCGCAGCAAGTGCGCTTCTTCAAAGAAGTGTCCGCTCTTTTGGGCTCCGTCGACGCGGGCGAGTGCGTCATCCTCGGGGGGGGATTTTAACTGCACCCTCGAGGCGAGGGACCGTTCGGGTCCCCCGCGAAGCCCGGCGGCGATGGAGAAGTTGAGGGACCTGGTTGGGTCCTTCGACTTGGTGGACGTCTGGCGAAATCTCCACCCCGACTCCAGCGCCTTCACTAGCGTGAGGTCTGGGGGAGGAAGGTCCAGAATCGACCGCCTTTACATTTCCCGGGCATACGTCTCCTGCGTTCCGGTGGCTTCCATGCGGCTGGTGCCATCCACGGACCACCACCTGGTGTGGGCGGAGCTCGCTCCGCTGCGCGCGCGTGGCGGGTCCGCGTACTGGCATTTTAACAATCTGCTGCTGGAGGACGCGCGGTTCCGGGATTCGTTTTGTCGGTTCTGGGCTGACTGGAGAAGGAAGCGGGGGGGCTTCCCCTCCTTGAGGCTATGGTGGGATGTGGGCAAGGCTCACATCCGTTTCTTCTGTCAGGAGTACGCGAAGGGGTCGACCAAGAGGCGGGAGGCCCGGGTTGGGCGGTTGGAGAAGGAGGTGCTCGACCTGGAGTCCCGTCTCGGTCAGGTCGTTGAGGACCCGGCCCTGCGGAAGGTGTACAAAGTGAAGAAGGGCGCGCTGAAGGACCTGCAGCTCGTTGGGTCCCGAGGCGCGTACGTGAGGTCGCGGATCCAGTTTCTGCAGGACCTGGACCGCGGCTCCCCCTTCTTCTACTCACTGGAAAAAAGACGGGGTGTCCATAAGCAGCTCTTGGGGCTGCTGGCCGACGACGGATCTCTGGTCTCGGATCCGGAGGGAATCAACACGGAGAACCACGCCTACTACGGGGCTCTTTTCTCTCCGGATCCGTCCAGCGAGGATGCGCGCAGAGTTTAGTGGGAGGACCTGCCGAAGGTCAGCCCGGAGGGCGCCAAATAATTGGACGCTCCGCTAAGCCTGGCGGAGCTGACCGGCGCCCTCCACCAGCTGTCGAGAGGAAAGTCCTCGGGGCTGGACGGGCTGACCGTGGAGTTCCACAGGATGTTCTGGGACATCTTGGGGGGCGACTACGCGCAGGTCCTGTGGGAAAGTTTGGCGACCGGGGAGATGCCCCTCTCTTGGCGCAGGGCGGTCATTGTCCTGCTGCCTAAGAAGGGCGATCTCCGCCTCCTTAAGAACTGGTGCCCGGTCTCCCTCCTCAGCACGGAGTATAAAATCTTTGCCAGGGCCATATCTGCTCGCCTAGGCGCCGTGCTGGCCCACATGATCCACCCCGACCAGTCCTACACGGTCCCGGGCAGGACCATCCACGATAACATCCATCTGGTCCGGGACCTGGTCCACCACTCCCAGAGGGCTGGTCTGTCGGTCACCTTCCTTTCCCTGGATCAGGGGAAGGCGTTTGACATGGTGGATCACGAGTATCTCTTCGGGACTCTGCGCGCATTCGGGTTCGGGACGCATTTCGTCGCCCAGATCCGACTTCTGTACGCTGCCGCGGAGTATCTGATTAAAGTTAACGTGTCCTTGACGGCGCCCCTTCACTTCGGGAGGGGGGTGCATCAGGGATGCCCCATGTCCGGTCAGTTATACGCCGTTTGCGTGGAGCCATTCCTGCGCCTCTTGCGGAAGAGGTTGACGGGACTGGCTTTGCAAGGGCCGGGCGTGGAGGTGGTCCTCTCGGCTTACGCCGATGACGTGCTCCTCACGGTCATGGATCCCGCTGACTTGCGGAGGATGCGGGAATGCCAGCAGATTTACTCGGACGCATCCTCCGCCAAGATCAACTGGGAGAAATGTTCCGGACTGCTGGTGGGTCAGTGGCGGGTGGACTCCCTGCTGGAGGAGTTCAGGCCTTTCGCCTGGAGCACCACGCACCTCCTCTATTTGGGAGTCTACCTTAGCCCTGCCGAGGACGCCTGGCCGGCGAACTGGCAAGAGCTGGAGGCCAAAGTCACCGCTCGCCTAGGGAGCTGGACAGGACTGCTCCGAGTGTTGTCCTACAGGGGTCGAGCGCTGGTCATAAACCAGCTGGTGGCCGCCATGTTGTGGTACCGGTTGGTCACTTTGATCCCTCCCCCTGCGTTTGTCGCCAAGATGCAGAAGAAGCTCATCGACTTCTTCTGGGACAAAAGGAAGCACTGGGTCTCTGCCGCGGTTCTGTGTCTCCCGGTTAGGGAGGGCGGTCAGGCGCTGGTGTGCCTTCGCACCCAGGCTGCGACTTTCCGTCTTCAGACGCTGCAGAGATACCTGTACGTCGAGAATCCTCCGAGATGGGGTGCGCTGGCGACGTTTTTCTTCCGCCAGCTGCATGGCCTCAATTACGACACGCAGCTCCTGTTTGCGAAAGTGGGCAGCAGGTGTGCCGGCCTGCGGGAGCTGCCTGTCTTCTACCAGGAACTACTATGGGTTTGGAATTACGTCGCTTCCAGGCGGAGCTCTCCCCCGTCAGGAGCGGCGGCTCTCCTTCGGGAGCCGCTGCTCAGGAATCCGCACCTCCACGAACACGGGTTCGGGCGGCTGGCGGAGGGTAGGGCTGTGGCTGGCAAGGTGACCAGAGTCGGGGACCTGCTCGATGGCGGAGGAGCAGGCTGGATGGCGCCGGAGGAGCTGGCGCGGCACCTGTCCTGGGCCAACGTCCAGCTCGCGGTCGAAACCATCGAATCGGTAAAAGCGGCACTGGGCCCCGACTCCACTAGGTGTATCGAGGCGGCTCAAGCACGTGGGGCGATCCCGTCCGAGCTTACCCCCGTTCGGACGGAATTCCTCATTGGCGCCCGGCCCCGAAACTCCCCTTGGGAACCGGCGCCTCACAACTTGAGCCGTCTCGAGGAAATACCCTCCGTGCCTTTTCATTCCGCGCAGAGGGGTTTCCTGTACGGGCTGCTCCTGCACACTCTCCACTTTGCCATCTTCGTCTACCGTCCGGACACGCCTTGGCGTGGCGTTTTGCCGACCGGCGGTAGCGGAGGTCCCCAATGGAGGGCTCTCTATGCGGGATCCTCCCTTGTTCCATCGGGGACTTGGCCTGGAGGGTGTTGCATGGAGCGGTCCCGTGCAATAAGGTTTTAAGTAGGTTCACGGACTCCCAGGCCGCCTGCATTTTTTGCGGCCTGGAGGAGTCCGTGTTTCACGTTTATATGGAGTGTGAGAGGTTGCAGCCCCTCTTTCAATACTTGAAGGTGCTGCTCCTCAATTTTTGGTTGCACTTCAGTCCCACGCTCTTGATCTACGGTCACCCGGTGCGGAGGGGAGCGGACAGGTTGGAGGACCTCCTTGTGGGCCTGCTCCTGGGCCTGGCTAAAAGAGCCACCAATTGGTCCAGGCAGCGGGCGGTCGAGGAGGTCATCCAGCCGGATTGCCTGCCTCTCTTCCGCAGCCATGTTCGCGCCCGGGTGGCCCTGGAGATGGAGCACGCGGTGTCCGCCGGTACGCTTGAGTATTTCCACGACTGGTGGGCGCCGCGGGGACTGGAGTGCATCATGAACCCGGATAACCAAATTTTAATATGATTTGTTAAGTTTTGGTTGAACTTTTGTTTACAGTCAATTTGGTTTTTTTTGGTACGAACAAAAAGAGTACCCTCTGTTCAGCAAATACCTGTTACTATTGTTCTCCTGCAGTCCGTGTATTATTGATATGCGGACACTACAGATGACATCGACTGTTAGTGAAATACAGGGAGCATCGACTGTTAGTGAATTACAGGGAACATCGACTGTTAGTGAAATACTGTGAACAGCGACTGTTAGTGAAATACAGAGAACATCATGTGTTATTGAAATGCAGGGATTATCAACTGTAATTAAAATACAGGGATCTTGGACTGTTAGAGAAATATAGGGAACATCGACTGTTCAGGAAATCCAGAGAGCATCGAATGTTAGAGAAATATGGGTAACGTCAACTGTTACAGAAATACAGTGAAACTCGACTGTTAGTGAAATACAGAGAACATCGAAAGTTAGTGAAAAACAGGGAACAGTGACTGTTAGTGAAGTACAAAGAACATCGACTGTTAGTGAAATACAGGGAACATCGACTGTAAAAGAAATACAGAGACCATCGAGTGTTAGTGAAATACAGGGAATATCAACAGTTAGTGAAATACTGGGAATTTCGACTGTTAGTGAAATACAGGGAACAGTGACTGTTAATAAAATACAGAGAACATCGAGAGTTAGAGAAATACAGGGAATACCAAATGTAATTAAAATAAAGGGGGCATCGACTATTAGTGAGATACAGGGAACATCGACTATTAGAGAAATACAGGGAACACCGACTGTTAGTTAAATACTGGAAACTTCGACTTTTATTGGAATACAGAGAACATCATGTGTTATTGTAATACAGGGATTATCAACTGTAATTAAAATACAGGGATCTTGGACTGTTAGAAAAATATAGGGAACATCGCCTGTTCAGGAAATACAGAGAACATCAACTGCTGGAGAAATATAGGGAACATCGACTGTTACAGAAATACAGGGAAACTCAACTGTTAGTGAAATACAGAGAATATCGACTGTTAGTGAAATACAGGGAACATCGACTGTTAGTGAAGTACAAAGAACATCGACTGTTAGTGAAATACTGGGAACATCGACTTAGTGAAGTACAAAGAACATCGACTGTTAGGGAAAGACAAAGAACTTTGACTGTTAGTGAAGTACAATGAACATCGACTGTTAGTTAAATACAGGGAACATTGACTGTAAAAGAAATACAGAGACCATCGAGTGTTAGTGAAATACAGGGAATATAAACTGCAATTAAAAATCAGGGAGCATTGACTGTTAGTGAAATACAGTGAACTTCGTCTGTTAGTGAAATACTGAGAACTTCGACTGTTAGTGAATTACAGGGAACATCGACTTTAGTTGAATACAGAGAACATTGAGTGTTGGTGAAATACAGGGAATATCAGCTGTAATTAAAATACAGAGAACATCGACTGTTCGAGAAATATAGGGAACATTGACTGTTCCAGAAATACAGGGAACCTCGACTGTTAGTGAAATACAAAGAAGATCGTCTGTTAGTGAAATATAGGGAACATCGACTGTTAGTGGAATACCGAGAACATCGACTCTTAGTGAAATACAGGCAACATCGACTGTTAGTGATATACAGAGAACATCGATTGTTAGTGAAATACAGGGAATATCAACTGTCACTGAAATACAGAGAACATTGAGTGTTAGTGAAATACAGGGAATATCAACTGTAATTAAAATACAGGGAGCATCGACTGTTAGTGAAATACAGCGAACATCGACTTTCAGTGGAATACAGAGAACATCGAGTGTTAGTGAAATACAGGGAACATTGACTGTTACAGATGTACAGAGGACATCGACTGTTAGTGAAATATAGGGAACATCGACTGTTAGTGAAATACAGGGAACATCGACAGTTAGTGAAATACTGGGAACTTTGACTGTTATTGAAATACAGGGAACAGTGACTGTTAGTGAAATGCAGAGAACATCGAGTGTTAGAGAAATGCAGGGGAAACCAAACGTAATTAAAATAAGGGGAGCATCGACTGTTAGTGAAATACAGGGAACATCGACTATTAGAGAAATACAGGGAACACCGACTGTTAGTGAAATACTGAGAACTTCGACTTTTATTGGAATACAGAGAACATCATGGCCCAGAACTTGGTGTCGGGGGCTTGCTGCGCGTGCAAGCCCCCGATGTGCACTTAGCCGGCGCGCCGACATCTGAAACCTGGCCCGCAATGGATTTCCTGTCAGTGGCCCGGTTCTGATGTCGGCGCGCTGTGCTAACCTGACCCAGCAGCGTAGTTAGTGCGATGTGCCGGCTGGGATCAGGTGAGCACTGTTCAGCCAATCAGGGGAGGGGAAACTTCATTCATAAGTTTGAGAGTAAGAACTTTCAAACTCATGAAAAGTACTGCACCCCAAAACACTACTTAAACTTTAAATAAAATTTTAAAAAACATCCCAATCATTAAATTAAGTATAAATAAGTTTAAAAAAATAATTTAAACAATAATTTTTTTTTGTAGAAAAAAATAAATGTTTAATAAAAAGGGTCTAAAACTAAACTTACCTTATTGTAGATTCTTTAAAATAATAAACCTGTGGAAAAAAAAATTCTAAATTGCACTAAAACACCAGTTACCTGTAAAAATAAATACTTACGTGTGCTTTTTACAAGCGTAAAGACCGGAGGCCTTTACACATGCGCAAATCCCCCAAAACAGAGGACATCCAAGACGCATGCGCTGCCCCCTACAGCTCACGCGCTAGCCACCTCTTGGGTTAGAGGAGAGGAAATGCCAGTTTTCAGCGCATGCGCTGTGCATGCTGAAAACCGGCATTTCCTCTGGCCAGACGCGTGAGTACCCCTTCCGTACTCACGCGTTTGGGGAGGAATTACTGCCCCCATGTGTTATTGAAATACAGGGATTATCAACTGTAATTAAAATACAGGGATCTTGGACTGTTAGAAAAATATAGGGAACATCGACTGTTCATGAAATACAGAGAACATCGACTGTTAGAGAAATATAGGGAACATCGACTGTTCGTGAAATACAGGGAACTTCGACTGTTAGAGAAATACACGGAGCATCAACTGTTAGTGAAATACAGAGAACATCGACTGTTAAAGAAAAACAGAGACCATCGAGTGTTAGTGAAATACAGGGAATATAAACTGCAATTAAAAATCAGGGAGCATCGACTGTTAGTGAAATACAGTGAACTTCGTCTGTTAGTGAAATACTGAGAACTTCGACTGTTAGTGAATTACAGGGAACATCGACTTTAGTTGAATACAGAGAACATCGAGTGTTGGTGAAATACAGGGAATATCAGCTGTAATTAAAATACAGGGAACATCGAGTGTTCGTGAAATACAGAGAACATCGACTCTTAGAGAAATATAGGGAACATTGACTGTTACAGAAGTACAGGGAACCTCGACTGTTAGTGAAATATAGGTAACATCGACTCTTAGTGAAATACCGAGAACATCGACTGTTAGTGAAATACAGGGAACATCGACTGTTAATGAAGCAGAGAGAACATCGACTGTTAGTGAAATACAGGGAACATTAATTGTTACAGATATACAGATGACATCGACTGTTAGTGAAATACAGGGAACATCGACTGTAAAAGAAATATAGAGACCATTGAATCTTAGTGAAATACAGGGAATATCGACAGTTAGTGAAATAATGGGAACTTCAACTGTAATTGAAATAAAAGGAACAGCGACTGTTTGTGAAACACAGAGAACATCGAGTGTTAGAGAAATACAGGGAATACCAAATGTAATTAAAATAAAGGGAGTATCGACTGTTAGTGAAATACAGGGAACATCGACTGTTAGTGAAATACTGGGAACATTGACTTTTATTGGAAAACAGAGAACATCAGGTGTTACTGAAATACAGGGCTTATCAACTATAATTAAAATACAGGGATCTTGGTCTGTTAGAGAAATATAGGGAACATCGACTGTTCATGAAATACAGAGAACATCGACTGTTAGAGAAATATAGGGAACATCGACTGTTAGTGAAATACAGGGAACATTGACTGTTAGTGAAGTACAAAGAACATCAATTGTTAGTGAAAAACAAAGAACTTCGACTGTTAGTGAAGTACAAAGAACATCGATTGTTAGTGAAATACAGGGAACATCGACTGTTAAAGAAATACAGAGACCATCGAGTGATAGTGAAATACAGGGAATATAAACTGCAATTAAAAATCAGGGAGCATCGACTGTTAGTGAAATACAGTGAAATTCATCTGTTAGTGAAATACTGAGAACTTCGGCTGTTAGTGAATTACAGGGACCATCGACTTTAGTTGAATACAGAGAACATCGAGTGTTGGTGAAATACAGGGAATATCAGCTGTAATTAAAATACAGGAAACATCGAGTGTTCATGAAATACAGAGAACATCGACTGCTAGAGAAATATAGGGAACTTCGACTGTTAGTGAAATACAAAGTACATCGTCTGTTAGTGAAATATAGAGAACATCGACTGTTAGTGAGATACAGGGAACATTGACTGTTAGTGAAATATAGGGAACATCAACTGTTACTGAAATACAGAGAACATTGAGTGTTAGTGAAATACAGGGAATATCAACTGTAATTAAAATACAGGGAGCATCGACTGTTAGTGAAATACAGGGAACATCGACTGTTAGGGAAATAAAGGGAACATCGACTATTAGTGAAATTCTGGGAACTTTGACTGTTAGTGAAATACAGGGAACATCTACTTCTACAGAATTGCACTACCAGTCGGTGTTTCCTGTATTTCTCTATTAGTCGATGTCCCCTGTATTTCACAAACAGTCGATGTTCTCTGTATTTCACGAACTGTTGATGTTCCCTGTATTTCAGTAACACTCGATGTTCTTTGTATTCCACTAAAAGTTGATGTTCCCTGTATTTCACTAACAGTCGAAGTTCCCAGTATTACACCAGCAGTCGATGTTCCCTTCAATTCTCTAACAATCGATGTTCCCTGTATTTCAATAACAGTCGATGCTCCCTGTATTTTAATTAAAGTTGATATTGCCTGTATTTCACTAGCACTCGATGTTCTCCGTATTTCAGTAACAGTTGATGTTCCCTGTATTTCACTAACAGTCGATGTTCTCTGTATATCACTAACAGTCGATGTACCCTGTATTTCACTAACAGTCGATGTTCTCTGTATTTCACTAACAGTCGATGTTCCCTATATTTCACTAACAGTCGATGATCCCTGTATTTTAATTAATGTTGATATTTCCTGTATTTCACTGAAACTCAATTTTCTCGGTATTCCACTAAAAGTCGATGTTCCCTGTATTTCACTAATAGTCGATGTTCCCTGTATTTCACTAACTGTCGATGTTCCCTGTACTTCACTAACAGTCGATGTTCTCTGTATTCCACTAAAGTCAATGTTCCCTGTATTTCACTAACAGTCGATGTTCTCTGTATTTCAATAACTGTCGATATTCCCTGTATTTCACTAACTGTCGCTGTTCCCTATATATCAATTACAGTCAAAGTTCCTAGTATTTCACTAACTGTCGATATTCCCTGTATTTCACTAACACTCGATGGTCTCTGTATTTCTATAACAGTCGATGTTCCCTGTATTTCTCAATCAGTCGATGACCCCTGTACTTTAATTACTGTTGCTATTTCCTGTATTTCACTGACGCTCAACTTTCTCTGGATTGCACGAAAAGTCGATGTTCCCTGTATTTTAATTACAGTTGATATTCCCTGTATTTTACGAAAACTCGATGTTCTCTCTCTTCTACTAAAGTCGATGTTACCGGTATTTCACTAACAGTCGATGTTCCCTGTATTTCACCATCAGTTGATGTTCTTTGTAATTCACTAACAGTCAATGTTCTTTGTATTACACTAACAGTCGATGTTTCTCTGTATTTCACTGTCGATGTTCCCTGTACTTCACGAACAGTTGATGGTCCCTGTATGTTAATTACAGTTGATAATCCCTGTATTTTACAAATACTCAATGTTCTCTGTATTCCACTAAGGTCAATGTTCCCTGTATTTCACTAACAGTCGATGTTCTCTGTATTTCAACAACTGCCAATATTCCCTGTACTTCACTAACAGTTGATATTCCCTATATTTCTCTAACAGTCGATGATCCCTGTATTTTAATTACAGTTGATATTCCCTGTATTTTACAAACAGCCGATGTTCTCTGTATTTCAATAACTGTCGATATTCCCTGTATTTCACTAACAGTCGATGTACACTGTATTTCACTAACAGTCGAGGTTCTCTGTATTTCTGTATCAGTCGAAGTTCCCTGTATTTCTCTAACAGTCGATGTTCACTGTATTTCACTAACAGTCGAGTTTCCCTGTATTTCTGTAACAGTCGATGATCTCTCTATTTCTCTAACAGACGATGTTCTCTGTGTTTCACTAACAGTCGAGGTTCCCTGTATTTCACTAACAGTCGAGGTTCCCTGTATTTCTGTAACAGTCGATGTTCTCTGTATTACTCTAACAGACGATGTTCTCTGTATTTCACTAACAGTCGATGTTCTCTGTATTCCACTAACAGTCCCTGCTCCCTGTATTTCACTAACAGTCATTGTTCCCTGTAGTTCACTAACAGGCGATGTTCCCTGTATTTCATTAACAGTCGATGTTCCCTGTATTTCACTAACAGTCGATGGTCTCTGTATTTCACTAACAGTCATTCTCTGTATTTCAATAACAGTTGATGTTCTCTGCATTTCTGTAACAATCAATGTTCCCTGCATTTCAATAACAGTCGATGGTTTCGGTTTTTCACTAACAGTCGATGTTCTCTGTATTTCACTAACAGTCGAGGTTCTCGGTATATCACTAACAGTCAATGTTCCCTTTTTTCACTAACTGTTGATGTTCTCTGTATTTAAGTAAAAGACGATATTCTCAATATTTGACTAAAGTTAATGTTCTCTATATTTCACTAACAGTCGATGTTCCCTATATTTCATTAAAGGTCGATGTTCCCTGTGTTTCACTGACAGTCGATGCTCTCTGTATTTCAATAACTGTCGATATTCCCTGTATTTCACTAACTGTCGCTGTTCCCTGTATATCAATTACAGTCGAAGTTCCTAGTATTTCACTAACTGTCGATATTCCCTGTATTTCACTAACACTCGATGGTCTCTGTATTTCTATAACAGTCGATGTTCCCTGTATTTCTCAATCAGTCGATGACCCCTGTACTTTAATTACTGTTGCTATTTCCTGTATTTCACTGACGCTCAACTTTCTCTGGATTGCACGAAAAGTCGATGTTCCCTGTATTTTAATTACAGTTGATATTCCCTGTATTTTACGAAAACTCGATGTTCTCTCTCTTCTACTAAAGTCGATGTTACCGGTATTTCACTAACAGTCGATGTTCCCTGTATTTCACCATCAGTTGATGTTCTTTGTAATTCACTAACAGTCAATGTTCTTTGTATTACACTAACAGTCGATGTTTCTCTGTATTTCACTGTCGATGTTCCTTGTACTTCACGAACGTTTATGGTCCCTGTATGTTAATTACAGTTGATAATCCCTGTATTTTACAAATACTCAATGTTCTCTGTATTCCACTAAGGTCAATGTTCCCTGTATTTCACTAACAGTCGATGTTCTCTGTATTTCAACAACTGCCAATATTCCCTGTACTTCACGAACAGTTGATGTTCCCTATATTTCTCTAACAGTCGATGATCCCTGTATTTTAATTACAGTTGATATTCCCTGTATTTTACAAACAGCCGATGTTCTCTGTATTTCAATAACTGTCGATATTCCCTGTATTTCACTAACAGTCGATGTACACTGTATTTCACTAACAGTCGAGTTTCCCTGTATTTCTGTAACAGTCGATGATCTCTCTATTTCTCTAACAGACGATGTTCTCTGTGTTTCACTAACAGTCGAGGTTCCCTGTATTTCACTAACAGTCGAGGTTCCCTGTATTTCTGTAACAGTCGATGTTCTCTGTATTACTCTAACAGACGATGTTCTCTGTATTTCACTAACAGTCGATGTTCTCTGTATTCCACTAAATTCGATGTTCTCTGTATTTCACTAACAGTCCCTGCTCCCTGTATTTCACTAACAGTCATTGTTCCCTGTAGTTCACTAACAGGCGATGTTCCCTGTATTTCATTAACAGTCGATGTTCCCTGTATTTCACTAACAGTCGATGGTCTCTGTATTTCACTAACAGTCATTCTCTGTATTTCAATAACAGTTGATGTTCTCTGCATTTCTGTAACAATCAATGTTCCCTGCATTTCAATAACAGTCGATGGTTTCGGTTTTTCACTAACAGTCGATGTTCTCTGTATTTCACTAACAGTCGAGGTTCTCGGTATATCACTAACAGTCAATGTTCCCTTTTTTCACTAACTGTTGATGTTCTCTGTATTTAAGTAAAAGACGATATTCTCAATATTTGACTAAAGTTAATGTTCTCTATATTTCACTAACAGTCGATGTTCCCTATATTTCATTAAAGGTCGATGTTCCCTGTGTTTCACTGACAGTCGATGCTCCCTGTATTGCACTAACAGTCGATATACCCTGCATTTCACTAACAGTTGATGTTCGCTGTATTTGACTGAGAGTCGATGTTCCCTGTATTCCAATAACAGTCGATGTTCCCTGTATTTCACTAATAGTTGATGCTCCCTGCATTTCACTAACAGTCGATGTTTTCAGTATTTCACTAACAGTCGATGCTCTCTGTATATAAATAAATGTCGATGATTCCTGTATTTCACTAACATTCGATGTTCTCTGTTTTTCACTAATGTTGATGTTCCCTCTATTCCAATAACAGTCAATGTTCCCTGTATTTCACTAACAGTCGATGCTCCCTGTATTTCACTAACAGTCGATGTTCCCTGTATTTCACTAACAATTGATGCTCCTTGTATATCACTAACAGTCGATGTAGCCTGTATTTCACTAACAGTCGATGTTCGGTGTATTTGTCTAAATATCGATGATCCCTGCATTTCATTAACAGTCGATGTTCTCTTATTTCACTAACAGTCAATGTTCTCTGTATTTCACTAACAATCGATGTTCCCTGTATTCACTAACATTTGATGTTCTCTGTATTTAACTAAATGTCGATATCCCCTATATTTCACTAAAGTAAATGTTCGATGTATTTCACTATGAGTCGATGTTCCCAGTAGTTCACTAACAGTCAATGTTCCCTGTATTTCACTAACATTCGATGTTCTCTGAATTTCACTAACTGGCGTTGTTCCCTATATTTCACGAACAGGCGATATTCCCTGTATTTCATTAACAGTCGATGTTCCCTGTATTTCACTAACAGTCGATGGTCTCTGTATTTCACTAACAGTCATTCTCTGTATTTCAATAACAGTTGATGTTCTCTGCATTTCTCTAACAGTCGATGTTCTCTGTATTTCACTAACAGTCGATGTTCTCTGTATATCACTAAAAGTCAATATTCCCTTTTTTCACTAACTGTTGATGTTCTCTGTATTTAAGTAAAAGACGATATTCTCAATATTTCTCTAAAGTTAATGTTCTCTGTATTTCACTAAAATCTGATGTTCCCTGTGTTTCATTACAGGTCGATGTTCCCTGTATTTCACTGAGAGTCGATGTTCTATGTTTTTCACTAAAGTTGATGTTCTATGTATTTCAATAACAGTCGATGTTCTCTTATTTCACTTACAGTTGATGTTCTCTGTATTTAACAAACAGTCGATGTTCCCTGTATTTCACTGACAGTCGATGTTCTCTGTATTTCAATAAGAGTCGATGTTCTCTGTATTTCACTAACATTCAATGTTCTCTGTATTTCACTTACAGTCAATGTTCTCTTATTTCACTAACAGTCGATGTTCTCTGTATTTCACTAACAGTAGATGTTCCCTGAATTTCATGAACTTTTGATGTTCTCTGTATATAACTAAAAGTCGATGTTCCCTCGATTTCACTAAAATAAATGTTCTCTGTATTTCACTAACAGTCGATGTTCCCTGTATTTCACTAACAATCGATGATCTCTGTTTTTAAGTAACAGTCGATGTTCCCTGTATGTCACTAACAATCGATGTTCTCTGTATTTCACTAACAGTCGATGTTCCCTCTGTTTCACTAAAGTAAATGTTCTCTGTATTTCACTAACAGTCGATGTTCCCTGTATTTCACTAACAATCGATGATCTCTGTTTTTAAGTAACAGTCGATGTTCCCTGTATGTCACTAACAATCGATGTTCTCTGTATTTCACTAACAGTCGATGTTCCCTCTATTTCACTAAAGTAAATGTTCTCTGTATTTCACTAACAGTCGATGGTCTCTGTATTTCACTAACAGTCATTCTCTGTATTTCAATAACAGTTGATGTTCTCTGCATTTCTCTAACAGTCAATGTTCCCTGCATTTCAATAACAGTCGATGTTCCCGGTATTTCACTAACAGTCGACGTTCTCTGTATTTCACTCACAGTCGATGTTCTCTGTATATCACTAACAGTCAATATTCCCTTTTTTCACTAGCTGTTGATGTTCTCTGTATTTAAGTAAAAGACGATATTCTCAATATTTCACTAAAGTTAATAATCTTTGTATTACACTAACAGCCGATGTTCCCTATATTTCATTAAAGGTCGATGTTCCCTGTATTTCACTAACAGTCGATGTTCTGTGTATTTCAATAAGAGTCGATGTTCTCTGTATTTCACTAACATTCGATATTCTCTGTATTTCACTAACAGTCAATGTTCTCTTATTTCACTAACAGTCGATGTTCTCTGTATTTCACTAACATTCGATGTACCCTGTATTTCACTAACAGTCGATGTTCCCTGTATTTCAGGAACATCTGATGTTCTCTGTATATAACTAAAGTTGATGTTCCCTCTATTTCACTAACGTTAATGTTCTCTGTATTTCACTAACAGTCGATGTTCCCTGTACTTCACTAACAATCGATGATCTCTGTTTTTAAGTAACAGTCGATGTTCCCTGTATGTCACTAACAAACGATGTTCTCTGTATTTCACTAACAGTCGATGTTCCCTCTATTTCACTAAAGTAAATGTTCGCTGTATTTCACTAACAATCGATGTTCTCTGTATTTCATTAACAGTCGATGTTTTCTGTATTTCACTAACAGTCGATGTTCTCGCTATTTCACTAACAGTCGATGTTCCCTGTATTTCACTAACAGTCGATGTTTTCTGTATTTCACTGACAGTCGATGTTCTCTGTATTTAAGTAAAAGACGATGTTCTCAATATTTCACTAAAGTCAATGTTCCCTGTATTTCACTAACAGTCGATGTTCCCTGTATTTCACTAACAGTCGATGTTTCCTGTATTTCACTAACATTCGATGTTCCCTGTATTTCACTAACAGTCGATGTTCTCTGTATTTACTAACAGTCGATGGTCTCAATATTCCACTAACAGTCAATGTTCTCTGTATTTCACTAACAGTCGATGTTCCCTGTATTTCACTAACAGTCAGGAGTGGGCCTTTGGCGTTTTGGTGGCATCCCCGCCGCTGGGCCAGAAGGCGTAGGATTTCGAACCCTGCTCCAGACAGTCCCGGAAAGTGGAGTCAGAGCTCCGGCTCTAAATTCTGGTTTGACATCCAGCGGGATACTTGCATCCGTGGGTGTGGGTGGCCCCACCCCTCGTATGGGTTGTGGGAGCCCGTAAACCCTCCCGCCATAGGACTAACCACCCTAATGGCTGGTACAAAGATGTTTACGGTCTCGGAAGGAGCGTTAATCACGGCCAGAATTCTTCCATCACTTCATACAGTTCTGCAAAGGGAACAGTGTGAAGGCACGTACGACAATGACTAACAGTCGATGTTCCCTGTATTTCCCTAACAGTCGATGTTCCCTGTACTTCAATAACAGTCAATGCTCCCTGTATTTCACTAACAGTCGATCTTCTCTGTATTTCACTAACATTCGATGCTCCCTGTATTTCACTAACAGTCGATTTTCCCTGTATTTCACTAACAGTTGATGCTCCTTGTATATCACTAACAGTCGATGTACCCTGTATTTCACTAACAGTCGATGTTCATTGTGTTTGACTAACAGTCGATTTTCCCTGTATTCCAATAACAGTCAATGTTCTCTGTGTTTCACTAACAGTCGATGTTCCCTGTATTCACTAACATTTGATGTTCTCTGTATTTAACTAAAAGTCGATGTTCCCTCTATTTCACTAAAGTAAATGTTCTCTGTATTTCACGAAGAGTCGATGTTCCCTGTATTTCACTAACAATTGATGATCTCTGTTTTTAAGTAACAGTCGATGTTTTCTGCATTTCACGAACAGTCGATGTTCTCTCTATTTCACTAACAGGTGATGTTCCCTGTATTTCACTAACAGTCGATGTTCCCTGTATTTCACGAACATTCGATGTTCTCTGAATTTCACTAACAGGCGATGTTCCCTGTATTTCACTAACAGTTCCTTCTCCCTGTATTTCACTGACAGTCATTGTTCCCTGTAGTTCACTAACAGGTGATGATCCCTGTATTTCATTAACAGTCGATGTTCCCTGTATGTCGCTAACAGTCGATGGTCTCTGTATTTCAATAAGAGTCGATGTTCTCTGTATTTCACTAACATTCGATGCTCCCTGTATTTCACTAACATTCAATTTTCTCTGTTTTTGACTAACAGTCGATGTCATCTGTATTTAACTAAATATCGATGATCCCTGTATTTCACTAACATTCAATGTTCCCTGTATTCACTAACATTTGATGTTCTCTGTATTTAACTAGCAGTCGATGTTCCCTCTATTTCACTAAAGTAAATGTTCACTATTTCACTAACAGTCGATGTTCCCTGTATTTCACTAACAATCGATGATCTCTGTTTTTAAGTAACAGTCGATGTTCGCTGTATGTCACTAACAAACGATGTTCTCTGCATTTCACTAACAGTCGATGTTCCCTCTATTTCACTAAAGTAAATGTTCTCTGTATTTCACTAACAATCGATGTTCTCTGTATTTCATTAACAGTCAATGTTTTCTGTATTTCACTAACAGTCGATGATCTCGCTATTTCACTAACAGTCGATGTTCCCTGTATTTCACTAACATTCAATTTTCTCTGTTTTTGACTAACAGTCGATGTCATCTGTATTTAACTAAATATCGATGATCCCTGTATTTCACTAACATTCAATGTTCCCTGTATTCACTAACATTTGATGTTCTCTGTATTTAACTAAAAGTCGATGTTCCCTCTATTTCACTAAAGTAAATGTTCTCTGTATTTCACGAAGAGTCGATGTTCCCTGTATTTCACTAACAATTGATGATCTCTGTTTTTAAGTAACAGTCGATGTTTTCTGTATTTCACGAACAGTCGATGTTCTCTCTATTTCACTAACAGGTGATGTTCCCTGTATTTCACTAACAGTCGATGTTCCCTGTATTTCACGAACATTCGATGTTCTCTGAATTTCACTAACAGGCGATGTTCCCTGTATTTCACTAACAGTTCCTTCTCCCTGTATTTCACTGACAGTCATTGTTCCCTGTAGTTCACTAACAGGTGATGATCCCTGTATTTCATTAACAGTCGATGTTCCCTGTATGTCGCTAACAGTCGATGGTCTCTGTATTTCAATAAGAGTCGATGTTCTCTGTATTTCACTAACATTCGATGCTCCCTGTATTTCACTAACATTCAATTTTCTCTGTTTTTGACTAACAGTCGATGTCATCTGTATTTAACTAAATATCGATGATCCCTGTATTTCACTAACATTCAATGTTCCCTGTATTCACTAACATTTGATGTTCTCTGTATTTAACTAGCAGTCGATGTTCCCTCTATTTCACTAAAGTAAATGTTCACTATTTCACTAACAGTCGATGTTCCCTGTATTTCACTAACAATCGATGATCTCTGTTTTTAAGTAACAGTCGATGTTCGCTGTATGTCACTAACAAACGATGTTCTCTGCATTTCACTAACAGTCGATGTTCCCTCTATTTCACTAAAGTAAATGTTCTCTGTATTTCACTAACAATCGATGTTCTCTGTATTTCATTAACAGTCAATGTTTTCTGTATTTCACTAACAGTCGATGATCTCGCTATTTCACTAACAGTCGATGTTCCCTGTATTTCACTAACATTCGATGTTTTCTGTATTTCACTAACAGTCAATGTTCTCTGTATTTAAGTAAAAGACGGTGGGCTAGATTTTCAGTATAGACAGTTTTGGGGCGCTAACCTTAGCGCCCGCCTGAAGTTAGCGCCCGCCCCAAATTAGCGCCCCGTTGCCGGAAATTCAGTGGCTTCGCCCTAAGAGATTGGTGGAGCGCTAAAAGAGGCGTTCCACTCCTATCTTTAGGTGCTAAGCCGGCGGTCCAGAGGGATAGCGCCCAGGCGGGGCGCAGCGTGGGTGCGGTCATTTTTGGACTGACAGCAGACCCCGTGGCGCCGACCAGCTCTTAAAGGGGGAAGGGACGAATTGGTCTGCTGCCACGCCCTGCACACTGCAGCCTTGCAAAGAGGCCTCAACACTGCTGCTCAGCCCCAGGGAGTCATGGCAACGCCAGAGAAGGCCCATCAGCATGCCCTGCGCTTCTCAGAGGGTGATCTGGACATAATGGTCACAGCTCTGGAGGTGAGGCGCAAGATCTTGTTCCCAGAGAGTGGGAGGAAGCCAACCCACCACAACTACACCAAAGCCTGGAAGCAGATCGCCCAGAGGGTGATGTTCACCGGCGATGCCCCCAGGACCCACAAACAATGTCATAAAAAATACAACGATCTGACCAGGATTGTGAAGGTGAGTAGCCTTTCCAGTCTCCTCCTCATTCTTGCATGTACACCTGACATGATGGGCAAAGGGAGCTGAAAGTCCTATTGGCCAGCCCTCAGCCAGCAGCATAGGGACAGTCATGAGCATCACATGGCCATTCGGCACTCTACACTTTGTCCAAGCTATTCCACCATGGGAGGCAGTGCACACTACATCAGGGCTTCACTCTGTCCAAGCTATTCCACCATGGGAGGCAGAGCACACTACATCAGGGCTTCACTCTGTCCAAGCTATTCCACCATGGGAAGCAGTGCACACTACATCAGGGCTTCACTCTGTCCATGCTATTCCACCATGGGAGGCAGTGCACACTACATCAGGGCTTCACTCTGTCCACGCTATTCCACCATGGGAGGCAGTGCACACTACATCAGGGCTTCACTGCGCACTTACAGCCCGTCCTTTCTCTTGCAGGCTAAAGTAGCGTTTAATCGCCAGGCGCCTGCCAGGGGTGGCCGCGATAAGCTGCAGAAGCTCACTCGGCTGGAGGAGCGCATGTGTGTGCTCATGGGAGCCCGTGTGATTGTCCCCACAGCGTGCGGAGTATCCGACCCTCCACTGCCCGGCAATGGTAAGGACCTCGCCTTTTGGCCCTCTCACGTCGCACTGGCCCATCCGAGCTACCTCCTTTGCCACTGTCCCACCAATGCGCTGAATGCCACCAGTCCTAACTCCCTCGCTGACGCCGTCTCCTCAATCTGAAGCTACTCTTGTGCATTCCTGCTTTCAGCTGGTGACGACCAGGACCCTGAAGCTGCCAGTGACAGCACCTCCGACCAGGAGGAGGAGGAGGAGCAAGCCGGACCTTCGGGGGAACAGCCACGTCCCGCAGGAGAGGAGGAAATGCTTGACACCTCCTCACTGGACGAGTGCCTGGAGGAACTGTCGCAGGGCAATGCAGCTTCTGGGACCAGTGGCGTCCAGCCACCCAGGAGCCGTGCGCGTGGCCCGCGGCCTTCCCCCCAAAGGGGGGAAGGATCAGAGGGGAGTGCTGCTGTTCGGCACACTCGCCGCCACCAACGCGGCAAGGGTCCCCTAGTTCGGCCCCCTCCTCCCCAGCGGGAGAGTCGCGACTCCAGTCCGGACACCTTCACCTCGGAGGAGGTGCGGAAGCTGGATAAGATGGCCGAGGATTCGGACCGGCGCCACACGGAGCTCATGAGCGTGGTGGGGCGCATGCCTGAGGCCATCGAGTCGCTGGCGACCAGTGTGCGCGAGTTCGGGGCAGCAACTGCCGCGAGTGGCCGCATGCTGACTGATGCCGTCAAGACCCTGGCGGCTGTGATGCGTGCACACAGCAGGACCACAGGGGCACTCACTGCTGCCACACGCGCTGTCTCAGGCAGGCATCGCCAGGGCAGCCGCCGCGCTGGACCATCCCAGCAAGCCGCCACTCGGCTGATTGTTGCGGATCCTGCAGTGCGGGCCCGGCCGAGTGCCACCGCGCCACAGCACCAGCCAGCGCATCCCAGACGCCAGTTGGCCCACATTGCGCCATCCGTCACCGCCATTCCCCCACTGGGGCGTCAGGGGCAAGCGGCTGCAGCTGATGGTGGCCAGGCTCAGGTGCGCCACTCAGCAGACGGCCCCTCGAGGCCCAAACGCCGTGTAGGCCGCCCCCCAGCGGCATCTGGCGGAAGGGCATCTGAGCCTCAGGCGCCTTCCCCCAGCCTCGCAGCAGCCACTGGGCAGAGCTTGCGAAGGAGCAGCAGGCCGGGCAGGGGAGGCAAAAGGCTGGGCAAGGTCTCGCCCTCGCGGGCCACTAAGTAGAGGGTGTGGGCAGCTTTCCTTTTATATGGCGGTGGCCATCTTTATTTTGCCCATGGTTGTGTTGTTGGAGGGCTTATTTTTTGCGTTAGGCCGACGTTGAGGCCCGGTTTGAAGAAAGGTGGAGTGACTCCTCCCCAGTTTGTGGGAGTGAGTCGTTTGTTCGGCTTTTTGTGGGGCCCGTTTATTGTTTTTGGGGATTCATGTGGGAAGGGCTTTTCATTTTTGTGTAATAAAAAATTATCTTTATTCATGCAGTCTCCATGGTTGTTCTTCTTAGTGTTTGTTGGCTTCGCCGGCTGAGGGCTTGCGGAGCGGCTGCATTCATCTTCCCTCATGGCCCCTGGCCATTCCCTGACAGGGGGCTTAGAAGTACCGTGTAATAAGGTGGCGTCGTGCGGCCCTTGGCCCTGGTCGCTCCCTCCTGGGAACGTACTCCTGCTCCTCCTCCTCCTCCTCCTCATGCTCCTCCTGCTCCTCCTCCTGAGGTGCTGGTCCAACGTCAGGTGGCAGTGCCTGAGTCCTGCGGATAGCCAGGTTGTGTAGCATGCAGCAAACCACCACAAATTGGGAGACCCGGTCCGGCGAATACTGGAGAGCTCCTCCGGAGCGATCAAGGCAGCGGAACTGCTGCTTGAGGACCCCAATAGTTAGCTCGATGATGTTGCGGGTGGTTTGATGGCTCTCGTTGTAGGCCTCTTCAGCAGCGGTCCTGGGCGCGCGGAGCGGGGTCATGAGCCAGGTGCACAAAGGATAGCCTTTGTCCCCGAGTAGCCATCCTCTTGGGGGAGGCTGTGCCTGGAACATGTCATGCACAGTACTCTGCCCAGGATAAAGGCATCGTGGCTGCTGCCTGGGAAGCTGGCATTGACTGCCATGATGCGCTGCTTGTGGTCACAGACCAGCTGCACATTCAGAGAATGGTAGCCCTTCCTGTTGCGATACTGCTCGCCATGCTCCAGAGGGGCCCGCAAAGCCACATGCATACAGTCAATGGCGCCCTGCACCAAGGGTAATTCCCTGAGTCTGGAAAATCCCAATGCGCGCTGATGCTGGCTCTCCAGGGCCATGGGGAAGGAGATGAATTGGCTTCTCCTTCTGAACAGTGCTTCGGTCACCTGGCGGATGCAGCGATGCGCGCCGTACTGGGAGATGTTTGCTATGTCCCCAGCAGCGTATTGGAAGGAGCCGGTGGCAGAGAAGTTCAATGCCACCGTCACCTTCACTTCCACCGACAGAGACATCCTGCACCTGAGCTTTGGCCGCAGATCTCGGTGAAGCAGGTGGCAGATCTCTGCAATCACCTCCTTTCGGAATCGGAGCCTTTTAACACATCGCGCGGCACTCATGTTTAGGTAGGAGCGCTGCTGGCGGTATAGCCTGACTGGGTAAGGCCTACGTGGCCGACGCCTTTAGCCCCCTCTGCCTCTAGCCAGGGCTGCCCCTCTCACAATGCGTCTGCGAGCCCTACGGACATGGAGCTGCAGCTCCGCGTTGGCACCCCATGCAACCCCCATCAAATCCTGGCAAACACTCTAATTTCCAAAAGGCCACTTGCAGCGCTCTGGCCTGAGTCCAAAAATACCTGGCTCTTGCTGCTTGAAACCAGTTAGCTATCCTCCTTGTTGTGTCTCCAGAAATGCGTTGCACAAGAGTGTTTTCTGAAAAAAGGCTGGCCTTTATACTGGAGAGTGCGTCCCCTTTAATTTGCGCCCCCCGGGGCCCGCGCTGGTTGTGTTGCGTTCCTTTTTCCAAATGCTCCGGCCGCCAGCCGCACAATGGGGCGGTCCGACTGAAGTTTGGAATCGGGGCGCACAAAGGGCGTTGCACGAGGATGTGACGTCATTTTCTGCGCGCGCATCCGGGCGGGCGCTGAACTTTGCGCCGGCGCTAACGGGCATCTTAATTTGGGGTGGGGCGCAAACTGCGCTGCGCCCGGGCACTACACGCATAGCGCCCGAAAATCACTTCTCTTAAGGCGCTAACTGCTGGCGCAAGCGACTGAAAATCTAGCCCGATGTTCTCAATATTTCACTAAAGTCAATGTTCCCTGTATTTCACTAACAGTCGATGTTCCCTGTATTTCACTAACAGTCGATGTTTCCTGTGTTTCACTAACATTCGATGTTCCCTGTATTTCACTAACAGTCGGGAGTGGGCCTTTGGCGTTTCCGTAGCATCCCCGCCGCTGGGCCAGAAGACGTAGGGTTTCGAACCCTGCTCCAGACAGTCCCGGAAAGTGGAGTCAGAGCTCCGGCTCTAAATTCTGGGTTGACATCCAGCGGGATACTTGCATCCGTGGGTGTGGGTGTCCCCCCCCTCGTATGGGGTGTGGGAGCCCGTAAAACCCCCCCGCCATAGGACTAACCACCCTAATGGCTGGTACGAAGATGGTTACGGTCTCGGAAGGAGCGTTAATCGCGGCCAGAATCCTTCCACCACTTCATACAGTTCTACAGAGGGAACAGTGTGAAGGCACGTACGACAACAACTAACAGTCGATGTTCTCTGTATTTCACTAACGGTCGAAGCTCTCTGTACATAACTAAATGTCGATGGTCCCTGTATTTCACTAACATTCGATGTTCTCTGTTTTTCACTAAAGTTGATGTTCTATGTATTTCACCAACATTCGATGCTCCCTTATTTCACTAACAGTTGATGTTCTCTGTATTTAACTAACAGTCGATGTTCTCAATATTACACTAACAGTCAACGTTCTCTGTATTTCACTAACAGTCGATGTTCTCTGTATTTCACTAACAGTCGATGTTCTCTGTATTTCACTAACAATCGATGATCTCTATATTTAAGTAACAGTCGATGTTCCCTGTATGTCACTAACAATCGATGTTCTCTGTATTTCACTAACAGTTGATGTTACCTGTATTACACTAACAGTCGATGTTCCCTGTATTTCACTAACAGTCGATGTTCCCTGTATTTCACTAACAGTTGATGCTCCTTGTATATCACTAACAGTCGATGTACCCTGTATTTCACTAACAGTCGATGTTCGCTGTATTTGACTAACAGTTGATTTTCCCTGTATTCCAATAACAGTCGATGTTCTCTGTGTTTCACTAACAGTCGATGTTCCCTGTATCCACAAACATTTGATGTTCTCTGTATTTAACTAAAAGTCGATGTTCCCTCTATTTCACGAACAATTGATGATCTCTGTTTTTAAGTAACAGTCGAAGTTTTCTGTATTTCACTAACAGTCGATGTTCTCTCAATTTCACTAACAGGTGATGTTCCCTGTATTTCACTAACAGTCGATTTTCCCTGTATTTCACTAACAATCGATGATCTCTGTATTTAAATAGCAGTCAATGCTCCCTGTATTTCACTAACATTCGATGTTCTCTGAATTTCACTAACAGGCGAAGTTCCCTGTATTTCACTAACAGTCCCTTCTCCCTGTATTTCACTAACAGTCATTGTTCCCTGTAGTTCACTAACAGGTGATATTCCCTGTATTTCATTAACAGCCGATGTTCCCTGTATTTCACTAACAGTTGATGGCCTCTGTATTTCAATAAGAGTCAATGTTCTCTGTATTTCACTAACATTCGATGCTCCCTGTATTTCACTAACAGTCGATTTTCTCTGTATTTGACTAACAGTCGATGTCATCTGTATTTAACTAAATATCGATGACCCCTGTATTTCACTAACATTCAATGTTCCCTGTATTCACTAACATTTGATGTTCTCTGTATTTAACTAGCAGTCGATGTTCCCTCTATTTCACTAAAGTAAATGTTCTCTGTATTTCACTAACAGTCACTGCTACCTGTATTTCACTAACAGTCGATGGTCTCTGTATTTCAGTAACAGACGTTCTCTGTATTTCAATAACAGTTGATATTCTCTGCATTTCCCAGCAGTCGATGTTCCCTGCATTTCCTTAACAGTTGATGTTCTCTGTATTTCACTAACTGTCGATGTTCCCTATATTCACTAACATTTGATGTTCTCTGTATTTAACTGAAAGTCGATGTTCCCTCTATTTCACTAAAGTAAATGTTCTCTGTATTTCACTAACAGTCGATGTTCCCTGTATTTCACTAACAGTCGATGTTTCCTGTATTTCACTAACAGTCGATGTTCCCTGTATTTCACTAACAGTTGATGTTCTCTGTATTTACTAACAGTCGATGTTCTCAATATTTCACTAACAGTCAATGTTCTCTGTATTTCACTAACAGTCGATGTTCCCTGCATTTCACTAACAGTCGGGAGTGGGCCTTTGGCGTGCGGTAGCATCCTCGCCGCTCGGCCAGAAGGTGTAGGGTTTCGAACCCTGCTCAAGACAGTCCCGGAAAGTGGAGTCAGAGCTATGGTTCTAAATTCCGTGTTGACATCCAGCGGGATACTTGCGTCCGTGGGTGTGGGTGGCCCCCCCGCCTCGTATGGGTTGTGGGAGCCCGTAAAACCATCCCACCATAGGAGTAACCACCCTAATGGTTGGTACAAAGATGGTTACGGTCTCGGAAGGAGCGTTAATCGCGGCGAGAAATCCTCCCACCACTTCATACAGTTCTACAAAGGGAACAGTGTGAAGACACATATGACAACGACTAACAGTCAATGTTCTCTGTATTTCACTAACAGTCGAAGCTCTCTGTACATAACTAAATGTCGATGGTCCCTGTATTTCACTAACAATCGATGTTCTCTGTTTTTCACTAAAGTTGATGTTCTATGTATTTCACTAACATTCGATGCTCCCTTAATTCACTAACAGTTGATGTTCTCTGTATTTGACTAACAGTCGATGTTCCCTGTATTTCACTAACAATCGATGATCTCTCTTTTTAAGTAACACTCGATGTTCCCTGTATGTCACTAACAATCGATGTTCTCTGTATTTCACTAACAGTTGATGTTTCCTGTATTACACTAACAGTCGATGTTCCCTGTATTCCAATAACAGTCAATGTTCCCTGTATTTCACCATCAGTCGATCTTCTCTGTATTTCACTAACATTCGATGCTCCCTGTATTTCACTAACAGTCGATGTTCCCTGTATTTCACTAACAGTTGATGCACCTTGTATGTCACTAACAGTCGATGTACCCTGTATTTCACAAACAGTCGATGTTCGCTGTATTTGACTAACAGTCGATTTTCCCTGTTTTCCAATAAGAGTCGATGTTCTCTGTATTTCATTAACAGTCGATGTTCCCTGTATTCACTAACATTTGATGTTCTCTGTATTTAAATAAATGTCGATGTTTTCTGTATTTCACTAACAGTCGATGTTCACTGTATTTCACTAACAATCGAAGATCTCTGTATTTAAATAACAGTCAATGTTCCCTGTATTTCACTAACATTCGATGTTCTTTGAATTTCACTAACAAGCGATGTTCCCTGTATTTCACTAACATTCGATGTTCTCTGTTTTTCACTAAAGTTGATGTTCTATGTATTTCACCAACATTCGATGCTCCCTTATTACACTAACAGTTGATGCTCTCTGTATTTAACTAACAGTCGATGTTCTCAATATTACACTAACAGTCAACGTTCTCTGTATTTCACTAACAGTCGATGTTCTCTGTATTTCACTAACAATCGATGATCTCTACATTTAAGTAACAGTCGATGTTCCCTGTATGTCACTAACAATCGATGTTCTCTGTATTTCACTAACAGTTGATGTTACCTGTATTACACTAACAGTCGATATTCCCTGTATTTCACGAACAGTCGATGTTCCCTGTATTCCAATAACAGTCAATGTTCCCTGTATTTCACTAACAGTGGATCTACTCTGTATTTCACTAACATTCGATGCTCCCTGTATTTCACTAACAGTCGATGTTCCCTGTATTTCACTAACTGTTGATGCTCCTTGTATATCACTAACAGTCGATGTACCCTGTATTTCACTAACAGTCGATGTTCGCTGTATTTGACTAACAGTTGATTTTCCCTGTATTCCAATAACAGTCGATGTTCTCTGTGTTTCACTAACAGTCGATGTTCCCTGTAGTCACAAACATTTGATGTTCTCTATATTTAACTAAAAGTCGATGTTCCCTCTATTTCACTAACAATTGATGATCTCTGTTTTTAAGTAACAGTCGATGTTTTCTGTATTTCACTAACAGTCGATGTTCTCTCAATTTCACTAACAGGTGATGTTCCCTGTATTTCACTAACAGTCGATTTTCCCTGTATTTCACTAACATTCGATGATCTCTGTATTTAAATAGCAGTCAATGCTCCCTGTATTTCACTAACATTCGATGTTCTCTGAATTTCACTAACAGGCGAAGTTCCCTGTATTTCACTAACAGTCCCTTCTCCCTGTATTTCACTAACAGTCGTTGTTCCCTGTCGTTCACTAACAGGTGATATTCCCTGTATTTCATTAACAGCCGATGTTCCCTGTATTTCACTAACAGTCGATGGTCTCTGTACTTCAATAAGAGTCAATGTTCTCTGTATTTCACTAACATTCGATGCTCCCTGTATTTCACTAACAGTCGATTTTCTCTGTATTTGACTAACAGTCGATGTCATCTGTATTTAACTAAATATCGATGACCCCTGTATTTCACTAACATTCAATGTTCCCTGTATTCACTAACATTTGATGTTCTCTGTATTTAACTAGCAGTCGATGTTCCCTCTATTTCACTAAAGTAAATGTTCTCTGTATTTCACTAACAGTCACTGCTACCTGTATTTCACTAACAGTCGATGGTCTCTGTATTTCAGTAACAGACGTTCTCTGTATTTCAATAACAGTTGATATTCTCTGCATTTCTCAAACAGTCGATGTTCCCTGCATTTCCTTAACAGTTGATGTTCTCTGTATTTCACTAACAGTTGATGTTCTCTGTATATCACTAACTGTCGATGTTCCCTATATTCACTAACATTTGATGTTCTCTGTATTTAACTGAAAGTCGATGTTCCCTCTATTTCACTAAAGTAAATGTTCTCTGTATTTCACTAACAGTCGATGTTCCCTGTATTTCACTAACAGTCGATGTTTCCTGTATTTCACTAACAGTCGATGTTCCCTGTATTTCACTAACAGTTGATGTTCTCTGTATTTACTAACAGTCGATGTTCTCAATATTTCACTAACAGTCAATGTTCTCTGTATTTCACTAACAGTCGATGTTCCCTGCATTTCACTAACAGTCAGGAGTGGGCCTTTGGCGTGCGGTAGCATCCACGCCGCTGGGCCAGAAGGCGTAGGGTTTCGAACCCTGCTCAAGACAGTCCCGGAAAGTGGAGTCAGAGCTCCGGTTCTAAATTCTGTGTTGACATCCAGTGGGATACTTGCGTCCGTGGGTGTGGGTGGCCCCCCCGCCTCGTATGGGTTGTGGGAGCCCGTAAAACCATCCCACCATAGGAGTAACCACCCTAATGGTTGGTATGAAGATGGTTACAGTCTCGGAAGGAGCGTTAATCGCGGCGAGAAATCCTTCCACCACTTCATACAGTTCTACAAAGGGAACAGTGTGAAGACACATATGACAACGACTAACAGTCAATGTTCTCTGGATTTCACTAACAGTCGAAGCTCTCTGTACATAACTAAATGTCGATGGTCCCTGTATTTCACTAACATTCGATGTTCTCTGTTTTTCACTGAAGTTGATGTTCTATGTATTTCACTAACATTCGATGCTCCCTTATTTCACTAACAGTTGATGTTCCCTGTATTTCACTAACAATCGATGATCTCTCTTTTTAAGTAACACTCGATGTTCCCTGTATGTCACTAACAATCGATGTTCTCTGTATTTCACTAACAGTTGATGTTTCCTGTATTACACTAACAGTCGATGTTCCCTGTATTCCAATAACAGTCAATGTTCCCTGTATTTCACCATCAGTCGATCTTCTCTGTATTTCACTAACATTCGATGCTCCCTGTATTTCACTAACAGTCGATGTTCCCTGTATTTCACTAACAGTTGATGCACCTTGTATGTCACTAACAGTCGATGTACCCTGTATTTCACTAACAGTCGATGTTCGCTGTATTTGACTAACAGTCGATTTTCCCTGTTTTCCAATAAGAGTCGATGTTCTCTGTATTTCATTAACAGTCGATGTTCCCTGTATTCACTAACATTTGATGTTCTCTGTATTTAAATAAATGTCGATGTTTTCTGTATTTCACTAACAGTCGATGTTCACTGTATTTCACTAACAATCGAAGATCTCTGTATTTAAATAACAGTCAATGTTCCCTGTATTTCACTAACATTCGATCTTCTTTGAATTTCACTAACAAGCGATGTTCCCTGTATTTCATTAACAGTCCCTTCTCCCTGTATTTCACTAACAGTCGTTGTTCCCTGTAGTTCACTAACAGGCGATGTTCCCTGTATTTCATTAACAGTCGATGTTCCCTGTATTTCACTAACGGTCGATGTTCTCTGTATTTCACTAACATTCGATGCTCCCTGTATTTCACTGACAGTCGATTTTCTCTGTATTTGACTAACGTTCGATGTCATCTGTATTTAACTAAATATCCATCATCCCTGTATTTCACTAACAATCGATGTTCTCTTATTTCACTAACAGTCAATGTTCTCTGTATTTCACTAACATTCGATGTTCCCTGTATTCACTAACATTTGATGTTCTCTGTATTAAATTAACAGTCCATGTTCCCTCTATTTCACTAAATAAATGTTCTCTGTATATCATTAACAGTTAATGTTCCCTGTATTTCACTAACATTCGATGTTCTCTGAAATTCACTAACCGGCGATGTTCCCTGCATTTCACTAACAGTCACTGTTCCCTGTATTTCACTAACAGTCGATGGTCTCTGTATTTCACTAAAAGACGTTCTCTGTATTTCAATAACAGTTGATATTCTCTGCATTTCTCTAACAGTCGATGGGCTAGATTTTCAGTATAGACAGTTTTGGGGCGCTAACCTTAGCACCCGCCCGAAGTTAGCGCCCGCCCCAAAGTAGCGCCCCGTTGCCGGAAATTCAGTGGCTTCGCCCTAAGAGATTGGTGGAGCGCTAAAAGAGGCGTTCCACTCCTATCTTTAGGTGCTAAGCCGGCGGTCCAGAGGGATAGCGCCCAGGCAGGGCACAGCGTGGGTGCGGTCATTTTTGGACTGACAGCAGACCCCGTGGCGCCGACCAACTCTTCAAGGGGGAAGGGATGAATTGGTCTGCTGCCACGCCCTGCACACTGCAGCCTTGCAAAGAGGCCTCAACACTGCTGCTCAGCCCCAGGGAGTCATGGCAACGCCAGAGAAGGCCCGTCAGCATGCCCTGCGCTTCTCAGAGGGTAATCTGGACATAATGGTCACAGCTCTGGAGGTGAGGCACAAGATCTTGTTCCCAAAGAGTGGGAGGAATCCAACCCACCACGACTACACCAAAGCATGGAAGCAGATCACCCAGAGGGTGACGTTCACCGGCGATGCCCCCAGGACCCACAAACAATGTCGTAAAAAATACAACGATCTGACCAGGATTGTGAAGGTGAGTAGCCTTTCCAGTCTCCTCCTCATTCTTGCATGTACACCTGACATGATGGGCAAAGGGAGCTGAAATTCCTATTGGCCAGTCCTCAGCCAGCAGCATTGGGACAGTCATGAGCATCACATGGCCATTCGGCACTCTACACTTTGTCCAAACTATTCCACAATGGGAGGCAGTGCACACTACATCAGGGCTTCACTCTGTCCACGCTATTCCACCATGGGAGGCAGTGCACACTACATCAGGGCTTCACTCTGTCCACGCTATTCCACCATGGGAGGCAGTGCACACTACATCAGGGCTTCACTGCGCACTTACAGCCCGTCCTTTCTCTTGCAGGCTAAAGTAGCGTTTAATCACCAGGCGCGTGCCAGGGGTGGCCGCGATAAGCTGCAGAAGCTCACTCGGCTGGAGGAGCGCATGTGTGTGCTCATGGGAGACCGTGTGATTGTCCCCACAGCGTGCGGAGTATCCGACCCTCCACTGCCCGGCAATGGTAAGGACCTCGCCTTTTGGCCCTCTCACGTCGCACTGGCCCATCCGAGCTACCTCCTTTGCCACTGTCCCACCAATGCGCTGAATGCCACCAGTCCTAACTCCCTCGCTGACGCCGTCTCCTCACTCTGAAGCTACTCTTGTGCATTCCTGCTTTCAGCTGGTGACGACCAGGACCCTGAAGCTGCCAGTGACAGCACCTCCAACCAGGAGGAGGAGGAGGAGCAAGCCGGACCTTCGGGGGAACAGCCACGTCCCGCAGGAGAGGAGGAAATGCTTGACACCTCCTCACTGGACGAGTGCCTGGAGGAACTGTCGCAGGGCAATGCAGCTTCTGGGACCAGTGGCGTCCAGCCACCCAGGAGCCGTGCGCATGGCCCGCGGCCTTCCCCCCAAAGGGGGGAAGGATCAGAGGGGAGTGCTGCTGTTCGGCACACTCGCCGCCACCAACGCGGCAAGGGTCCCCTAGTTCGGCCCCCTCCTCCCCAGCGGGAGAGTCGCGACTCCAGTCTGGACACCTTCACCTCGGAGGAGGTGCGGAAGCTGGATAAGATGGCTGAGGATTCGGACCGGCGCCACACGGAGCTCATGAGCGTGGTGGGGCGCATGCCTGAGGCCATCGAGTCGCTGGCGACCAGTGTGCGCGAGTTCAGGGCAGCAACTGCATGCTGACTGATGCCGTCAAGACCCTGGCGGCTGTGATGCACGTGCACAGCAGGACCACAGGGGCACTCACTGCTGCCACATGCGCTGCCTCAGGCAGGCATCGTCAGGGCAGCCGCCGCGCTGGACCATCCCAGCAAGCCGCCCCTCGGCTGATTGTTGCGGATCCTGCAGTGCGGGCCCGGCCGAGTGCCACCGCGCCACAGCACCAGCCAGCGCATCCCAGACGCCAGCTGGCCCACATTGCGTCATCCGTCGCCGCCATTCCACCACTGGGGCGTCAAGGGCAAGCGGCTGCAGCTGATGGTGGCCAGGCTCAGGTGCGCCACTCAGCAGACGGCCCCTCGAGGCCCAAACGCCGTGTAGGCCGCCCCCCAGCGGCATCTGGCGGAAGGGCATCTGAGCCTCAGGCGCCTTCCCCCAGCCTCGCAGCAGCCACTGGGCAGAGCTTGCGAAGGAGCAGCAGGCCGGGCAGGGGAGGCAAAAGGCTGGGCAAGGTCTTGCCCTCGCGGGCCACTCAGTAGAGGGTGTGGGCAGCTTTCCTTTTATATGGCGGTGGCCATCTTTATTTTGCCCATGGTTGTGTTGTTGGAGGGCTTATTTTTTGCGTTAGGCCGACGTTGAGGCCCGGTTTGAAGAAAGGTGGAGTGACTCCTCCCCAGTTTGTGGGAGTGAGTCGTTTGTTGGGCTTTTTGTGGGGCCCGTTTGTTTTTGGGGATTCATGTGGGAAGGGCTTTTCATTTTTGTGTAATAAAAAATTATCTTTATTCATGCAGTCTCCATGGTTGTTCTTCTTAGTGTTTGTTGGCTTCGCCGGCTGAGGGCTTGTGGAGCGGCTGCATTCATCTTCCCTCATGGCCCCTGGCCATTCCCTGACAGGGGGCTTAGAAGTACCGTGTAATAAGGTGGCGTCGTGCGGCCCTTGGCCCTGGTCGCTCCCTCCTGGGAACGTACTCCTGCTCCTCCTCCTCCTCCTCCTCATGCTCCTCCTGCTCCTCCTCCTGAGATGCTGGTCCAACGTCAGGTGGCAGTGCCTGAGTCCTGCGGATAGCCAGGTTGTGTAGCATGCTGCAAACCACCACAAATTGGGAGACCCGGTCCGGCGAATACTGGAGAGCTCCTCCGGAGCGATCAAGGCAGCGGAACCGCTGCTTGAGGACCCCAATAGTTAGCTCGATGATGTTGCGGGTGGTTTGATGGCTCTCGTTGTAGGCCTCTTCAGCAGCGGTCCTGGGCGCGCGGAGCGGGGTCATGAGCCAGGTGCACAAAGGATAGCCTTTGTCCCCGAGTAGCCATCCTCTTGGGGGAGGCTGTGCCTGGAACATGTCATGCACAGTACTCTGCCGCAGGATAAAAGCATCGTGGCTGCTGCCTGGGAAGCTGGCATTGACTGCCATGATGCGCTGCTTGTGGTCACAGACCAGCTGCACATTCAGAGAATGGTAGCCCTTCCTGTTGCGATACTGCTCGCCATGCTCCAGAGGGGCCCGCAAAGCCACATGCGTACAGTCAATGGCGCCCTGCACCAAGGGGAATTCCCCGAGTCTGGAAAATCCCAATGCGCGCTGATGCTGGCTCTCCAGGGCCATGGGGAAGGAGATGAATTGGCTTCTCCTTCTGAACAGTGCTTCGGTCACCTGGCGGATGCAGCGATGCGCGCCGTACTGGGAGATGTTTGCTATGTCCCCAGCAGCGTGTTGGAAGGAGCCGGTGGCATAGAAGTTCAATGCCACCGTCACCTTCACTTCTACCGACAGAGACGTCCTGCACCTGAGCTTTGGCCGCAGATCTCGGCGAAGCAGGTGGCAGATCTCTGCAATCACCTCCTTTCGGAATCGGAGCCTTTTAACACATCGCGCGGCACTCATGTTTAGGTAGGAGCACTGCTGGCGGTATAGCCTGACTGGGTAAGGCCTACGTGGCCGACGCCTGTAGCCCCCTCTGCCTCTAGCCAGGGCTGCCCCTCTCACAATGCATCTGCGAGCCCTACGGACATGGAGCTGCAGCTTCGTGTTGGCACCCCATGCAACCCCCATCAAATCCTGGCAAACACTCTAATTTCAAAAGGCCACTTGCAGCGCTCTGGCCTGAGTCCAAAAATACCTGGCTCTTGCTGCTTGAAACCAGTTAGCTATCCTCCTTGTTGTGTCTCCAGAAATGCGTTGCACAAGAGTGTTTTCTGAAAAAAGGCTGGCCTTTATACTGGAGAGCACGTCCCCTTTAATTTGCACACCCCGGGGCCTGCACTGGTTGTGTTGCGTTCCTTTTTCCAAACGCTCCGGCCGCCAGCCGTACAATGGGGCGGTCCGACTGAAGTTTGGAATCGGGGCGCACAAAGGGCGTTGCACGAGGATGTGACGTCATTTTCTGCGCGCGCATCCGGGCGGGCGCTAAACTTTGCGCCGGCGCTAACGGGCAACTTAATTTGGGGCGGGGCGCAAACTGCGCTGCGCCCGGGCGCTACACGCATAGCGCCCGAAAAACACTTCTCTTAAGGCGCTAACTGCTGGCGCAAGCGACTGAAAATCTAGCCCGATATTCCTTGCATTTCCTTATCAGTTGATGTTCTCTGTATTTCATTAACAGTCGATGTTCTCTGTATATCACTTACAGTCAATGTTACCTTTTCTCACTAACTGTTGATGTTCACTGTATTTAAGTAAAAGACGATGGGCTAGATTTTCAGTTGCTTGCGCCAGCAGTTAGCGCCTTAAGAGAAGTGATTTCCGGGCGCTATGCGTGTAGCGCCCGGGCGCAGCGCAGTTTGCGCCCCGCCCCAAATTAAGCTGCCCGTTAGCGCCGGCGCAAAGTTTAGCGCCCGCCCGGATGCGCGCGCAGAAAATGACGTCACATCCTCGTGCAATGCCCTTTGGCCGCCCCGATTGCAAACTTCAGTCGGACCGCCCCATTGTGCGGCGGGCGGCCGGAGCGTTTGGAAAAAGGAACGCAACACAACCAGCGCGGGCCCCGGGGGGCGCTAATTAAAGGGAACGTCCTCTCCAGTATAAAGGCCATCCTTTTTTCAGAAAACAGTCTTGTGCAACGCATTTCTGGAGACACAACAAGGAGGATAGCTAACTGGTTTCAAGCAGCAAGAGCCAGGTATTTTTGGACTCAGGCAACAGCGCTGCAAGTGGCCATTTGGAAATTAGAGTGTTTGCCAGGATTTGATGGGGGTTGCATGGGGTGCCAACGCGGAGCTGCAGCTCCATGTCCGTAGGGCTCGCAGACGCATTGTGAGAGGGGCAGCCCTGGCTAGAGGCAGAGGGGGCTACAGGCGTCGGCCACGTAGGCCTTACCCAGTCAGGCTATACCGCCAGCAGCGCTCCTACCTAAACATGAGTGCCGCGCGATGTGTTAAAAGGCTCCGATTCCGAAAGGGGGTGATTGCAGAGATCTGCCACCTGCTTCGCCGAGATCTGCGGCCAAAGCTCAGGTGCAGGACGTCTCTGTCGGTGGAAGTGAAGGTGACAGTGGCATTGAACTTCTATGCCACCGGCTCCTTCCAATACGCTGCTGGGGACATAGCAAACATCTCCCAGTACGGCGCGCATCGCTGCATCCGCCAGGTGACCGAAGCACTGTTCAGAAGGAGAAGCCAATTCATCTCCTTCCCCATGGCCCTGGAGAGCCAGCATCAGCGCGCATTGGGATTTTCCAGACTCGGGGAATTCCCCTTGGTGCAGGGCGCCATTGACTGTACGCATGTGGCTTTGCGGGCCCCTCTGGAGCATGGCGAGCAGTATCGCAACAGGAAGGGCTACCATTCTCTGAATGTGCAGCTGGTCTGTGACCACAAGCAGCGCATCATGGCAGTCAATGCCAGCTTCCCAGGCAGCAGCCACGATGCCTTTATCCTGCGGCAGAGTACTGTGCATGACATGTTCCAGGCACAGCCTCCCCCAAGAGGATGGCTACTCGGGGACAAAGGCTATCCTTTGTGCACCTGGCTCATGACCCCACTCCGCGCGCCCAGGACCGCTGCTGAAGAGGCCTACAACAAGAGCCATCAAACCACCCGCAACATCATCGAGCTAACTATTGGGGTCCTCAAGCAGCGGTTCCGCTGCCTTGATCGCTCCGGAGGAGCTCTCCAGTATTCGCCGGACCGGGTCTCCCAATTTGTGGTGGTTTGCTGCATGCTACACAACCTGGCTATCCGCAGGACTCAGGCACTGCCACCTGACGTTGGACCAGCACCTCAGGAGGAGGAGCAGGAGGAGCATGAGGAGGAGGAGGAGGAGGAGGAGGAGGAGCAGGAGTACGTTCCCAGGAGGGAGCGACCAGGGCCAAGGGCCGCACGACGCCACCTTATTACACGGTACTTCTAAGCCCCCTGTCAGGGAATGGCCAGGGGCCATGAGGGAAGATGAATGCAGCCGCTCCGCAAGCCCTCAGCCGGCGAAGCCAACAAACACTAAGAAGAACAACCATGGAGACTGCATGAATAAAGATAATTTTTTATTACACAAAAATGAAAAGCCCTTCCCACATGAATCCCCAAAAACAATAAACGGGCCCCACAAAAAGCCCAACAAACGACTCACTCCCACAAACTGGGGAGGAGCCACTCCACCTTTATTGAAACCGGGCCTCAACGTCGGCCTAACGCAAAAAAAAAGCCCTCCAAAAGCACAACCATGGGCAAAATAAAGATGGCCACCGCCATATTAAAGGAAAGCTGGCCACACCCTCTACTGAGTGGCCCGCGAGGGCGAGACCTTGGCCAGCATTTTGCCTCCCCTGCCCTGCCTGCTGCTCCTTCGCAAGCTCTGCCCAGTGGCTGCTGCGAGGCTGGGGGAAGGCGCCTGAGGCTCAGATGCCCTTCCGCCAGATGCCGCTGGGGGGCGGCCTACACGGCGTTTGGGCCTCGAGGGGCCGTCTGCTGAGTGGCGCACCTGAGCCTGGCCACCATCAGCTGCAGCCGCTTGCCCTTGATGCCCCAGAGGGGGAATGGCGGCGACGGATGGCGCAATGTGGGCCAGCTGGCGTCTGGGATGCGCTGGCTGGTGCTGTGGCGCGGTGGCACTCGGCCGGGCCCGCACTGCAGGATCCGCAGCAATCAGCCGACGGCCGGCTTGCTGGGATGGTCCAGCGCGGCGCCTGCCCTGGCGATGCCTGCCTGAGACAGCGCGTGTGGCAGCAGTGAGTGGCCCTGTGGTCCTGGTGTGCGCGCGCATCACATCCGCCAGGGTCTTGACGGCATCAGTTAGCATGCGGCCAGTCGCGGCAGTTGCTGCCCCGAACTCGCGCACACTGGTCGCCAGCGACTCGATGGCCTCAGGCATGCGCCCCACCACGCTCATGAGCTCCGTGTGGCGGCGGTCCGAGTCGTCGGCCATCTGATCGAGCTTCCGCACCTCCTCCGAAGTGAAGGTGTCCGGACTGGAGTCGCGACTCTCCCGCTGGGGAGGAGGGGGCCGAACTAGGGGACCCTTGCCGCGTTGGTGATGGCGAGTGTGCCGAGCAGCAGCACTCCCCTCTGATCCTTCCCCCCTTTGGGGGGAAGGCCGCGGGCCACGCGCACGGCTGCTGGGTGGCTGGACGCCACTGGTCCCAGAAGCTGCATTGCCCTGCGACAGTTCCTCCAGGCACTCGTCCAGTGAGGAGGTGTCAAGCATTTCCTCCTCTCCTGCGGGACGTGACTGTTCCCCCGAAGGTCCGGCTTGCTCCTCCTCCTCCTCCTGGTTGGAGGTGCTGTCACTGGCAGCCTCAGGGTCCTGGTCGTCACCAGCTGAAAGCAGGAATGCACAAGAGTAGCTTCAGAGTGAGGAGACGGCGTCAGCGAGGGAGTTAGGACTGGTGGGATTCAGCGCATTGGTGGGACAGTGGCAAAGGAGGTAGCTCGGATGGGCCAGTGCGACGCGAGAGGGCCAAAAGGCGAGGTCCTTACCATTGCCGGGCAGTGGAGGGTCGGATACACCGCACGCTGTGGGGACAATCACACGTGCTCCCATGAGCACACACACGCGCTCCTCCAGCCGAGTGAGCTTCTGCAGCTTGGCGCGGCCACCCCTGGCACGGGCCTGGCGATTAAACGCTACTTTAGCCTGCAAGAGAAAGGACGGGCTGTAAGTGCGCAGTGAAGCCCTGATGTAGTGTGCACTGCCTCCCATGGTGGAATAGCTTGGACAGAGTGAAGCCCTGATGTACTGTCCACTGCCTCCCATGGTGGAATAGCTTGGCCAAAGTGTAGAGTGCCGAATGGCCATTTGATGCTCATGACTGTCCCAATGCTGCTGGCTGAGGGCTGGCCAAAAGGACTTTCAGGTCCCTTTGCCCATCATGTCAGGTGTACATGCAAGAATGAGGAGGAGACTGGAAAGGCTACTCACCCTCACAATCCTGGTCAGATCGTTGTATTTCTTACGGCATTGTGTGTGGGTCCTGGGGGCCTCGCCGGTGAACGTCACCCTCTGGGCGATCTGCTTCCAGGCTTTGGTGTAGTCGTGGTGGGTTGGATTCCTCCCACTCTCTGGAAACAAGATCTTGCGCCTCACCTCCAGAGCTGTGACCATTATGTCCAGATCACCCTCTGAGAAGCGCAGGGCACGCTGACGGGCCTTCTCTGGCGTTGCCATGACTCCCTGGGGCTGAGCAGTAGTGTTGAGGCCTCTTTGCAAGGCTGCAGTGTGCAGGGCGTGGCAGCAGACCAATTCGTCCCTTCCCCCTTTAAGAGCTGGTCGGCACCACGGGGTCTGCTGTCAGTGCAAAAATGACCGCACCCGTGCTGCGCCCCGCCTGGGCGCTATCCCTCTGGACCGCCGGCTTAGCGCCTAAAGAGAGTAGTGGAACGCCTCTTTTAGCGCTCCACCAACCTCTTAGGGCGAAGCCACTGAATTCCCGGCAACGGGGCGCTACTTTGGGGCGGGCGCTAACTTCGGGCGGGCGCTAAGGTTAGCGCCCCAAAACTGCCTATACTGAAAATCTAGCCCGATGTTCTCAATATTTCACTAAAGTTAATGATCTCTGTATTTCACTAACAGTCGATGTTCTCAATATTTCACTAACTGTCCATATTCTCTGTATTTCACTAACAGTCAATGTTCCCTGTATTAATCTAAATGCCGATATTCCCTGTATTTAACTAACAGTCAATATTCCCTGTATTTCACTAACAGGCGATGTTCCCTGTATTTCACTAACAGTCCGTGCTCCCTGTACTTCACTAACTGTCGATGTTCCCTGTATTCACTAACATTTGATGTTCTCTATATTTAACTGAAAGTCGATGTTCCCTCTATTTCACTCAAGTAAATGTTCTCTGTATTTCACTTACAGTCGATGTTCCCTGTTTTTCACTAACAGTTGAGGTTTCCTGTATTTCACTAACAGTCGATGTTCCCTGTATTTCACTAACAATTGATGTTCTCTGTATTTACTAACAGTCGATGTTCTCAATATTTCACTAACAGTCATTGTTCCCTGTAGTTTACTAACAGGTGATGTTCCCTGTATTTCATTAATTGTCGACATTCTCTGTATTTCACGAACAGTCGATGGTCTCTGTATTTCACTAACAGTCATTCTCTGTATTTCAATAACAGTTGATGTTCTCTGCACTTCTCTAACAGTCGATGTTCCCTGCATTTCAATAACTGTCGATGTTCACGGTATTTCACTAACAGTCGATGATCTCTGTATTTCACTGACAGTCATTCTCTGTATTTCAACAACAGTTGATGTTCTCTGCTTTTCACTAACAGTCAATGTTCTCTGCATATCACTAACAGTCAATATTCCCTTTTTTCACTAACTGTTGATGTTCTCTGTATTTAAGTAAAAGACGATATTCTCAATATTTCACTAAAGTTAATGTTCTCTGTATTGCACTAACAGCCGATGTTCCCTGTATTTCACTGACAGTCGATGTTCTCTGTATTTCACTAACAGTCGATGTTCCCTGTATTCCAATAACAGTCAATGTTCCCTGCATTTCACTAAAAGTTGATGTTCTCTGTATTTCACTTGTTAGATCCGTGTGTTAATGGAGACACGGAATGCAGGAGTTGATTTAACAAGTGTTTACTGAACAAAGCCTGGAGGTGAACTAACAACACAAGACGCTACACAGGCTTATGTAGCCGAGTGGTCACTACTGGTACTACAGTATACAGGGGCTTCAGAAACATAGTTCCTCTTAAAGGTACATACACTACAATTCCTCCCCTTTTAGATAAATAGTGCATAACATTTTAAGTAATCATTAAATAACATTTTTACAAGAACAATAATATACACATTTGCTGAAGTTAATCAATTACAAATTCAGTCTCTCTGGAGGCTTCCTGACTCGGTCCGGATAACGCCTCAGTGGTGTAGTAGGTTCTTTTGGCAAGGTCGATTTGGCTTCAATGCCAGTGTCGGGTTCTTCTGGTTCCAGTATCACCGGATCGGAGGTAGACACTATGGGTATCTCTGGTTCATCACTAGGCATATAGAGTTGTGGTGTAGGTTGTCCTTTTTCGGATGACTCTATGATCTGGTCAGCATGGCACCTTATTATGCTTTCTCCCATGTCCACGGTATACATCAGCGGTCCTAGTCATGTGCAAATAGTCCCAGGCTGCCATTTCTCGGTACGGTTGTCCCGGGCCAAAACTGGTTGACCTATCTGGAAGGTTCTAGTTGGCCTTCCTTTCATGCTTTGAAATTGTCGGTTCTCTACGTCCCTTCTGACGTTTGGCTTGACCAAATCCAGCCGGCATCTTAGTCTTCTATTGAAAAACATCATGGCAGGGGTTTGGTTTGTAACCACATGTGTTGCATTCCTGTATGCAAACAAGAAGTTATCTATCTTATGTTGTAGATTTATGTCTTCATTACCCATGGCCTTTATGGCCTTCTTGAAGGTCTGGACAAACCTTTCAGCCAATCCATTGGTGGCGGGATGGTATGGGGCGGACGTGTAGTGCTAAACCCCATTGTTTTTTAAGAACTTCCTGAATTCTTCGGATACAAATTGCGGTCCATTATCAGAACAGATCTGTTCAGGCAGCCCATTCCTGGCGAATATGGTCCTTAATACTGTGATGGTTTTTTCCGTGGTGGTGGAGGACATCTTTATTACCTCCGGCCACTTGGAGTGTGCATCCACCGCGATTAAGAACATTGAGTCCATAAATGGACCAGCAAAGTCGATATGTACCCTTTGCCATGGAGATGAGGGCCACTCCCATGGATGTAGAGGGGCTTGTGGTGGGGCATTTTGGACCTTCTGGCATCCTAGACAGCTCTTGGTCATTCTTTCGATGTCTCCATCGATACCTGGCCACCACACAAACGCTCTGGCTAAGTTCTTCATTTTCACTCCACCCAGATGCCCCTCGTGAAGCTCCTTTAGCACTCTATCCTTGAGTTTGGGTGGAATCAACACTCTGGATCCACACATCAAGGTTCCTCGTCACACTGACAGCTGTTCTCTTCTTTGCGAGAATGCTGGCAACAGTGGTTCGCCATGTGCTGGCCATCCCTTCACCGTTAAATCGTAGACTCGTGAGAGAGTCGGGTCATTTCACATTTCCTTTTCAATTGTAGAATTTGTCACTGGTAGACATTCCACTATGGTCGAGTGGAATAAGAACATAAGAACATAAGAAATAGGAGCAGGAGTAGGCCAATCGGCCCCTCGAGCCTGCTCCACCATTCAATAAGATCATGGCTGATCTGATCCTAACCACAAATCTTCTATCACTGTGCATCCACCCGAACCCATGTGATCTCCCGGGAGAGGAGAAAAACCAGATAAAGACCCAATGGCCAATTTGGGAGAAAAAAATCTGGGAAATTCCTCTCCAACCCATCTAGGTGATCGAAATTCTTCCAGGAGATCACTCTGTCCCTATATTTTCTACAGTACTTACCTTCTGTAAAGGCGATCTCCACCCCAGCCAGGAACAGCAATAAAACCATCTCCTGAAATCTAACACAGAATTAGAACACAGTAGGAGCAGAACCAGGCTACACGGCCCCTGGGCCCACTCCACTACCCACAGGGCCATGACAATTCTGAACCTAGACTCATGTTCAATTTCTTGCCCGCTCTCCGTAACCATTCATTCCCTTTACTTCTAGGAAACTATCTATTTCTGTTTTAAATTTATTTAATGATGTAGCTTCCACAGCTTTCTGGGGCAGCAAATTCCACAAACCTACCACCCTCTGAGTGAAGAAGTTTCTCCTCATCTCAGTTTTGAAAGAGCAGCCCCTTATTTTAAGATTATGCCCCCTAGTTCTAGTTTCACCCATCATTGGGAACATCCTCACCGCATCCACCCGATCAAGCCCCTTCACAATCTTATATGTTTCAATACGATCGCCTCTCATTCTTCTGAACTCCAATGAGTAGAGTCCCAATCTACTCAACCTCTCCTCATATGACCACCCCGTCATCCCCAGGATTAACCAAGTGAACCTTCTTTGTACTGACTCGAGAGCAAGTATGTCTTTTCTTAAGTATGGACACCAAAACTGTATGCAGTATTCCAGGTGCGGTCTCACCAATACCTTGTACAACTGCAGCAATACCTCCCTGTTTTTATATTCCATCCCCCTAGCAATAAAAGCCAACATTCCATTGGCCTTCTTGATCACTTGCTGCACCTGCATACTAACTTTTTGAGTTTCGTGCACCAGGACCCCCAGATCCCTTTGTACTACAGTACTTTCCAGTTTCTTGCCATTAAGATAATAACTTGCTCTATGATTTTTCCTGCCAAAGTGCATAACCTCACACTTTCCAGCATTGTATTCCATCTGCCAAATCTCTGCCCACTTACTTTGCCTGTCTATGTCCCTTTGCAGGTTTTTTATGTCCTCCTCACTCACTACTTTCCGTCCCATCTTTGCATCATCTGCAAACTTTGATATGTTACACTCGGTCCCCTCCTCCAAATCGTTAATATAGATTGTAATGGGTTGGGGTCCCGGCACTGACCCCTGCGGAACACCACTAGTTACTGGTTGCCAATCTGAGAATGAACCATTTATCCCAACTCTCTGCTTTCTGTTCGAGAGCCAATCCTCCACCCACACCAGAATATTACCCCCAATCCTGTGATTTTTTATCTTGAGCAATAATCTTTTGTGTGGCACCTTGTCAAATGCCTTTTGGAAGTCTAAATACACTACGTCCACTGGTTCCCCTTTATCCACCCTGTATGTTACTTCCTCAAAAAACTCCAGCAAATTTGTCAAACATGACTTCCCCTTCATGAAACCATGCTGAGTTTGTCCTATTAAATTATGTTTATCCAAATGCCCCGTTACTGTCTCCTGAATAATGGACTCTAACATTTTACCAACCACAGATGTTAGGCTAACTGGTCTATAGTTTCCAGCCTTCTGCCTACTACCCTTTTTAAATAAGGGTGTTACATTAGCAGTTTTCCAATCTGCCGGGACCTTTGCTGAGTCCAGGGAGTGTTGGAAAATTATTACCAATGCATCCACAATCCCTACCGTTACTTCCCTCAAGACCCTGGGATGCAAGCCATCAGGTCCAGGGGATTTATCCGCCTTGAGTCCCATTATTTTACCAAGTACCACTTCCTTAGTGATTTTAATCGTATTTAGTTCCTCCCCCCCTAGAGCCCCCTGTTTGTCCAGTGTTGGGATATTCTTAGTGTCCTCTACTGTAAAGACTGATACAAAATAATTGTTCAGTGTTTTTGCCATCTCCATGTTTCCCACCATTAATTTCCCGGTCTCATCCTCTAAGGGACCAATATTTACTTTAGCCACCTTTTTTCTTTTTGTATAACTATAGAAACATTTACTGTCTGTTTTTATATTTTTTGCTAATTTACTTTCATAATCTATCTTCCCTTTCTTAATCAATCTTTTAGTTATTTTTTGCTGTCTTTTAAAGACTTCCCAATCTTCCATCCTCCCACTAGATTTGGCGACATTATATGCCCTTGTTTTTAGTCGGATACTATCCTTAATTACTTTACTTAGCCACGGATGGCTATCTTTTCTTTTACACCCTTTTTTCCACAGTGGAATATATATTTTTTGGAAGTTGTAAAATAACTCCTTAAATGTACACCACTGATCATGTACCATCTTACCCTTTAATCTATTTTCCCAGTCCACTCTAATCAATTCCGCTCTCATACCTTCATAGTCTCCTTTATTCAAGCTCAGCACGCTTGTTTGAGATCCAACCTTTTCACCCTCTAATTGAATATGGAACTCAACCATGTTATGGTCACTCATTCCAAGGGGATCCTTTACTAGGACATTTTTAATTAATCCTGTCTCATTACACAGGACCAAATCTAAGGTTGCTTGCCCCCTGGCCGGTTCAGTTACATACTGCTCAAGAAACCCATCCCTAATACACTCAATGAACTCATCCTCAAGGCTGCTCTGCCCAATTTGATTTGTCCAGTTAATATGATAATTAAAATCCCCCATAATTATAGCTGTTCCCTTATTACAAGCCTCAACTATTTCCTGATTAATACTCCGTCCAACAGAGTTGCAACTGTTCGGAGGCCTATAGACTACACCCACTAGTGTTTTTTTCCACTTATTATTCCTTATCTCCACCCAAACTGTTTCACTATCCTGCTCCTTTGACCCAATATCATTTCTCTGTATTATAGTGATTCCTTCCTTTATTAACATAGCCACCCCACCTCCTCTCCCTTCCTGCCTGTCCTTCCTGATTGTTAAATAACCTGGTATGTTTAATTCCCAGTCATGGTCACCCTGCAGCCATGTTTCTGTAATGGCCACAAGATCATACCCATATGTAGTTATTTGTGCCGTTAACTCATTCATTTTGTTACGAATGCTACGTGCATTCAGATAAAGAACTTTCAAATATGTTTTTTAACACTTAGTTCCTGTTTTTTCCCTTTTTAGTACTTTACTTTTTGCTACATACCTTCTGTCCCTTCCTGACACATTCTGTTTTTTAATTCCCCCACTGCTACCTAAGTCTATGACCTTCTCTGTTGTCATTTCTATTATTTGCTCTCTAGAAACCTCCCCCCCACTAATTAGTTTAAAGCCCTCTCTACAGCCCTAGTTACATGATTCGCCAGGACTCTAGTCCCAGCACTGGCCAAGTGGAGTCCGTCCCAACGGAACAGCTCCCTCCTGTCCCAGTATTGGTGCCAGTGTCCCAAGAAGCAAAACACATTTCTCCCACACCAGTCTTTGAGCCACGCATTTAACTCTTTAATTTTATTTATCCTAGCCATATTCGCTCGTGGCTCAGGTAAAAACCCAGAGATTATTACTCTTGAGGTTCTGTTTTTTAATTTGACCCCTAGCTGCTCATACTCCTTTAACAGAACCGTCTTCCTTGTCCTATCTACGTCGTTTGTACCAACATGGACCACGACAACTGGATCCTCCCCCTCCCACTCCAAGTTTCTTTCCAGCCCAGAAGAGATGTCCTTAACCCTGGCACTGGGCAGGCAACACAGCCTTCGGGACTCCCGCTCTTGACTGCAGAGAACCCTATCTATCCCGCTAATGATACTATCCCCTACCACTACAACATTTCTTTTTACTCCCTCCACTTGAATGGCCCCCTGTACCACGGTGCTGTGGCCAGGTTGCTCATCCTCCCTGCAGTCCCCGCTCCCGCCCTCACAGGGAGTAAGAACCTCGATCCTGCTGGACAAGAACAAGGGCTGCATCTCCTTCAACACTACATCCTGGATCCCTGTACCTTCCTCACTCATAGTCACACCGTCCTGTCCCTGACCACGGACTACATCTGCAGTAATTAACTTCATAGGTGTGACCATCTCCTGAAACAGAGTCCAGGAACTTCTCCCCCTCCCTGATGTGTCGCAGTGTCTGAAGCTCGGTCTCAAGCTCCATAACATGGAACTTGAGTTCCTCTAGCAGCAAACACTTGTCGCAGATGTAATCACCGTGAGCCTCAATGGGGACCACCGGCTCCCACATCTCGCAACAGTAACACATCACCTGCTCCATTCTATATAATTAATTAAATGTCTTATTATTAGTTATGAAGACCCTGCCCGGATATAGATGATAATGTCACACCACTATTCAAAGGACTTACCAACTTAAAGGTATAAAAGAGAAGAGAAGGAAGAAAACCAACCAACCAGCTGATCACCAACCTCCTCCTTGAATACTGTCTGTGGGGCCTGTTTGGTTGACTCGTCTCACTGCTCCGCCTCCACAGTGTTGTCCAAGCCTGGGAGTGGGGAACAAAACAGAGCAAAAAACACACCCTCACCTCCCACTTATCCGAACTCTCCCACTTAGCAAAACTCCAGCACCACTCAATGCACAAGGCACTCTCCACTGGGTCCACTGTAGGTGCCTCTTCCACCGTTGGCAACGGTAGGCGCGATAACGCATCAGCATTCCCATGCTGTTTTGTTCCTTTGTACTCTATGTCATATTGGTGTGCTCCTAGGAAAAGGGACCACCTCTGTAGCCTTTGCGCTGTCATAATGGGAACGCCCTTTTTAGGGTTGAATATGGAGACGAGGGGTTGATGGTCAGTCAACAAGGTAAATTTTTGTCCGTGTAGGTAATGGTTGAATTTCTTCACCCCCCACACCAGGCTGAGTGCCTCCCTGTCGATCTGGGCATAGTTACGCTCAGCTGAGTTTAATGAGCATGATGCAAAAGCTATCGGCCGCTCCGAGCCATCAGGGAATGTATGCTATAATACCGCTCCCACGCCGTAAGGGGATGCATCGCACGCCAGTCTGATTGGCAGTGATGGGTTGTAATGAGCCAACACGTCCCTGGACGTGATCAAGCCTTTGCATTTATGGAAGGCACGTTTACGGTCTTCACTCCATTTCCAAACTATTCCCGTTTGAACAGAGCGTTAAGCGGGTGCAGAACCGTCGACAAGTTTGGTAAAAATTTATGATAGTAATTTACTAATCCCAGGAACGACCTTAATTGTGAGACATTTTCAGGCGCTGGGGCCTTTACGACCACTTCAATTTTTTCAGGTGACTTATGCAACCCTTCTTCGTTAATGACATGGCCACAACATGATATTTGTTTCTGGAAAAATTCGCACTTGGGGCGATTTGCTCATAGGCCCCGTTCTCTCAGCCTCATGAGCACCTGCTCCAAGTTGGCAAGGTGCTCATTGTCGTTCTCTCCTGTTACAAGGATGTCGTCTAGTAGCATTGAGTCCCCGGAATCCCTTGCAGGACTTGCTCCAGAGCTCTTTGCCAGATAGCCAGAGCTGATGCCACTCCGAAAACCAGTCGATTGTACTGGTACAGGCCTTTGTGTGTGTTTATCGTGAGATACTTTTTAGAGGCCGTCTCAACCTCCATCTGTAGATATGCCTGTGCTAAGTCAATTTTGGTGAAACGTTTCCCTCCGGATAGTGAGGCGAAAATATCTTCTATCCTCGGAAGAGGATACTGTACCATGTGAAGAATCGGGTTTACAGTCACCTTGAAGTCCCCACAGATGCGAACTTTTCTCTGTTCTTCATATTTATCATTATTCAACGTTTTCTTCATGACCGGGACGATGGGTGTTGCACACTCACTCCAATCTACCTTGGATAACACGCCTGCTTTTTCCAAATACTCCAGCTCTGCCTCGACGGCTGGACGAATTGCGTATGGCACCGGCCTTGCCTTAAAAAACTTGGGAAATGCCGCATCTTACACTTTTATTGAGGCGGTGGCGCCTTTCAGGGTTCCTAGTTCCTGTTGAAACACTTCTTTGGCGTTAGCCAAGATTTCTTTTAATCGTCCAGGTATGACGTCATCATCGTTTTTTTTCTTACTGGTCACCGTCAGTGCCTGATTGGAGTGCCAGTCTGAACTTATCTTTCTGATCCATTCACGTCCCAACAATGGTGGACCACCATCTTGCAGAACGTATAAATACAACTTCTGTATTTCCTTGCTGTTGTATACAACAGGCACCCTTATTTTCCCTCTGGGGTATACTTTCTGCCCCGTATATGTCTTCAAGACAATGGATGTGTCTTTCAAATGTATATGCGGAAATAGCCGCTCGTAATCCCGTTGACTCATGACGGTCAGAGCTGATCCTGTATCTAGCTCCATTTTGACTGGGGACCCCGCTATCGTGAGGGTAACCCAAATGGTCTGGTAATCTTCTTTGGCAATTACATTATGTAATTTGAGACAGCTTAGTTTCTTGTTTCCGGAGTCGCTGTCGCTCTTCTGGTCTTCGGAGCTACTGTCCGTCATCATTTGTACCTTTCTGTACTTTTCCTTATTGACCTTTTTACAGTCAGCGGATTTCTTTCCAGATCGGCATGCACGTGCAATGTGTCCCATCTTTCCGCATTGCCTGCATGCTTTGTCCTTGAACCAGCAGTCCTTCTGTTCATGGGTGGATCTGCCGCAGCAATAACATCTCTCGAAACCCTGTGTCATTTCATGGGTGCCAAAGTCCTGTGGCTTTTGCTGTATCTCTGCAGCTCCTCATGCTGCTGCTTCGTATGATACAGCCACACTGAAAGCCTTGTCCAGTGTCAAATTTTTCTCAGAAAGTAGTCTTTTCTGTGTTCCTTCGCTTAGGAGTCCGCAGACGAATTTGTCTCGTAGAGAATCTGCCAGCCCTGCCCCGAATTGGCAGTGCTTTGACAGCTTTCATAATTCGGTGAGGTAATCAGCATTACTTTCATTCTTGTGCTGATTCCTCCTGAAGAATTTGAATCGTTCCACTATCAGCAGCAGTGTTGGGTTTAAGTGCTCCTGTAAGGTATCAACAATCTCATTAAAATTCTTGTCCATCGGTTTGGCTGGAGTGATCAAGTTTCGTAACAGCCCGTATGTCCTTGCACCCATCAGATTTAGAAGTACCGATGCCTTTTTATCATCCGCTACCTCATTTGCCTTGCAATATACCTCCACTCTTTCCACATATGTGGTCCAATCTTCTATATCACTATCGAAAGCAGTAATATTGCCAGTCTTCGGCATCTTGAAAATCTAAAATGGCGCTTCCGCACTTTTCTTTCTTCCCCGCTGAGTTAAGATGGCGCCTCCCGTGCTTTCCCGCCACTGCCGCTGCTGCCAACGCTGTTCTCCATGGTTCCCGTTGCGACCTGCAGCTTTTCGCGGTATTTCTATTTTTTTTTTAATATATCGCTTCAATATTCTCTCCGTAATTGAAGAACCGTTCCCGTCGTGGAGCGGACCCTCTGGGACTTTCCCCTCCCTCTGCCTGGTCCGAACGCTGGCCGCGCCCTGAGTGCTCCACCCTCTCTCTCTTTGCTTCTGCTTCCTGACTCGCTGCCCGGCCCCGTTGCAGAGCCACCCGATCGAGCTGTAGCCCGCCGCAGCCCAGGAAGGATCAGTGCACTACCTGCCACCAGCCTGTTTAGCTGGGGAAACCACAGACTGGAGACCAAGCCTGGCCCTCGTTTTCGAGTTTTTCGAATTATTTATTTATTTTTTATCTTGCTTCTGGCTTCGACCTTCATCTGAGGAATCGATCCCCTTGGGGTGCTGCCGAATTGCAGGTAAGTTCGTTTCTAACTCATCGCCACTGTTAGATCCGTGTGTTAATGGAGACACGGAATGCAGGAGTTGATTTAACAAGTGTTTACTGAACAAAGTCTGGAGGTGAACTGACAACACAAGACGCTACACAGGCTTATATACCCGAGTGGTCACTACTGGTACTACAGTATACCAGGGCTTCAAAACATAGTTCCTCTTAAAGGTACATACACTACACACCAATAGCCGATGCTCCCTGTATTGCCCTAACAGTCGATATACCCTGTATTTCACTAACAGTTGATGCTTCCTGTATTTCACTAACAGTGGATGTTCTCTTATTTCACTTACAGTTGATGTTCTCTGTATTTACTAACAGTCGATGTTCTCAATAAAACACTAACAGTCAATGTTCCCTGTATTTCACTAACAATCGATGTTCTCTGTATTTCACCAAAAGTCGATGTTCCCTGTATTTCACTGACAGTCGACATTCCCTGTATTTCACCAACAGTCAATGTTCTCTTATTTCACTAACAGTCGATGTTCACTGTATTTCACTAACAGTCGATGTTCCCTGTATTTCATGAACTTTTGATGTTCTCTGTGTATAAATAAAAGTCGATGTTCTCTCTATATCACTAAAGTTAATGTTCTCTGTATTTCACTAACAATCGATGATCTCTGTTTTTAAGTAACAGTCGATGTACCCTGTATTTCATTAATAGTCGATGTTCGCTGTATTTGACTGACAGTTGATGTTCCCTGTATTCCAATAACAGCCGATGGTCTCTGTATTTCACTAACAGTCGGTGTTCCCTGTATTTCATGAACTTTTGATGTTCTCTGTATTTAAGTAAATGACGATGTTCTCAATATTTCACTAAAGTTAATGTTCTCTGTATTTCACTAACAGTCAATGTTCCCTGTATTCCAATAACAGTCAATGTTCCCTGTATATAACTAACAGTCGATGTTCTCAATATTACACTAACAGTCAATGTTCTCTGTATTTCACTAACAGTCGATGTTCCCTGTATTAAACTAAATGTCGATATTACCTGTATTTAACTAACAGTCGATATTCCCTGTATTTCACTAACAGGCGATGTTCCCTGTATTCACTAACATTTGATGTTCTCTGTATTTAACTGAAAGTCGATGTTACCTCTATTTCACTAATGTAAATGTTCTCTGTGTTTCAATTATAGTCAATGTTCACTGTATTTCACTAACAGTCGAGGTTTCCTGTGTTTCAGTAACAGTCGATGTTCCCTGTATTTCACTAACAGTTGATGTTCTCTGTATTTAATAACAGTCGATGTTCTCAATATATCACTAACAGTCAATGTTCTCTGTATTTCACTAAAAGTCGAGGTTCCCTGTATTTCACTAACAGTCCCTGCTCCCTCTAATTCACTAACTGTCGATGTTCCCTGTATTCACTAACAGTTGATGTTCTCTGTATTTAACTGAAAGTTGATGTTACCTCTATTTCACTAAAGTAAATGATCTCTGTATTTCATTAATAGTCGATGTTCCCTGTATTTCACTAACAGTCATTCTCTGTATTTCAATAAAAGTGGATGTTCTCTGTATTTCTCTAAATGTCGATGTTCCCTGCATTTCAATAACAGTCGATGTTCACGGTATTTCACTAACAGTCGATGATCTCTGTATTTCACTAACAGTCGATGTTCTCGATATATCACAAACAGTCAATGTTCCCTTTTTCCACTAGCTGTTGATGTTCTCTGTATTTAATAAAAGACGATATTCTCAATATTTCACTAAAGTTAATGTTCTCTGTATTGCACTAACAGCCGATGTTCCCTGTATTTCATTAAAGGTCGATGTTCCCTGTACTTCACTGACAGTCGATGTTCTCTGTATTTCACTAACAGTCGATGTTCCCTGTATTCCAATAACAGTCAATGTTCCCTGTATTTCACTAAAAGTTGATGTTCTCCGTATTTCACTAACAGTCGATGCTCCCTGTATTGCTCTAACAGTCGATATACCCTGTATTTCTCTAACAGTTGATGCTTCCTGTATTTCACTAACAGTCGATGTTCTCTTATTTCACTTACAATTGATGTTCTCTGTATTTACTAACAGTCGATGTTCTCAATTTTTCACTAACAGTCAATGTTCTCTGTATTTCACTAACTGTCGACCTTCCCTATATTTCACTAACAATCGATGTTCTCTGTATCTCACCAACAGTCGATGTTCTCTGTATTTCAATAACAGTCGATGTTCTCTGTATTTCACTAACATTCGATTTTCTCTGTATTTCACCAACAGTCGATGTTCCCTGTATTTCACTTACAGTCGATATTCCCTGTATTACACCAACAGTCGATGTGCTCTGCATTTCACCAACAGTCGATGTTCCCTGTATTTCACTGACAGTCGATATTCCCTGTATTTCACCAACAGTCGATGCTCTCTGTATTTCAATAACAGTCGATGTTCTCTGTATTTCACTAACAGTCAATGTTCTCTTATTTCACTAACAGTCGATGTTCACTGTATTTCACGAACAGTCGATGTTCCCTGTATTTCATGAACTTTTGATGTACTCTGTGTATAACTAAAAATCGATGTTCCCTCTATTTCACTAAAGTTAATGTTCTCTGTATTTCACTAACAGTTGATCTCCCCTGTATTTCACTAACAATCGATGATCTCTGTTTTTAAGTAACAGTCGATGTACCCTGTATTTCATTAACAGTCGATGTTCGCTGTATTTGACTAACAGTCGTTGTTCCCTGTATTCTAATAACAGTCAATGTTATAAGAACATAAGAACATAAGAAATAGGAGCAGGAGTAGGCCAATCGGCCCCTCAAGCCTGCTCTGCCATTCAATAAGATCATGGCTGATCTGATCGTAACCGCCAATCCACTATCACAGAACCATCTCCTGAATCTAACAGAATTAGACACACGAAATAGGAGCAGGATCAGGCTACACGGCCCCTGGGCCCGCTCCGCTACCCACAGGGCCATGACCGATCCGAACCTAGACTCATGTCCAAATTCCTGCCCGCTCCCCGTAACCCTTAATTCCCTTTACTTCTAGGAAACTGTCTATTTCTGATTTAAATTTATGTAATGATGTAGCTTCTACAGCTTTTTGGGGCAGCATATTCCATGGACCTACCACCCTCTGAGTGAAGTAGTTCCTCCTCATCTCAGTTTTGAAAGAGCAGCCCCTTATTCTAAGACTATGCCCCCTAGTTCTAGTTTCACCCATCATTGGGAACATCTTCCCCGGATCCACCCGATCCAACCCCTTCACAATCTTATATGTTTCAATAAGATTGCCTCTCATTCTTCAGTACTCCAATGAGTAGAGTCCCAATCTACTCAACCTCTCCTCATATGTCCTTCCCCTCATCCCCGGGATTAACCGAGTGAACCTTCTTTGTACTGACTCGAGAGCAAGTGTGTCCTTTCTTAAGTATGGACACCAAAACTGTACGCAGTATTCCAGGTGCGGTCTCACCAATACCTTGTACAACTGAAGCAATACTCCCTATTTTTATATTCTATCCCCCTAGCAATGAAAGCCAACATTCCATTGGCCTTCTTAATCACTTGCTGCACCTCATACTAACCTTTTGAGTTTCATGCACCAGGACCACCAGATCCCTTTGCACTTCAGTACTTTCCAGTTTCTTGCCATTAAGATAATAACTTGCTCTACGATTTTTCCTGCCAAAGTGCATAACCTCACACTTTCCAGTATTGTATTCCATCTGCCAAATCTCTGCCCACTTACTTAGCCTGTCGATGTCCCCTTGCAGGTTTTTTATGTCCTCCTCACTCACTGCTTTCCCTCCCATCTTAGTATCATCTGCAAACTTTGATATGTTACACTCGGTCCCCTCCTCCAAATCATTAATATAGATTGTAAAGAGTTGGGGACCCATCACTGACCCCTGCGGAACACCACTAGTTACTGATTGCCAGTCTGAGAAGGAACCATTTATCCCAACTCTCTGCCTTCTGTTAGATAGCCAATCCTCTATCCATGCCAGAATATTACCCCCAATCCCGTGATTTTTTATCTTAAGCAATAACCTTTTGTGTGGCACCTTGTCAAATGCCTTTTGGAAGTCTAAATGCACTACGTCCACTGGTTCCCCTTTATCCACCCTATACGTTACTTCCTCAAAGAACTCCAGCAAATTTGTCAAACATGACTTCCCCTTCATAAAACCATGCTGACTTTGTCCTATTAAATTATGATTATCCAAATGTCCTGTTACTGTCTCCTTAATAATGGACTCCAAAATTTTACCTACCACAGATGTTAGGCTAACCAGTCTATAGTTTCCAGCCTTCTGTCTGCTGCCCTTTTTAAATAAGGGTGTTACATTAGCAGTTTTCCAGTCTGCCGGGACCTTTGCCGAGTCCAGGGAGTTTTGGAAAATTATTACCAATGCACCCACAATCCCTACCGCCACTTCCCTCAAGACCCTAGGATGTAAGCCATCAGGTCCAGGTGATTTATCCGCCTTGAGTCCCATTATTTTACCGAGTACCACTTCCTTAGTGATTTTGATCGTGTTTAGCTCCTCCCCCCCCCTTTAGCCCCCTGTTTGTCCAGTGTTGGGATATTCTTAGTGTCTTCTACTGTAAAGACTGATGTAAAATATTCATTCAGTGTTTTTGCCATCTCCATATTTCCCACCATTAATTTCCCGGTCTCATCCTCTAAGGGACCAACATTTACTTTAGCCTCCCTTTTTCTTTTTATATAACTATAAAAACTCTTACTATCTGTTTTTATATTTTTTGCTAATTTACTTTCATAATCTATCTTCCCTTTCTTAATCAATCTTTTTGTTATTTTTTGCTATCTTTTAAAGTTTTCCCAATCCTCTATCCTCCCACTAGATTTGGCTACCTTATATGCCCTTGTTTTTAGTCGAATACTATCCTTAATTTCTTTACTTAGCCACGGATGGCTGTCTTTTCTTTTACACCCTTTTCTTCTCAGTGGAATATATTTTTTTTGGAAGCTGTAAAATAACTCCTTAAATGTACACCACTGATCATGTATCGTCTTACGCTTTAATCTATTTTCCCAATCCACTCTACTCAATTCCGCTCTCATACCTTCATAGTCTCCTTTATTCAAGCTTAGCATACTTGTTTGAGATCCAACCTTCTCACCCTCTAATTGAATATGGAATTCAACCATGTTATGGTCACTCATTCCAAGGGGATCCTTTACTAGGACATTTTTAATTAATCCTGTCTCGTTACACAGGACCAGATCTAAGGTTGCTTGCCCCCTGGTTGGTTCAGTTACATACTGCTCAAGAAACCCATCCCTAATACACTCAATGAACTCATCCTCAAGGCAGCCCTGCCCAATTTGATTTGTCCAATTAATATGATAGTTAAAATCCCCCATAATTATAGATGTTCCCTTATTACAAGCCTCAACTATTTCCTGATTGATACTCCGTCCAACAGAGTTGCAACTGTTCGGAGGCCTATAGACTACGCCCACTAGTGTTTTTTTTCCCCTTATTATTCCTTACCTCCACCCAAACTGTTTCATTATCCTAATCTTTTGACCCAATATCATTTCTCTGTATTACAGTGATTCCTTCCTTTATTAACATAGCCACCCCACCTCCCCTTCCTTCCTGCCTGTCCTTCCTGATCGTTAAATAACCTGGTATGTTTAATTCCCAGGCATTGTCACCCTGCAGCCATGTTTCTGTAATGGCCACAAGATCATACCCAAATGTAGTTATTTGTGCCATTATCTCGTCTATTTTGTTACGAATGCTACGTGCATTCAGATAGAGAACTTTCAAATATGTTTTATGACACTTAGTTCCTGCTTTTGCCCTTTTTATTACTTTACCTTTTACTCCATACCTTCTGCCCCTTCCTGACATGCTCTGGTTTTTAATTTTCCCACTGCTACCTAAATCTATGACCTTCTCTGTTGTCATTTTTATTATTTGCTCTCTAGGAACCTCCCCCCCACTAGTTAGTTTAAAGCCCTCTCTACAGCCCTAGTTATATGATCCGGCAGGACTCTAGTCCCAGCACTGGCCAAGTGAAGCCCGTCCCAATGGAACAGCTCCCTCCTGCCCCAGTACTGGTGCCAGTGTCCCAGGAAGCAAAACCCATTTCTCCCACACCAGTCTTTGAGCCATGCATTTAACTCTCTAATTTTATTTATCCTAGCCAAATTCGCTCGTGGCTCAAGTAATAATCCAGAGATTATTACCCTTGTGCTTCTGCTTTTTAATTTGGCCCCTAGCTGCTCATACTCCCTCAGCAGAACCTCCTTCCTTGTCCTATCTATGTCGTTGGTACCAACATGGACCACGACAACTGCATCCTCCCCCTCCCACTCCAAGTTTCTCTCCAGTCCAGAGGAGATGTCCTTAACCCTGGCACCGGGCAGGCAACACAGCCTTCGGAATCTCGCTCTCAGCTGCAAAGAACTCTATCTATCCCCCTAACGATACTATCCTCTACCACTACAACATTTCTTTTAACTCCCCCCACTTGAATGGCCCCCTGCTCCACGGTGCTGTGGTCAGGTTGCTCATCCTCCCCGCAGTCCCTGTTCCCATCCTCACAGGGAGTAAGAGCCTCGAACCTGTTGGACAAGTGCAAGGGCTGCGGCTCCTCCAACACTACCTCCTGGATCCCCGTACCTGCCTCACTTCTAGTCACACCATGCTGACCCTGGCCACAGACTACATCTGAATTAATTAATCTAATTGGTGTGACAACCTCCTGATACACAGAGTCCAGGTAACTCTCCCCCTCCCTGATGTGCCTCAGTGTTTGAAGCTCGGACTCCAGCTCTTCAACACGGAGCCGGAGTTCCTCAAGCAGCCAACGCGTACTGCAAATGTGATCAGCGTGAGCATCAATGGTGTTCACCAGCTCCCACATATTGCAGCAGCAACACATCACCTGATCTCCCATTCTATGTAATTACTTAAATTTATTAATATTATTCTTAAATACTCTCTGCCCCGATTCTAGATGGTGAATATCACATCTTAGAAACTATAAAACAAAGAGATTTAAGCTTAAAAAGGGAGAAATACTTACCAACCAATCACTTAGCCGCTTTCTGGTGATGTCACACTTGGATTACTTTTTACCTCTCTCCTTCCCTCCGAGTTCCCAGACTGGAGATTGGTAAACCTTACCTGGTCTCTGGGACTTTTATAGCCCCGCTCTGCCGCTTGAGATTCCCGCAGACACTGTGAGGCCTTACCTGGTCTCTGGGACTTTTATAGCCCCACTCTGCCGCTTGAGATTCCCGCAGACGCTGTGAGGCCTTACCTGGGCTCTGGGACTTTTATAGCCCCGCTCTGCCGCTCAAGATTCCCGCCGACGCTGTGAGGCCTTACCTGGTCTCTGGGACTTTAATAGCCCCGCTCTGCCGCTCAGGATTCCTGCCGACGCTGTGAGGCCTTACCTGGTCTCTGGGACTTTTATAGCCCCGCTCTGCCGCTTGAGATTCCCGCAGACGCTGTGAGGCCTTACCTGGTCTCTGGGACTTTTATAGCCCCGCTCTGCCGCTTGAGATTCCCGCAGACGCTGTGAGGCCTTACCTGGGCTCTGGGACTTTTATAGCCCCGCTCTGCCGCTCAAGATTCCCGCCGACGCTGTGAGGCCTTACCTGGTCTCTGGGACTTTAATAGCCCCGCTCTGCCGCTCAGGATTCCTGCCGACGCTGTGAGGCCTTACCTGGTCTCTGGGACTTTTATAGCCCCGCTGTGCTGCTCATGTTCCCTGTATTTCAATAACAGTCGATGTTCTCTGTATTTCACCAACATTCGATGTTCTCTGTATTTCACTAACAGTCAATGTTCCCTGTATTACACTAAAGTTAATGTTCTTTGTATTTCACTAACTGTCGATGCTCCCTGTATTTCACTAACAGTCGATGTTCCCTGTATTTCACTAACAGTAGATATTCCCTGCATCTCACTAACAGTTGATGCTCCCTGTATTTCACTAACAATCGATGTTACCTGTTTTCCAATAACGGTCAATGTTCCCTGTATTTCACTAACACTCGCTGTTCTCTGTAGGTCACTAACAATCGATGTTTTCTGTATTTCATTAACAGTCGATGTTCCCTGTATTTCACTAACATTCGATGTTCTCTGCATTTCATTAAAAGTCGATGTTCTCTGTATTTCATTAACGGTCGATGTTCTCTGTATTCACTAGCAGTCAATGTTCCCTGTATTTCCTTAACATTTGATGCTCCCTGTATTTCACTAACAGTCGATTTTCTCTGTGTTTGATTAAATGGCGATGTTCCTTGTACATCACTAACAATCGAGGATCTCTGTTTTTAAGTAGCAGTTGATGTTTTCTGTATTTCACTAACAGTCGATTTTCTCTCTATTACACTAACAGGCGATGTTCCCTGTATTTCATTAACAGTCGATCATCTCTGTATTTAAATAACAGTCAATGTTCCCTGTATTTCACTAACATTCGATGTTCTCTGAATTTCACTAACAGGCGATGTTCCCTGTATTTCACTAACAGTCCCTGCTCCCTATATTTCACTAACAGTCATTGTTCCCTGTAGTTCACCTGCAGGCAATGTTCCCTGTATTTCATTAACAGTCGATGTTCTCTCTATTTCAATAACAGGCGATGTTCCCTGTATTTCTTTAACAGTCGATGTTCTCTCTATTTCAATAACAGGCGATGTTCCCTGTATTTCACTAACGTTCGATGTTCCCTGTATTTCACTAATAATCGATGATTTCTGTTTTTAAGTAACAATTGATGTTTTCTGTATTTCACTAACAGTCGATGTTCCCTGTATTTCACTAACATTCGAATTTCTCTGCATTTCATTAACAGTCGATGTTCTCTGTATTTCAGTAATGGTCGATGGTCTCTCTATTCACTAGCAGTCAATGTTACCTGTATTTCCTTCACAGTTGATGCTCCCTGTATTTCACTAACAGTCGATACACCCTGTATTTCATTAACAGTCGATTTTCTCTGTGTTTGATTAAATGGCGATGATCCTTGTACTTCACTAACAATCGATGATCTCTGTTTTTAAGTAACAGTCGATGTTCCCTGTATTTCACTAACAGTCGATGTTCCCTGTATTTCACTAACAGTCGATATACCCTGTATTTCCCCAACATTCGATGTTCCCTGTATTTCACTAACACTCGCTGTTCTCTGTGTTTCACTAACAATCGGTGTTCGCTCTATTTGACTAACTGTCGATGTTCCATGTATTTCAATAACAGTCGATGTTCGCTGTATTTGACTAACTGTTGATGCTCCGTGTATTTCACTAACAGTCGATGTTCTCTGTATTTGACTAACAGTCGATGTTTTCTGTATTTAACTAAATATGGACGATCTCTGTTTTTCACTAACAGTCGATGTTCCCTGTATTTCACTAAAAGTCGTTGTTCCCTGCAGTTCACCTGCAGGCGATGTTCCCTGTATTTCATTAACTGTCGATGTTCTCTCTATTTCATTAACAGGCGATGTTCCCTGTATTTCACTAACAGTCGATGTTCTCTCTATTTCACTAACAGGTGATGTTCCCTGTATTTCACTAACAGCCGATGTTCCCTGTATTTCACTAATAATCGATGATCTCTGTTTTTAAGTAACAATCAATGATTTCTGTATTTCACTAACAGTCGATGGTCTCTCTATTTCATTAACAGGCGATGTTCCCTGTATTTCACTAACAGGCGATTTACCCTGTATTTCACTAACAGTCGATTTTCTCTGTGTTTGATTAAATGGTGATGTTCCTTATACTTCACTAACAATCGATGATCTCTGTTTTTAAGTAACAGTCGATGTTTTCTGTATTTCACTAACAGTCGATGTTCTCTCTATTACACTAACAGGCGATGTTCCCTGTATTTCACTAACAGTCGATGAACTCTGTATACAACAAAATGTCGATGATCCCTGTATTTCACTAACAATCGATCTTCTCTTATTTCACTAACAGTTGATGTTCCCTGTATTTCACTAACAATCGATGTTCTCTGTATTTCACTAACAATAGATGTTCTCTGTATTTCACCAACAGTCGATGTTCTCTGCATTTCACTAACCGTCGATGTTCCCTGTATTTCTTGAACTTGATGTTCCCTGCATTTCACTAACAGTCGATGATCTCTGTATTTCACTAAAAGTCCATGTTCTCTGTATTTCACGAACAGTCGATGTTCCTTGTATCTCATGAAATTTTGATGTTTCCTGTATATAACTAAAAGTCGATGTTCCCTGTATTTCACTAACAATCGATGAACTCTGTATTTAAATAACAGTCGATTTTCCTTGTATTTCACTAACATTCGATGATCTCTGTATTTCACTAACAGTCGATGTTCCCTGTATTTCACTGAGACTCGATGTTTCCTTATTTCACTAACGGTCGATGTTTCCTGTACTTCACTAACAGTCGATGATCTCTGTAGTTCACTAACAGTCGATGTTCTCTCTATCTCAATAACATTCGATGTTCCCTGTATTTCACTAACAGTCGATGTTCTCTGCATTTCATTAACAGTCGATGTTCTCTGTATTTCATTAACGGTCGATGTTCTCTGTATTTCACTAGCAGTCGATGTTCCCTTTATTTCACTAACAGTCGATGTTCCCTGTATTCCAATAACAGTCAATGTTCCCTGTATTTCACTAACAGTCGATGTTCCCTGTATGTCACTAACAATCGAAGTTCTCTGTATTTCACGAAAATTCGATGTTCGCTGTATTTGACTAACTGTCGATGTTCCCTGTATTTCACTAACACTCGCTGTTCTCTGTATTTCACTAACAATCGGTGTTCGCTGTATTTGACTAACTGTCGATGTTCCATGTATTTCAATAACAGTCGATGTTCGCTGTATTTGACTAACAGTTGATGCTCCGTGTATTTCACTAACAGTCGATGTTCTCTGTATTTGACTAACAGTCGATGTTTTCTGTATTTAACTAAATATGGACGATCTCTGTTTTTCACAAACAGTCGATGTTCCCTGTATTTCACTAACAGCCCCTGCTCCCTGTATTTCACTAAAACTCGTTGTTCCCTGCAGTTCACCTGCAGGCGATGTTCCCTGTATTTCATTAACAGTCGATGTTCTCTCTATTTCACTAACAGGCGATGTTCCCTGTATTTCACTAACAGTTGATGTTCTCTCTATTTCACTAACAGGTGATGTTCCCTGTATTTCACTAACAGCCGATGTTCCCTGTATTTCACTAATAATCGATGATCTCTGTTTTTAAGTAACAATCAATGATTTCTGTATTTCACTAACAGTCGATGTTCTCTCTATTTCATTAACAGGCGATGTTCCCTGTATTTCACTAACAGGCAATTTACCCTGTATTTCACTAACAGTCGATTTTCTCTGTGTTTGATTAAATGGTGATGTTCCTTATACTTCACTAACAATCGATGATCTCTGTTTTTAAGTAACAGTCGATGTTTTCTGTATTTCACTAACAGTCGATGTTCTCTCTATTACACCAACAGGCGATGTTCCCTGTATTTCACTAACAGTCGATGATCTCTGTATATAACAAAATGTCGATGATCCCTGTATTTCACTAACAATCGATCTTCTCTTATTTCACTAACAGTTGATGTTCCCTGCATTTCATTAACAATCGATGTTCTCTGTATTTCATTAACAATAGGTGTTCTCTGTATTTCACCAACAATCGATGTTCTCTGCATTTCACTAACCGCCGATGTTCCCTGTATTTCTTGAACTTGATGTTCCCTGTATTTCACTAACAGTCGATGATCTCTGTATTTCACTAGAAGTCCATGTTCGCTGTATTTCACTAACAGTTGATGTTCTCTGCATTTCACGAACAGTCGATGTTCCCTGTATCTCATGAAATTTTGATGTTCTCTGTATATAACTAAAAGTCGATGTTCCCTCTATTTCACTAAAGTTGATCTTCTCTGTATTTCACTGACAGTCGATGTCTCTTATTTTCCAAACAGTCTATATTCTCTGTATTTCACTAACAGTCGATATTCCCTGTAATTCACGAACATTTGATGTTCTCTGTATTTAACTAAAAGTCAATCTTCCCTCTATTTCACTAAAGTTAATGTTCTCTGTATTTCACTAACAGTCGATGTTCCCTGTATTCCAATAACAGTCAATGTTCCCTGTATTTGACTAACAATCGATTTTCTCTGTATTCACTAACAGTCGATGTTCTCTGTATTTCACTAACAGTCGATGTTCCCTGTATTACAAAACAGTCAATGTTCCCTGTATTCCAATAACAGTCAATGTTCCCTGTATTCCAATAACAGTCAATGTTCCCTGTATTCCAACAACAGTCAATGTTCCCTGTATTTCACTAACATTCGATGCTCCCTGTATTTGACTAACAGTCGTTGTTCGATATATTTCAATAACAGTCGATGTTCGCTGTATTTGACTAACAGTTGATGCTCCCTGTATTTCACTAACAGTCGATGTTCTCTGTATTTGACTAACATTCAATGTTTTCTGTATTTAACGAAATATCGACGATCTCTGTTTTTCACTAAGGGTCAATGTTCCCTTTATTTCACTAACAGTCGATATACCCTGTATTTCCCCAACAGTCGATGTTCCCTGTATTTCACTAACACTCGCTGTTCTCTGTATTTCACTAACAATCGGTGTTCGCTGTATTTCATTAACAGTCGATGTTCCTGTATTTCACTGAGACTCGATGTTCCCTTATTTCACTAACAGTCGATGTTTGCTGTACTTCACTAACAGTCGATGATCTCTGTAATTCACTAACAGTCGATGTTCTCTTTATCTCACTAACAGTCGATGTTCCCTGTATTTCACTAACAGTCGATGTGCTCTGCATTTCATTAACAGTCGATGTTCTCTGTATTTCTCCAACAGTCGATGTTCCCTGTATTTCACTAACAGTCGATGTTCCCTGTATTTCATTAACAGTCGATGTTCCCTGTAGTTCACTAACAATCGATGTTCTCTGTATTTCACTAGCAGTCGATGTTCCCTTTATTTCACTAACAGTCTATGTTCCCTCTATTTCACTAACAGTCGATGTTCCCTGTATTTCACTAACAGTCAATGTTCCCTGTATTTCACTAACATTCGATGCTCCCTGTATTTCACTAACATTCAATTTTCTCTAAATTTCACTAACAGTCGATGTTCCCTATATTTCACTAACAGTCGATGTTCCCTGTATTTCATTAACAGTCGATGTTCCCTGTAGTTCACTAACAATCGATGTTCTCTGTATTTCACTAGCAGTCGATGTTCCCTTTATTTCACTAACAGTCGATGTTCCCTCTATTTCACTAACAGTCGATGTTCCCTGTATTTCACTAACAGTCAATGTTCCCTGTATTTCACTAACATTCGATGCTCCCTGTATTTCACTAACATTCAATTTTCTCTGTTTTTCACTAAAGTTGATGTTCTATGTATTTCACTAACAGTCGATGTTGTGTTATTTCACTAAACGTTGATGGTCTCTTTATTTAACTAACAGTCGATGTTCTCAATATTTCACTAACAGTCAATGTTCTCTGTATTTCACTAAAAGTCGATGTTCCCTGTATTTCATTAACAGTCAATGTTCCCTGTATTTCGCTAACAGTCGATGTTCCCTGTATTTAACTAACGTTCGTGCTCCCTGTATTTCACTAACAGTCGATGTTCCCTGTATTTCACTAACATTCGATGCTCCCTGTATTTCACTAACATTCGATGTTCTCTAAATTTCACTAACAGTCGATGTTCCCTATATTTCACTAACAGTCGATGTTCCCTGTATTTCACTAACAGTTGATACTCCCTATATTTAACTAACAGTCGATATACCCTGTAATTCACTAACAGTCGATGTTCCCTGTATTTCACGAACACTTGCTGTTCTGTATATTTCACTAACAGTCGATGTTCCCTGTATTTCACTAACAGTCGATATTACCTGTATTTCACTAACAGTCGATGTTCTCTGTATTTCAATAAAAGTCGATGTTCTCTGTATTTCACAACATTCAATGTTCTCTGCATTGCACTAACAGTCAATGTTCCCTGTATTACACTGACAGTCGATGTTCTCTGTAAAGCATTAACTTGATGTTCACTGTATTTCACCAGCAGTCTATGATCTCTGTATTTCACTAAAAGTCCATGTTCGCTGTATTTCACTAACAGTTGATGTTCTCTGTATTTCACTAAAAGTCGATGTTCCGTGTTTCTCATGAAATTTTCATGTTCTCTGTATATAACTAAGAGTCGATGTTCCCCCTATTTCACTAAAGTTGATGTTCTCTGTATTTCACTGACAGACGATGTTCCCTGTATTTCACTAACAATCGATGATCTCTGTTTTTAAGTAACAGTCGATGTTCCCTGTATGTCACTAAAAGTCGATGTTCTCTGTATTTCACTAACATTCGATGCTCCCTGTATTTTATTAACATTCGATGCTCCCTGTATTTCACTAACATTCGATATTCTCTTATTTCACTAACACACGATGTTCGCTGTATTTCACTAAAAGTCGATGTTCCCTGTATTTCACTAACAGTCAATGTTCCCTGTGTTTCACTAACAGTCGATGTTCTCTGTATTTAACTAACGTTCGATGCTCCCTGTATTTCACTAACAGTCGATGTTCCCTATATTTCACTAACATTCGATGCTCCCTGTATTTCACTAACATTCGATGTTCTCTTATTTCACTAACATTCAATGCTCCCTGTATTTCACTAACATTCGATATTCTCTTATTTCACTAACAGTCGATGTTACCTGTATTTCACGAACAGTCGGTGTTCTCTGTATTTCACTAACATTCGATGCTGCCTGTATTTCACTAACAGTCGATGTTCCCTGTATTTCATTAACATTCGATGCTCCCTGTATTTCACTAACATTCAATGTTCTCTTATTTCACGAACGGTCAATGTTCCCTTTTTTCACTAACTGTTGATGTTCTCTGTATTTAAGTAAAAGACGATAATCTCAATATTTCACTGAAGTTAATGTTCTCTGTATTTCACTAACAGTTGATGTTCCCTGTATTTCATTAAAGGTCGATGTTCCCTGTATTTCACTGAGAGTCGATGTTCTCTGTATTTCACTAACATTCGATTCTCCCTTTATTGCACTAACAGTCGATATACCCTGCATTTCACTAACAGTTGATGTTCGCTGTATTTGACTGACAGTCGATGTTCCCTGTATTCCAATAAAAGTCGATGTTCCCTGTATTTCACTAACAGTTGATGCTCCCTGTATTTCACTAACAGTTGATGCTCCCTGTATTTCACTAACATTCGATGTTTTCTGTTCTTCACTAAAGTTGATGTTCTATGTATTTCACTAACCGTCGATGTTCTTTTATTTGATTAAGTTGATGTTCTCTTTATTTAACTAACAGTCGATGTTCTCAATATTTCACTAACAGTTAATGTTCTCTGTATTTCACTAACAGTCGATGTTCCCTGTATTTCATTAAAGGTCGATGTTCCCTGTATTTCACTGACAGTCGATGTTCTCGGTATTTCACTAACAGTCGATTCTCCCTGTATTTCACTAACAGTCGATATACCCTGCATTGCACTAACAGTTAATGTTCGCTGTATTTGACTGACAGTCGATGTTCCCTGTATTCCAATAACAGTCGATGATTCCTGTATTTCACTAACAGTTGATGCTCCTTGTATTTCACTAACATTCGATTTTCTCTGTTTTTCACTAAAGTTGATGTTCTATGTACTTCAGTAACAGTCGATGTTCTTTTATTTCAATAACAGTTGATGTTCTCTTTATTTAACTAACAGTCGATGTTCTCAATATTTCACTAACAGTTAATGTTCCCTGTGTTGCATTAAAAGTCAATGTTCCCTGTATTTCACTAAAATTCGATGCTCCCTGTATTTCACTAACATTCGATGTTCTCTTATTTCACTAACAGTCGATGTTCCCTGTATATCACTAACAGTTGATGCTCCCTGTATTTCACTAACAGTTGATGCTCCCTGTGTTTCACTAACATTTGCTTTTCTCTGTTTTTCAATAAAGTTGATGTTCTATGTATTTCACTAACAGTCGATGTTCTGTTATTTCACTAACAGTTGATGTTCTCGTTATTTAACTAACAGTCGATGGTCCCTGTATTTCACTAACAGTCAATGTTCCCTGTATTTCACTAACAGTCAATGTTCTCTGTATTTAACTAACGTTCGTGCTCCCTGTATTTCACTAACAGTCGATGTTCCCTGTATTTCACTAACATTTGATGCTCCCTGTATTTCACAAACATTTGATGTTCTCTTGTTTCACTAACAGTCGATGTTACCTGTATTTCACTAACAGTCGATGTTCCCTGTATTTCACTAACAGTTGGTGCTCCCTGTATTTCACTAACAGTTGATATACCCTGTAATTCACTAACAGTCGATGTTCCCTGTATTTCACGAACACTCGCTGTTCTCTGTATTTCACTAACAATCGATGTTCGCTGTATTTGACTAACAGTCGATGTTCCATGTATTTCAATAACAGTCGATGTTCGCTGTATTTGACTAACAGCTGATGCTCCCTGTATTTCACTAACAGTCGATGTTCTCTCTATTTGACTGACAGTCGATGATTTCTGTATTTAACTAAATATCGACCATCTCTGTTTTTCACTAACAGTCGATGTTCCCTGTATTTCACTAACAGTTGATGCTCCCTGTATTTCACTACCATTCGATGTTCTCTGTTCTTCACTAAAGTTGATGTTCTATGTATATCACGAACAGTCGATGTTCTGTTATTGCACTAAAAGTCGATGTTCTCTGTATTTAACTAAAGTTCGATGCTCCCTGTATTTCACTAACATTCGATGTTCTCTGTATTGCACTAACAGTCAATGACCCTGTATTACACTAACAGACGATGTTCTCTGTAAAGCATTAACTTGTTGTTCCCTGTATTTCACTTACAGTCGATGATCTCTGTATGTCAATAAAAGTCCATGTTCGCTGTATTTCACTAACAGTTGCTGTTCTCTGTATTTCACTAACATTCGATGTTACCTGTATCTCATGAAATTTTGAAGTTCTCTGTATATAACTAAAAGTCGATGTTCCCTCTATTTCATTAAAGTTGATGTTCTCTGTATTTCACTGTCAGTCGATGTTCCCTGTATTTCACAAACAATCGATGATCTCTGTTTTTAAGTAACAGTCGATGTTCCCTGTATGTCACTAACAGTCGATGTTCTCTGTATTTCATTAACAATCGGTGATCTCTGTTTTTAAGTAACAGTCGATGTTCCCTGTATTTCACTAAAAGTCGATGTTCCCTGTATTTCACTAACAGTCAATGTTGCCTGTATTTCACTAACAGTCGATGTTCTCTGTATTTCACGAACATTCGATGCTCCCTGTATTTCACTAACAGTCGATGATCCCTGTATTTCATTAACATTCGATGCTCCCTGTATTTCACTAACATTCGATATTCTCTTATTTCACTAACACACGATGTTCCCTGTATTTCACTAAAAGTCGATGTACCCTGTATTTCACTAACAGTCGATGTGCTCTGTATTTCACTGACATTCGATGCTCCCTGTATTTCACTAACAGTCGATGTTCCCTGTATTTCACTAACATACGATGCTCCCTGTATTTCACTAACATTCGATATTCTTTTATTTCACTTACAGTCAATGTTCCCTTTTTTCACTAGCTGTTGATGTTCTCTGTATTTAAGTAAAGACGATATTCTCAATATTTCACTAAAGTTAATGTTCTCTGTATTTCACTAACAGTCGATGTTCCCTGTATTTCATTAAAGGTCGATGTTCCCTATATTTCACTGACAGTCGATGTTCTCTGTATTTCACTAACAGTCGATGCTCCCTGTATTGCACTAACAGTCGATATACCCTGCATTTCACTAACAGTTAATGTTCGCTGTATTTGACTGACAGTCGATGTTCCCTGTATTCCAATAACAGTCGATGTTCCCTGTATTCCAATAACAGTCGATGATCCCTGTATTTCACTAACAGTTGATGCTCCCTGTGTTTCACTAACATTCGATTTTCTCTGTTTTTCACTAAAGTTGATGTTCTATGTATTTCACTAACAGTCGATGTTCTGTTATTTCACTAACAGTTCATGTTCTCTTTATTTAACTAACAGTTGATGTTCTCAATATTTCACGAACAGTCAATGTTCTCTGCATTTCTCCAAAGGTCGATGTTCCCTGTATTTCACTAACAATCAATGTTCCCTGTATTTCACTAACAGTCGATGTTCTCTGTATTTAACTAACGTTCGTGCTCCCTGTATTTCACTAACAGTCGATGATCCCTGTATTTCACTAACAGTCGATGTTCTCTGTATTTCACTAATATTTCATGTTCTCTGTATTTAACTAACAGTCAATGATCCCTTTTTTCACTAAAGTTAATGTTCTCTGTATTTCACTAACAGTCGATGTTCCCTGTATTTCACGAACAATCGATGATCTCTGTTTTTAAGTAACAGTCGAAGTTCCCTGTATGTCACTAACAATCGATGTTCTCTGTATTTCACTAACAGTCGATGTTCCCCGTATCTCACTAAAAGTCAATGTTCCCTGTATTCCAATAACATTCAATGTTCCCTGTATTTCACTAACATACGATGTTCTCTGTATTTCACTAAAATTCAATGTTCTCTGTATTTCACTAACAGTCGATGTTCCCTGTATTTCAATAACATTCAATGTTCCCTGTATTTCACTAACATTCGATGCTCCCTGTATTTCACTAACTTTCGATGTTTCCTGTATTTCACTAACAGTCGATGTTCCCTGTATGTCACGAACAGTTGATGCTCCCTGTATTTCATTAACAGTCGAAATACCCTGCATTTCACTAACAGTCGTTGTTCCCTGTATTTCACTAACACTCGCTGTTCTCTGTATTTCACTAACAGTCGATGTTCTCTTTATTTTACTAACAGCCGATGTTCCCTGTATTTCACTAACAGTCGATGTTCCCTGTATTTCAATAACAGTCGATGTTCGCTATATTTGACTAACTGTTGATGCTCCCTGTATTTCACTAACAGTCGATGTTCCCTGTATCCCAATAACAGTCAATGTTCCCTGTATTTCACTAACAATCGATGTTCTCTCTATTTCGCTAACAGTCGATATTCTCTTTATTTCACTAACAGCCGATGTTCCCTGTATTTCACTAACAGTCAATGTTCCCTGTATTTCACTAACATTCGATGTTCTCTGTTCTTCACTAAATTTGATGTTCTATGTATATCACTAACAGTCGATGTTCTGTTATTGCACTAACAGTTGATGTTCTCTTTATTTAACTAACAGTCGATGTTCTCAATATTTCACTAACAGTTAATGTTCTCTGTATTTCACTAAAAGTCGATGTTCCCTGTATTTCACTAACAGTCGATGTTCTCTGTATTTAACTAAAGTTCGATGCTCCCTGTATTTCACTAACAGTCGATGTTACCTGTATTTCACTAACATTCGATGCTCCCTGTATTTCACTAACATTCGATGTTCTATTATTTCACTAACACTCGATGTTCCCTGTATATCACTAACAGTCGATGTTCCCTGTATTGCACTTACAGTCGATGTTCCCTGTATTCCAATAACAGTCAATGTTCTCTGTAATTCACTAACATTCGATGTTCCCTGAATTTCACTAACAGTCGATGTTCCCTGTATTTCACTAACATTTGACGCTCCCTGTATTTCACTAACAGTCAATATACCCTGTAATTCACTAACAATCGATGTTCGCTGTATTTGACTAACAGTCGATGTTCCATGTATTTCAATAACATTCGATGTTCGCTGTATTTGCCAACAGTTGATGCTCCCTGTGTTTCACTAACAGTCGATGTTCTCTGTATTTGACTAACAGTCGATGTTTTCTGTATTTAACTAAATATCGACCATCTCTGTTTATCACTAACAGTCGATGATCTCTGTTTTAAAGGAAGAGTCGATGTTACCTGTATGTCACTAACAATCGATGTTCTCTGTATTTCACTAACAGTCGATGTTCCCTATATTTCGCTATCAATCGATGTTCTCTGTATTTCACCAACAGTCGATGTTCCCTGTATTTCACTAATAGTCGATATTCCCTGTATTTCACTAACATTCGATGTCCCCTGAATTTCACTAACAGTCGATGTTCCCTGTATTTCACTAACATTTGACGCTCCCTGTATTTCACTAACAGTCAATATACCCTGTAATTCACTAACAATCGATGTTCGCTGTATTTGACTAACAGTCGATGTTCCATGTATTTCAATAACATTCGATGTTCGCTGTATTTGCCAACAGTTGATGCTCCCTGTGTTTCACTAACAGTCGATGTTCTCTGTATTTGACTAACAGTCGATGTTTTCTGTATTTAACTAAATATCGACCATCTCTGTTTATCACTAACAGTCGATGATCTCTGTTTTAAAGGAAGAGTCGATGTTACCTGTATGTCACTAACAATCGATGTTCTCTGTATTTCACTAACAGTCGATGTTCCCTATATTTCGCTATCAATCGATGTTCTCTGTATTTCACCAACAGTCGATGTTCCCTGTATTTCACTAATAGTCGATATTCCCTGTATTTCACTAACAGTCGATGTTCTCTGCATTTCAGTAACAGTCGATGTTCTCTGTATTTCACTAACATTCAATGTTCTCTGTATTGCAATAACAGTCAATGTTCCCTGTATTACACTAACAGTCGATGTTCTCTGTAAAGCATTAACTTGATGTTCCCTGTATTTCACTAACAGTCGATGATCTCTGTATGTCACTAAAAGTCAATGTTCGCTGTATTTCACTAACAGTTGATGTTCTCTGTATTTCACTAACAGTCGATGTTACCTGTATCTCATGAAATTTTGAAGTTCTCTGTATATAACTAAAAGTCGATGTTCCCTCTATTTCATTAAAGTTGATGTTCTCTGTATTTCACTAACAGCCGATGTTCCCTATATTTCACTAACAGTCAATGTTGCCTGTATTTCACGAACAGTCGATGTTCTCTGTATTTCATGAACATTCGATGCTCCCTGTATTTCACTAACAGTCGATGATCCCTGTATTTCATTAACATTCGATGCTCCCTGTATTTCACTAACATTCGATATTCTCTTATTTCACTAACACACGATGTTCCCTGTATTTCACTAAAAGTCGATGTTCCCTGTATTTCACTAACAGTCGATGTTCTCTGTATTTCACTGACATTCGATGCTCCCTGTATTTCACTAACAGTCGATGTTCCCTGTATGTCACTAACATACGATTCTCCCTGTATTTCACTAACATTCGATGTTCTCTTATTTCACAAACAGTCAATGTTCCCTTTTTTCACTAGCTGTTGATGTTCTCTGTATATAAGTAAAGACGATATTCTCAATATTTCACTAAAGTTAATGTTCTCTGTATTTCACTAACAGTCGATGTTCCCTATATTTCATTAAAGGTCGATGTTCCCTGTATTTCACTGACAGTCGATGTTCTCTGTATTTCACTAATAGTCGATGCTCCCTGTATTGCACTAACAGTCGATATACCCTGCATTTCACTAACAGTTAATGTGCGCTGTATTTGACTGACAGTCGATGTTCCCTGTATTCCAATAACAGTCGATGTTCCCTGTATTCCAATAACAGTCGATGATCCCTGTATTTCACGAACAGTTGATGCTCCCTGTGTTTCACCAACATTCGATTTTCTCTGTTTTTCACTAAAGTTGATGTTCTATGTATTTCACTAACAGTCGATGTTCTGTTATTTCACTAACAGTTGATGTTCTCTTTATTTAACTGACAGTTGATGTTCTCAATATTTCACTAACAGTCAATGTTCTCTGTATTTCTCCAAAGGTCGATGTTCCTGTATTTCACTAACAATCAATGTTCCCTGTATTTCACTAACAGTCGATGTTCTCTGTATTTAACTAACGTTCGTGCTCCCTGTATTTCACTAACAGTCGATGATCCCTGTATTTCACTAACAGTCGATGTTCTCTGTATTTCACTAATATTTCATGTTCTCTCTATTTAACTAAAAGTCAATGATCCCTTTTTTCACTAAAGTTAATGTTCTCTGTATTTCACTAACAGTCGATGTTCCCTGTATTTCACGAACAATCGATGATCTCTGTTTTTAAGTAACAGTCGAAGTTCCCTGTATGTCACTAACAATCGATGTTCTCTGTATTTCACTAACAGTCGATGTTCCCCGTATCTCACTAAAAGTCAATGTTCCCTGTATTCCAATAACATTCAATGTTCCCTGTATTTCACTAACATACGATGTTCTCTGTATTTCACTAAAAGTCAATGTTCTCTGTATTTCACTAACAGTCGATGTTCCCTGTATTTCAATAACATTCAATGTTCCCTGTATTTCACTAACATTCGATGCTCCCTGTATTTCACTAACATTCGATGTTCCCTGTATTTCACTAACATACGATGTTCTCTGTATTTCACTAACAGTCGATGTTCCCTGTATTTCACTAACACTCGCTGTTCTCTGTATTTCACTAACAGTCGATGTTCTCTTTATTTCACTAACAGCCGATGTTCCCTGTATTTCACTAACAGTCGATGTTCCCTGTAATTCAATAACAGTCGATGTTCGCTCTATTTGACTAACTGTTGATGCTCCCTGTATTTCACTAACAGTCAATGTTCCCTGTATTTCACTAACATTCGATGTTCCCTGTGTTTCACTAACACTCGCTTTTCTCTGTATTTCACTAACAGTCGATGTTCCCTGTATTTCACTAACACTCGCTGTTCTCTGTATTTCACTAACAGTCGATGTTCTCTTTATTTCACTAACAGCCGATGTTCCCTGTATTTCACTAACAGTCGATGTTCCCTGTAATTCAATAACAGTCGATGTTCGCTATATTTGACTAACTGTTGATGCTCCCTGTATTTCACTAACAGTCAATGTTCCCTGTATTTCACTAACATTCGATGCTCCCTGTATTTCACTAACATTCGATGTTTCCTGCATTTCACTAACAGTCGATGTTCCCTGTATTTCACTAACAGTTGATGCTCCCTGTATTTCACTAACAGTCGAAATACCCTGCATTTCACTAACAGTCGATGTTCCCTGTATTTCACTCACACTCGCTGTTCTCTGTATTTCACTAACAATCGATGTTCTCTCTATTTCGCTACCAGTCGATATTCTCTTTATTTCACTAACAGCCGATGTTCCCTGTATTTCACTAACAGTCGATGTTCCCTGTATTTCACTAACAATTGATGCTCCCTGTATTTCTCTAACAGTCAATGTTCCCTGTATATCACTAACATTCGATGTTCTCTGTTCTTCACTAAAGTTGATGTTCTATGTATATCACTAACAGTCGATGTTCTGTTATTGCACTAACAGTTGATGTTCTCTTTATTTAACTAACAGTCGATGTTCTCAATATTTCACTAACAGTTAATGTTCTCTGTATTTCACTAAAAGTCGATGTTCCCTGTATTTCACTAACAGTCGATGTTCTCTGTATTTAACTAACGTTCGATGCTCCCTGTATTTCACTAACAGTCGATGTTACCTGTATTTCACTAACATTCGATGCTCCCTGTATTTCACTAACATTCGATGTTCTCTTATTTCACTAACATTCGATGTTCGCTGTATTTGCCAACAGTTGATGCTCCCTGTGTTTCACTAACAGTAGATGTTCTCTGTATTTGACTAACAGTCGATGTTTTCTGTATTTAACTAACAGTCGATGTTCCCTGTATTGCACTAACAGTCGATGTTCCCTGTATTCCAATAACAGTCAATGTTCCCTGTAATTCACTAACATTCGATGCTCCCTGAATTTCACTAACAGTCGATGTTCCCTGTATTTCAATAACAGTTGACGCTCCCTGTATTTCACTAACAGTCGATGTACCCTGTAATTCACTAACAATCGATGTTCGCTGTATTTGACTAACAATCGATGTTCCATGTATTTCAATAACATTCGATGTTCGCTGTATTTGCCAACAGTTGATGCTCCCTATATTTCACGAACAGTCGATGTTCTCTGTATTTGCCTAACAGTCGATGTTTTCTGTATTTAACTAAATATTGACCATCTCTGTTTATCACTAACAGTCGATGATCTCTGTTATAAAGGAAGAGTCGATGTTACCTGTATGTCACTAACAATCGATGTTCTCTGTATTTCACTAACAGTTGATGTTCCCTGTATTGCACTATCAATCGATGTTCTCTGTATTTCACCAACAGTCGATGTTCCCTGTATTTCACTAATAGTCGATATTCCCTGTATTTCACTAACAGCCGATGTTCCCTGTATTTCACTAACAGTCAATGTTGCCTGTATTTCACTAACAGTCGATGTTCTCTGTATTTCATGAACATTCGATGCTCCCTGTATTTCACTAACAGTCGATGATCCCTGTATTTCTTAACATTCGATGCTCCCTGTATTTCGCTAACATTCGATATTCTCTTATTTCACTAACACACGATGTTCCCTGTATTTCACTAAAAGTCGATGTTCCCTGTATTTCACTAACAGTCGATGTTCTCTGTATTTCACTGACATTCGATGCTCCCTGTATTTCACTAACAGTCGATGTTCCCTGTATTTCACTAACATACGAAGCTCCCTGTATTTCACTAACATTCGATGTTCTCTGTATTTCACTGACATTCGATGCTCCCTGTATTTCACTAACAGTCGATGCTCCCTGTATTGCACTAACAGTCGATATACCCTGCATTTCACTAACAGTTAATGTTCGCTGTATTTGACTGACAGTCGATGTTCCCTGTATTCCAATAACAGTCGATGTTCCCTGTATTCCAATAACAGTTGATGCTCCCTGTGTTTCGCTAACATTCGATTTTCTCTGTTTTTCACTAAAGTTGATGTTCTATGTATTTCACTAACAGTCAATGTTCTATTATTTCACTAACAGTTGATGTTCTCTTCATTTAACTAACAGTTGATGTTCTAAATATTTCACTAACAGTCAGTGTTCTCTGTATTTCTCTAAAGGTCGATGTTCCCTGTATTTCACTAACAATCAATGTTCCCTGTATTTCACTAACAGTCGATGTTCTCTGTATTTAACTAACGTTCGTGCTCCCTGTATTTCACTAACAGTCGATGATCCCTGTATTTCACTAACAGTCGATGTTCTCTGTATTTCACTAACATTTGATGTTCTCTGTATTTAACTAAAAGTCAATGATCCCTTTTTTCAATAAAGTTAATGTTCTCTGTATTTCACCAACAATCGATGTTCTCTGTATTTCACTAACAGTCGATGTTCCCTGTATTCCAGTAACATTCAATGTTCCCTGTATTTCACTAACATACGATGTTCTCTGTATTTCACTAAAAGTCGATGTTCTCTGTATTTCACTACCAGTCGATGTTCCCTGTATTCCAATAACTTTCAAGGTTCCCTGTATTTCACTAACATTTGAAGCTCCCTGTATTTCACAAACAGTCGATGTTCCCTGTATTTCACTAAGAGTTGATGCTCCCTGTATTTCACTAACAGTCAAAATACCCTGAATTTCACTAACAGTCGATGTTCCCTGTATTTCACTAACAGTTGACGCTCCCTGTATTTCACTAACAGTCGATATACCCTGTAATTCACTAACAATCGATGTTCGCTGTATTTGACTAACAATCGATGTTCCATGTATTTCAATAACATTCGATGTTCGCTGTATTTGCCAACAGTTGATGCTCCCTATATTTCACTAACAGTCGATGTTCTCTGTATTTGCCTAACAGTCAATGTTTTCTGTATTTAACTAAATATTGACCATCTCTGTTTGTCACTAACAGTCGATGATCTCTGTTATAAAGGAAGAGTCGATGTTACCTGTATGTCACTAACAATCGATGTTCTCTGTATTTCACTAACAGTCGATGTTCCCTGTATTGCACTATCAATCGATGTTCTCTGTATTTCACCAACAGTCGATGTTCCCTGTATTTCACTAATAGTCGATATTCCCTGTATTTCACTAACAGTCGATGTTCTCTGCATTTCAGTAACAGTCGATGTTCTCTGTATTTCACTAACATTCAATGTTCTCTGTATTGCAATAACAGTCAATGTTCCCTGTATTACACTAACAGTCGATGTTCTCTGTAAAGCATTAACTTGATGTTCCCTGTATTTCACTAACAGTCGATGATCTCTGTATGTCACTAAAAGTCAATGTTCGCTGTATTTCACTAACAGTTGATGTTCTCTGTATTTCACTAACAGTCGATGTTACCTGTATCTCATGAAATTTTGAAGTTCTCTGTATATAACTAAAAGTCGATGTTCCCTCTATTTCATTAAAGTTGATGTTCTCTGTATTTCACTAACAGCCGATGTTCCCTATATTTCACTAACAGTCAATGTTGCCTGTATTTCACGAACAGTCGATGTTCTCTGTATTTCATGAACATTCGATGCTCCCTGTATTTCACTAACAGTCGATGATCCCTGTATTTCATTAACATTCGATGCTCCCTGTATTTCACTAACATTCGATATTCTCTTATTTCACTAACACACGATGTTCCCTGTATTTCACTAAAAGTCGATGTTCCCTGTATTTCACTAACAGTCGATGTTCTCTGTATTTCACTGACATTCGATGCTCCCTGTATTTCACTAACAGTCGATGTTCCCTGTATGTCACTAACATACGATTCTCCCTGTATTTCACTAACATTCGATGTTCTCTTATTTCACAAACAGTCAATGTTCCCTTTTTTCACTAGCTGTTGATGTTCTCTGTATATAAGTAAAGACGATATTCTCAATATTTCACTAAAGTTAATGTTCTCTGTATTTCACTAACAGTCGATGTTCCCTATATTTCATTAAAGGTCGATGTTCCCTGTATTTCACTGACAGTCGATGTTCTCTGTATTTCACTAATAGTCGATGCTCCCTGTATTGCACTAACAGTCGATATACCCTGCATTTCACTAACAGTTAATGTGCGCTGTATTTGACTGACAGTCGATGTTCCCTGTATTCCAATAACAGTCGATGTTCCCTGTATTCCAATAACAGTCGATGATCCCTGTATTTCACGAACAGTTGATGCTCCCTGTGTTTCACCAACATTCGATTTTCTCTGTTTTTCACTAAAGTTGATGTTCTATGTATTTCACTAACAGTCGATGTTCTGTTATTTCACTAACAGTTGATGTTCTCTTTATTTAACTGACAGTTGATGTTCTCAATATTTCACTAACAGTCAATGTTCTCTGTATTTCTCCAAAGGTCGATGTTCCTGTATTTCACTAACAATCAATGTTCCCTGTATTTCACTAACAGTCGATGTTCTCTGTATTTAACTAACGTTCGTGCTCCCTGTATTTCACTAACAGTCGATGATCCCTGTATTTCACTAACAGTCGATGTTCTCTGTATTTCACTAATATTTCATGTTCTCTCTATTTAACTAAAAGTCAATGATCCCTTTTTTCACTAAAGTTAATGTTCTCTGTATTTCACTAACAGTCGATGTTCCCTGTATTTCACGAACAATCGATGATCTCTGTTTTTAAGTAACAGTCGAAGTTCCCTGTATGTCACTAACAATCGATGTTCTCTGTATTTCACTAACAGTCGATGTTCCCCGTATCTCACTAAAAGTCAATGTTCCCTGTATTCCAATAACATTCAATGTTCCCTGTATTTCACTAACATACGATGTTCTCTGTATTTCACTAAAAGTCAATGTTCTCTGTATTTCACTAACAGTCGATGTTCCCTGTATTTCAATAACATTCAATGTTCCCTGTATTTCACTAACATTCGATGCTCCCTGTATTTCACTAACATTCGATGTTCCCTGTATTTCACTAACATACGATGTTCTCTGTATTTCACTAACAGTCGATGTTCCCTGTATTTCACTAACACTCGCTGTTCTCTGTATTTCACTAACAGTCGATGTTCTCTTTATTTCACTAACAGCCGATGTTCCCTGTATTTCACTAACAGTCGATGTTCCCTGTAATTCAATAACAGTCGATGTTCGCTCTATTTGACTAACTGTTGATGCTCCCTGTATTTCACTAACAGTCAATGTTCCCTGTATTTCACTAACATTCGATGTTCCCTGTGTTTCACTAACACTCGCTTTTCTCTGTATTTCACTAACAGTCGATGTTCCCTGTATTTCACTAACACTCGCTGTTCTCTGTATTTCACTAACAGTCGATGTTCTCTTTATTTCACTAACAGCCGATGTTCCCTGTATTTCACTAACAGTCGATGTTCCCTGTAATTCAATAACAGTCGATGTTCGCTATATTTGACTAACTGTTGATGCTCCCTGTATTTCACTAACAGTCAATGTTCCCTGTATTTCACTAACATTCGATGCTCCCTGTATTTCACTAACATTCGATGTTTCCTGCATTTCACTAACAGTCGATGTTCCCTGTATTTCACTAACAGTTGATGCTCCCTGTATTTCACTAACAGTCGAAATACCCTGCATTTCACTAACAGTCGATGTTCCCTGTATTTCACTCACACTCGCTGTTCTCTGTATTTCACTAACAATCGATGTTCTCTCTATTTCGCTACCAGTCGATATTCTCTTTATTTCACTAACAGCCGATGTTCCCTGTATTTCACTAACAGTCGATGTTCCCTGTATTTCACTAACAATTGATGCTCCCTGTATTTCTCTAACAGTCAATGTTCCCTGTATATCACTAACATTCGATGTTCTCTGTTCTTCACTAAAGTTGATGTTCTATGTATATCACTAACAGTCGATGTTCTGTTATTGCACTAACAGTTGATGTTCTCTTTATTTAACTAACAGTCGATGTTCTCAATATTTCACTAACAGTTAATGTTCTCTGTATTTCACTAAAAGTCGATGTTCCCTGTATTTCACTAACAGTCGATGTTCTCTGTATTTAACTAACGTTCGATGCTCCCTGTATTTCACTAACAGTCGATGTTACCTGTATTTCACTAACATTCGATGCTCCCTGTATTTCACTAACATTCGATGTTCTCTTATTTCACTAACATTCGATGTTCGCTGTATTTGCCAACAGTTGATGCTCCCTGTGTTTCACTAACAGTAGATGTTCTCTGTATTTGACTAACAGTCGATGTTTTCTGTATTTAACTAACAGTCGATGTTCCCTGTATTGCACTAACAGTCGATGTTCCCTGTATTCCAATAACAGTCAATGTTCCCTGTAATTCACTAACATTCGATGCTCCCTGAATTTCACTAACAGTCGATGTTCCCTGTATTTCAATAACAGTTGACGCTCCCTGTATTTCACTAACAGTCGATGTACCCTGTAATTCACTAACAATCGATGTTCGCTGTATTTGACTAACAATCGATGTTCCATGTATTTCAATAACATTCGATGTTCGCTGTATTTGCCAACAGTTGATGCTCCCTATATTTCACGAACAGTCGATGTTCTCTGTATTTGCCTAACAGTCGATGTTTTCTGTATTTAACTAAATATTGACCATCTCTGTTTATCACTAACAGTCGATGATCTCTGTTATAAAGGAAGAGTCGATGTTACCTGTATGTCACTAACAATCGATGTTCTCTGTATTTCACTAACAGTTGATGTTCCCTGTATTGCACTATCAATCGATGTTCTCTGTATTTCACCAACAGTCGATGTTCCCTGTATTTCACTAATAGTCGATATTCCCTGTATTTCACTAACAGCCGATGTTCCCTGTATTTCACTAACAGTCAATGTTGCCTGTATTTCACTAACAGTCGATGTTCTCTGTATTTCATGAACATTCGATGCTCCCTGTATTTCACTAACAGTCGATGATCCCTGTATTTCTTAACATTCGATGCTCCCTGTATTTCGCTAACATTCGATATTCTCTTATTTCACTAACACACGATGTTCCCTGTATTTCACTAAAAGTCGATGTTCCCTGTATTTCACTAACAGTCGATGTTCTCTGTATTTCACTGACATTCGATGCTCCCTGTATTTCACTAACAGTCGATGTTCCCTGTATTTCACTAACATACGAAGCTCCCTGTATTTCACTAACATTCGATGTTCTCTGTATTTCACTGACATTCGATGCTCCCTGTATTTCACTAACAGTCGATGCTCCCTGTATTGCACTAACAGTCGATATACCCTGCATTTCACTAACAGTTAATGTTCGCTGTATTTGACTGACAGTCGATGTTCCCTGTATTCCAATAACAGTCGATGTTCCCTGTATTCCAATAACAGTTGATGCTCCCTGTGTTTCGCTAACATTCGATTTTCTCTGTTTTTCACTAAAGTTGATGTTCTATGTATTTCACTAACAGTCAATGTTCTATTATTTCACTAACAGTTGATGTTCTCTTCATTTAACTAACAGTTGATGTTCTAAATATTTCACTAACAGTCAGTGTTCTCTGTATTTCTCTAAAGGTCGATGTTCCCTGTATTTCACTAACAATCAATGTTCCCTGTATTTCACTAACAGTCGATGTTCTCTGTATTTAACTAACGTTCGTGCTCCCTGTATTTCACTAACAGTCGATGATCCCTGTATTTCACTAACAGTCGATGTTCTCTGTATTTCACTAACATTTGATGTTCTCTGTATTTAACTAAAAGTCAATGATCCCTTTTTTCAATAAAGTTAATGTTCTCTGTATTTCACCAACAATCGATGTTCTCTGTATTTCACTAACAGTCGATGTTCCCTGTATTCCAGTAACATTCAATGTTCCCTGTATTTCACTAACATACGATGTTCTCTGTATTTCACTAAAAGTCGATGTTCTCTGTATTTCACTACCAGTCGATGTTCCCTGTATTCCAATAACTTTCAAGGTTCCCTGTATTTCACTAACATTTGAAGCTCCCTGTATTTCACAAACAGTCGATGTTCCCTGTATTTCACTAAGAGTTGATGCTCCCTGTATTTCACTAACAGTCAAAATACCCTGAATTTCACTAACAGTCGATGTTCCCTGTATTTCACTAACAGTTGACGCTCCCTGTATTTCACTAACAGTCGATATACCCTGTAATTCACTAACAATCGATGTTCGCTGTATTTGACTAACAATCGATGTTCCATGTATTTCAATAACATTCGATGTTCGCTGTATTTGCCAACAGTTGATGCTCCCTATATTTCACTAACAGTCGATGTTCTCTGTATTTGCCTAACAGTCAATGTTTTCTGTATTTAACTAAATATTGACCATCTCTGTTTGTCACTAACAGTCGATGATCTCTGTTATAAAGGAAGAGTCGATGTTACCTGTATGTCACTAACAATCGATGTTCTCTGTATTTCACTAACAGTCGATGTTCCCTGTATTGCACTATCAATCGATGTTCTCTGTATTTCACCAACAGTCGATGTTCCCTGTATTTCACTAATAGTCGATATTCCCTGTATTTCACTAACAGCCGATGTTCCCTGTATTTCACTAACAGTCAATGTTGCCTGTATTTCACTAACAGTCGATGTTCTCTGTATTTCATGAACATTCGATGCTCCCTGTATTTCACTAACAGTCGATGATCCCTGTATTCCAATAACAGTCGATGTTCCCTGTATTTCACTAACACTCGCTGTTCTCTGTATTTCACTAACAGTCGATGTTCTCTTTATTTCAATAACAGCCGATGTTCCCTGTATTTCACTAACAGTCGACGTTCCCTGTATTTCAATAACAGTCGATGTTCGCTATATTTGACTAACTGTTGATGCTCCCTGTATTTCACTAACAGTCGATGTTCCCTGTATCCCAATAACAGTCAATGTTCCCTGTATTTCACTAACAATCGATGTTCTCTCTATTTCACTAACAGTCGATATTCTCTTTATTTCACTAACAGCCGATGTTCCTGGTATTTCACTAACAGTCGATGTTCCCTGTATTTCACTAACAATTGATGCTCCCTGTATTTCACTAACAGTCAATGTTCCCTGTATTTCACTAACATTCGATGTTCTCTGTTCTTCACTAAAGTTGATGTTCTATGTGTATCACTAACAGTCGATGTTCTGTTATTGCACTAACAGTTGATGTTCTCTTTATTTAACTAACAGTCGATGTTCTCAATATTTCAATAACAGTTAATGTTCCCTGTATTTCACTAAAAGTCGATGTTCCCTGTATTTCACCAACAGTCGATGTTCTCTGTATTTAACTAACGTTCGATGCTCCCTGTATTTCACTAACAGTCGATGTTACCTGTATTTCACTAACATTCGATGCTCCCTGTATTTCACTAACATTCAATGTTCTCTTATTTCACTAACACTCGATGTTCCCTGTATATCACTAACAGTCGATGTTCCCTGCATTGCACTAACAGTCGATGTTCCCTGTATTCCAATAACAGTCAATGTTCCCTGTAATTCACTAACATTCGATGCTCCCTGAATTTCACTAACAGTCGATGTTCCCTGTATTTCATTAACATTCGATGCTCCCTGTATTTCACTAACTTTCGATATTCTCTTCTTTCACTAACACACGATGTTCCCTGTATTTCACTAACAGTCGATGTTCACTGTATTTCACTAACGTACGATGCTCCCTGTATTTCACTAACATTCGATGTTCTCTTATTTCACTAACAGTCAATGTTCCCTTTTTTCACTAGCTGTTGATGTTCTCTGTATTTAAATAAAGACGATATTCTCAATATTTCACTAAAGTTGATGTTCTCTGTATTTCACTGACAGTCGATGTTCTCTGTATTTCACTAACAGTCGATGCTCCCTGTATTGCACTAACAGTCGATATACCCTGCATTTCACTAACAGTGAATGTTCGCTGTATTTGACTGACAGTCCATTTTCCCTGTATTCCAATAACAGTCGATGTTCCCTGTATTCCAATAACAGTCGATGATCCCTGTATTTCACTAACAGTTGATGCTCCCTGTGTTTCACGAACATTCGTTTTTCTCTGTTTTTCACTGAATTTGATGTTCTATGTATTTCACTAACAGTCGATGTTCTGTTATTTCACTAACAGTTGATGTTCTCTTTATTTAACTAACAGTTGATGTTCTAAATATTTCACTAACAGTCAATGTTCTCTGTATTTCTCTAAAGGTCGATGTTCCCTGTATTTCACTAACAGTCGATGTTCTCTGTAATTAACTAACGTTCGTGCTCCCTGTATTTCACTAACAGTCGATGATCCCTGTATTTCACTAACAGTCGATGTTCTCTGTATTTCACTAACATTTGATGTTCTCTGTATTTAACTAAAACTCAATGATCCCTTTTTTCAATAAAGTTAATGTTCTCTGTATTTCACCAACAATCGATGTTCCCTGTATTTCACGAACAATCGATGATCTCTGTGTTTAAGTAACAGTCGAAGTTCCCTGTATGTCACCAACAATCGATGTTCTCTGTATTTCACTAACAGTCGATGTTCCCAGTATCTCACTAAAAGTCAATGTTCCCTGTATTCCAATAACATTCAATGTTCCCTGTATTTCACTAACATACGATGTTCTCTGTATTTCACTAAAAGTCGATGTTCTCTGTATTTCACTAACAGTCGATGTTCCCTGTATTCCAATAACATTCAATGTTCCCTGTATTTCACTAACATTCGATGCTCCCTGTATTTCACAAACAGTCGATGTTCCCTGTATTTCACTAACAGTTGATGCTCCCTGTATTTCACTAACAGTCGAAATACCCTGCATTTCACGAACAGTCGATGTTCCCTGTATTTCACGAACACTCGCTTTTCTCTGTATTTCACGAACAGTCGATGTTCTCTTTATTTCACTAACAGTCGATGTTCGCTATATTTGACTAACTGTTGATGCTCCCTGTATTTCACTAACAGTCGATGTTCCCTGTATCCCAATAACAGTCATAGTTCCCTGTATTTCACTAACAATCGATGTTCTCTCTATTTCACTAACAGTCGATATTCTCTTTATTTCACTAACAGCCGATGTTCCCTGTATTTCACTAACAGTCAATGTTCCCTGTAGTTCACTATCAATCGATGTTCGCTGTATTTGACTAACAGTTGATGTTCCATGTATTTCAATAACAGTCGATGTTCGCTATATTTGACGAACTGTTGATGCTCCCTGTAGTTCACTAACAGTCGATGTTCTCTGTATTTCAATAACAGTCGATGTTCTCTGTATTTCACAAACAGTCGATGTTCCCTGTATTTCATTAACATTTGATGCTCGCTGTATTTCATTAACATTCGATATTCTCTTATTTCACTAACACACGATGTTTCCTGTATTTCACGAAAAGTCGATGTTCCCTTTTTTTCACTAACAGTAAATGTTCCCTGTATTTAACTAACAGACGATGTTCCCTGTTTTTCACTAACGTTCGATGCTCCCTGTATTTCACTAACATTCGATGTTCTCTTATTTTAATAACATTCGATGCTCCCTGTATTTCTCTAACATTCGATATTCTCTTATTTCACTAACAGTCGATGTTACCTGTATTTCACTAAAAGTCGATGTTCCCTGTATTTCACTAACAGTCGATGTTCTCTGCATTTCACTAACAGTCGATATTCCCTGTATTTTACGAACAGTCGATGTTCTCTGTATTTCAATAACAGTCGATGTTCTCTGTATTTCACTAACATTCAATGTTCTCTGTATTTCACTAACAGTCAATGTTCCCTGTATTACACTAACAGTCGATGTTCTCTGCAAAGCATTAACTTGATGTTCCCTGTATTTCACTAACAGTCGATGATCTCTGTATTTCACTAAAAGTCCATGTTCGCTGTACTTCACTAACAGTTGATGTTCTCTGCATTTCATTAACAGTCGATGTTCCCTGTATCTCATGAAATGTTGATGTTTTCTGTATATAACTAAAAGTCGATGTTCCCTCTATTTCACTAAAGTTGATGTGTTCTGTATTTCACTGACAGTCGATGTTCACTACATTTCATTAACAATCGATGATATCTGTTTTTAAGTAACAGTCGATGTTCCCTGTATGTCACTAACAGTCGATGTTCTCTGTATTTCACTAACAGTCGATGTTCTCTGTATTTCACTAACAGTCGATGTTCCCTGTATTTCACTAACAGTCGACGTTCTCTGTATTTCACTAACATTCGATGCTCCCTGTATTTCACTAACAGTCGATGTTCCTGTATTTCACTAACAGTCGATGTTCTCTGTGTTTCACTAACATTCGATGCTCCCTGTATTTCACTAACAGTCAATGTTCCCTTTTTTCACTAACTGTTGATGTTCTCTGTACTTAAGTAAAAGACGATATTATCAATATTTCACTAAAGTTAATGTTCTCTGTATTTCACTAACAGTCGATGTTCCCTGTATTTCATTAAAGGTCGATGTTCCCTGTATTTCACTGACAGTCGATGTTCTCTGTATTTCACTAACAGTCGTTGCTCCCTTTATTGCACGAACAGTCGATATACCCTGCATTTCACTAACAGTTGATGTTCGCTGTATTTGACTGACAGTCGATGTTCCCTGTATTCCAAGAACAGTCGATGTTCCATATATTTCACTAACATTCGATGCTCCCTGTATTTCACTAACATTCGATGTTCTCTTATTTCACTAACACTCGATGTTCCCTGTATATCACTAACAGTCGATGTTCCCTGTATTCCAATAACAGTCAATGTTCTCTGTAATTCACTAACATTCAATGCTCCCTGAATTTCACTAACAGTCGATGTTCCCTGTATTTCACTAACAGTTGACGCTCCCTGTATTTCACTAACAGCCGATATACCCTGTAATTCACTAACAATCAATGTTCGCTGTATTTGACTAACAGTCGATGTTCCATGTATTTCAATAACATTCGATGTTCGCTGTATTTGCCAACAGTTGATGCTCCCTGTATTTCACTAACAGTCGATGTTCTCTGTATTTGACTAACAGTCGATGTTTTCTGTATTTAACTAAATATCGACCATCTCTGTTTTTCACTAACAGTCGATGATCTCTGTTTTTAAGGAAGAGTCGATGTTACCAGTTTGTCACTAACAATCGATGTTCTCTGTATTTCACTAACAGTCGATGTTCCCTGTATTTCACTATCAATCGATGTTCTCTGTATTTCACCAACAGTCGATGTTCCCTGTATTTCACTAATAGTCGATATTCCCTGTATTTCACTAACAGTCGATGTTCTCTGTATTTCAATAACAGTCGATGTTCTCTGTATTTCACTAACATTCAATGTTCTCTGTATTGCACGAACAGTCAATGTTCCCTGTATTACACTAACAGTTGATGTTCTCTGTAAAGCATTAACTTGATGTTCCCTGTATTTCACTAACTGTCGATGATCTCTGTATGTCACTAAAAGTCCATGTTCGCTGTATTTCACTAACAGTTGATGTTCTCTGTATTTCACTAACAGTCGATGTTACCTGTATCTCATGAAATTTTGAAGTTCTCTGTATATAACTAAAAGTCGATGTTCCCTCTATTTCATTAAAGTTGATGTTCTCTGTATTTCACTGACACTCGATGTTCCCTGTATTTCACAAACAATCGATGATCTCTGTTTTTAAGTAACAGTCGATGTTCCCTGTATGTCACTAACAGTCGATGTTCTCTGTATTTCACTAACAATCGGTGATCTCTGTTTTTAAGTAACAGTCGATGTTCCCTGTATTTCACTAAAAGTCGATGTTCCGTGTATTTCACTAACATTCAATGTTGCCTGTATTTCACTTACAGTCGATGTTCTCTGTATTTCAGGAACATTCGATGCACCCATATTTCACTAACATTCGATATTCTCTTATTTCACTAACACACGATGTTCCCTGTATTTCACTAAAAGTCGATGTTCCCTGTATTTCACTAACAGTCGATGTTCCCTTTTTTCACTAGCTTTTGATGTTCTCTGTATTTAAGTAAAGACGATATTCTCAATATTTCACTCAAGTTAATGTTCTCTGTATTTCACTAACAGTCGATGTTCCCTGTATTTCATTAAAGGTCGATGTTCCCTGTATTTCACTGACAGTCGATGCTCTCTGTATTTCACTAACAGTCGATGCTCCCTGTATTGCTCTAACAGTCGATATACCTTGCATTTCACTAACAGTTAATGTGCGCAGTATTTGACTGACAGTCGATGTTCCCTGTATTCCAATAACAGTCGATGTTCCCTGTATTCCAATAACAGTCGATGATCCCTGTATTTCACTAACAGTTGATGCTCCCTGTGTTTCACTAACATTCGATTTTGTCTGTTTTTCACTAAAGTTGATGTTCTATGTATTTCAATAACAGTCGATGTTCTGTTATTTCACTAACAGTTGATGTTCTCTTTATTTAACTAACAGTTGATGTTCTCAATATTTCACTAACAGTCAATGTTCTCTGTATTTCTCTAAAGGTCGATCTTCCCTGTATTTCACTAACAATCAATGTTCCCTGTATTTCACTAACAGTCGATGTTCTCTGTATTTAACTAACGTTCGTGCTCCCTGTATTTCACTTACAGTCGATGATCCCTGTATTTCACTAACAGTCGATGTTCTCTGTATTTCACTAACATTTGATGTTCTCTGTATTCAACTAAAAGTCAATGATCCCTTTTTTCACCAAAGATAATGTTCTCTGTATTTCACTAACAGTCGATGTTCCCTGTATTTCAAGTACAATCGATGATCTCTGTTTTTAAGTAACAGTCGAAGTTCCCTGTATGTCACCAACAATCGATGTTCTCTGTAATTCACTAACATTCGATGTTCCCCGTATCTCACTAACAGTCAATGTTCCCTGTATTACAATAACATTCAATGTTCCCTGTATTTCACTAACATACGATGTTCTCTGTATTTCACTAAAAGTCGATGTTCTCTGTATTTCAGTAACAGTCGATGTTCCCTGTTTTCCAATAACATTCAATGTTCCCTGTATTTCACTAACATTCGATGCTCCCTGTATTTCACAAACAGTCGATGTTCCCTGTATTTCACTAACAGTTGATGCTCCCTGTATTTCAGTAACAGTCGAAATACCCTGCATTTCACTAACAGTCGATGTTCCCTGTATTTCACTAACACTCGCTGTTCTCTGTATTTCACTAACAGTCGATGTTCTCTTTTTTTCACTAACAGCCGATGTTCCCTGTATTTCACTAACAGTCGATGTTCCCTGTATCCCAATAACAGTCATAGTTCCCTGTATTTCACGAACAATCGATGTTCTCTCTATTTCACTAACAGTCGATATTCTCTTTATTTCACGAACAGCCGATGTTCCCTATATTTCACTAACAGTCAATGTTCCCTGTATTTCACTAACAGTCGATGTTCCCTGTATCCCAATAACAGTCATAGTTCCCTGTATTTCACTAACAATCGATGTTCTCTCTATTTCACTAACAGTCGATATTCTCTTTATTTCACGAACATCCGATGTTCCCTATATTTCACTAACAGTCAATGTTCCCTGTATTTCACTAACAATCGATGTTCGCTGTATTTGACTAACAGCCGATGTTCCATGTATTTCAATAACATTCGATGTTCGCTATATTTGACGAACAGTTGATGCTCCCTGTAGTTCACTAACAGTCGATGTTCTCTGTATTTCAATAACAGTCGATGTTCTCTGTATTTCACAAACAGTCGATGTTCCCTGTATTTCATTAACATTTGATGCTCGCTGTATTTCATTAACATTCGATATTCTCTTATTTCACTAACACACGATGTTTCCTGTATTTCACTAAAAGTCGATGTTCCCTGTATTTCACTAACAGTCAATGTTCCCTGTATTTAACTAACAGTCGATGTTCAGTGTTTTTCACTAACATTCGATGCTCCCTGTATTTCACTAACATTCGATGTTCTCTTATTTTAGTAACATTCGATGCTCCCTGTATTTCACTAACATTCGATATTCTCTTATTTCACTAACAGTCGATGTTACCTGTATTTCACTAAAAGTCGATGTTCCCTGTATTTCACTAACAGTCAATGTTCCCTGTATTTCACTAACAGTCGATGTTCTCTGTATTTCACTAACAGTCGATGTTCTCTGTGTTTCACTAACAGTCGATGTTCCCTGTATTTCACTAACAGTCGATGTTCTCTGTATTTCACCAACAGTCGATGTTTCCTGTATTTCACCAACAGCCGATGTTCCCTGTATTTCACTAACAGTCGATATTCCCTGTATTTTACTAACAGTCGATGTTCTCTGTATTTCAATAACAATCGATGTTCTCTGTATTTCACTAACATTCAATGTTCTCTGTATTTCACTAACAGTCAATGATCCCTGTATTACACTAACAGTCAAAGTTCTCTGTAAAGCATTAACTTGATGTTCCCTGTATTTCACTAACAGTCGATGATCTCTGTATTTCACTAAAAGTCCATGTTTGCTGTATTTCACTAACAGTTGATGTTCTCTGCATTTCACTAACAGTCGATGTTCCCTGTATCTCATGAAATGTTGATGTTCTCTGTATATAACTAAAAGTCGATGTTCCCTCTATTTCACTAAAGTTGATGTGTTCTGTATTTCACTAACAGTCAATGTTCCCTTTTTTCACTGACTGTTGATGTTCTCTGTACTTAAGTAAAAGACGATATTATCAATATTTCACAATAGTTAATGTTCTCTGTATTTCACTAACAGTCGATGTTCCCTGTATTTCATTAAAGGTCGATGTTCCCTGTATTTCACTGACAGTCGATGTTCTCTGTATTTCACTAACAGTCGATGCTCCCTTTATTGCACTAACAGTCGATATACCCTGCATTTCACTAACAGTTGATGTTCGCTGTATTTGACTGACAGTCGATGTTCCCTGTATTCCAATAACAGCCGATGTTCCCTATAATTCACTAACAGTCAATGTTCCCTGTATTTCACTAACAATCGATGTTCGCTGAATTTGACTAACAGCCGATGTTCCATGTATTTCAATAACATTCGATGTTCGCTATATTTGACGAACTGTTGATGCTCCCTGTAGTTCACTAACAGTCGATGTTCTCTGTATTTCAATAACAGTCGATGTTCTCTGTATTTCAATAACAGTCGATGTTCTCTGTATTTCACAAACAGTCGATGTTCCCTGTATTTCATTAACATTTGATGCTCGCTGTATTTCATTAACATTCGATATTCTCTTATTTCACTAACACACGATGTTTCCTGTATTTCACTAAAAGTCGATGTTCCCTGTATTTCACTAACAGTCAATGTTCCCTGTATTTAACTAACAGTCGATGTTCAGTGTTTTTCACTAACATTCGATGCTCCCTGTATTTCACTAACATTCGATGTTCTCTTATTTTAGTAACATTCGATGCTCCCTGTATTTCACTAACATTCGATATTCTCTTATTTCACTAACAGTCGATGTTACCTGTATTTCACTAAAAGTCGATGTTCCCTGTATTTCACTAACAGTCAATGTTCCCTGTATTTCACTAACAGTCGATGTTCTCTGTATTTCACTAACAGTCGATGTTCTCTGTGTTTCACTAACAGTCGATGTTCCCTGTATTTCACTAACAGTCGATGTTCTCTGTATTTCACCAACAGTCGATGTTTCCTGTATTTCACCAACAGCCGATGTTCCCTGTATTTCACTAACAGTCGATATTCCCTGTATTTTACTAACAGTCGATGTTCTCTGTATTTCAATAACAATCGATGTTCTCTGTATTTCACTAACATTCAATGTTCTCTGTATTTCACTAACAGTCAATGATCCCTGTATTACACTAACAGTCAAAGTTCTCTGTAAAGCATTAACTTGATGTTCCCTGTATTTCACTAACAGTCGATGATCTCTGTATTTCACTAAAAGTCCATGTTTGCTGTATTTCACTAACAGTTGATGTTCTCTGCATTTCACTAACAGTCGATGTTCCCTGTATCTCATGAAATGTTGATGTTCTCTGTATATAACTAAAAGTCGATGTTCCCTCTATTTCAAAAAGTTGATGTGTTCTGTATTTCACTAACAGTCAATGTTCCCTTTTTTCACTAATTGTTGATGTTCTCTGTACTTAAGTAAAAGACGATATTATCAATATTTCACAATAGTTAATGTTCTCTGTATTTCACTAACAGTCGATGTTCCCTGTATTTCATTAAAGGTCGATGTTCCCTGTATTTCACTGACAGTCGATGTTCTCTGTATTTCACTAACAGTCGATGCTCCCTTTATTGCACTAACAGTCGATATACCCTGCATTTCACTAACAGTTGATGTTCGCTGTATTTGACTGACAGTCGATGTTCCCTGTATTCCAATAACAGCCGATGTTCCCTATAATTCACTAACAGTCAATGTTCCCTGTATTTCACTAACAATCGATGTTCGCTGAATTTGACTAACAGCCGATGTTCCATGTATTTCAATAACATTCGATGTTCGCTATATTTGACGAACTGTTGATGCTCCCTGTAGTTCACTAACAGTCGATGTTCTCTGTATTTCAATAACAGTCGATGTTCTCTGTATTTCACAAACAGTCGATGTTCCCTGTATTTCATTAACATTTGATGCTCGCTGTATTTCATTAACATTCGATATTCTCTTATTTCACTAACACACGATGTTTCCTGTATTTCACTAAAAGTCGATGTTCCCTGTATTTCACTAACAGTCAATGTTCCCTGTATTTAACTAACAGTCGATGTTCCCTGTTTTTCACTAACATTCGATGCTCCCTGTATTTCACTAACATTCGATGTTCTCTTATTTTAGTAACATTCGATGCTCCCTGTATTTCACTAACATTCGATATTCTCTTATTTCACTAACAGTCGATGTTACCTGTATTTCACTAAAAGTCGATGTTCCCTGTATTTCACTAACAGTCAATGTTCCCTGTATTTCACGAACAGTCGATGTTCTCTGTATTTCACTAACAGTCGATGTTCTCTGTGTTTCACTAACAGTCGATGTTCCCTGTATTTCACTAACAGTCGATGTTCTCTGTATTTCACCAACAGTCGATGTTTCCTGTATTTCACCAACAGTCGATGTTCCCTGTATTTCACTAACAGTCGATATTCCCTGTATTTTACTAACAGTCGATGTTCTCTGTATTTCAATAACAATCGATGTTCTCTGTATTTCACTAACATTCAATGTTCTCTGTATTTCACTAACAGTCAATGATCCCTGTATTACACTAACAGTCGAAGTTCTCTGTAAAGCATTAACTTGATGTTCCCTGTATTTCACTAACAGTCGATGATCTCTGTATTTCACTAAAAGTCCATGTTTGCTGTATTTCACTAACAGTTGATGTTCTCTGCATTTCACTAACAGTCGATGTTCCCTGTATCTCATGAAATGTTGATGTTCTCTGTATATAACTAAAAGTCGATGTTCCCTCTATTTCACTAAAGTTGATGTGTTCTGTATTTCACTAACAGTCAATGTTCCATTTTTTCACTAACTGTTGATGTTCTCTGTACTTAAGTAAAAGACGATATTATCAATTTTTCACAATAGTTAATGTTCTCTGTATTTCACTAACAGTCGATGTTCCCTGTATTTCATTAAAGGTCGATGTTCCCTGTATTTCACTAACAGTCGATGCTCCCTTTATTGCACTAACAGTCGATATACCCTGCATTTCACTAACAGTTGATGTTCTCTGTATTTGACTGACAGTCGATGTTCCCTGTATTCCAATAACAGTCGATGTTCCCTGTATTTCACTAACATTCGATGCTCCCTGTATTTCACTAACATTCGATGTTCTCTTATTTCACTAACACTCGATGTTCCCTGTATATCACTAACAGTCGATGTTCCCTATATTGCACTAACAGTCGATGTTCCCTGTATTCCAATAACAGTCAATGCTCCCTGTAATTCACTAACATTCGATGCTCCCTGAATTTCACTAACAGTCGATGTTCCCTGTATTTCACTAACAATCGATGTTCGCTGTATTTGACTAACAGTCGATGTTCCATGTATTTCAATAACATTCGATGTTCGCTGTATTTGCCAACAGTTGATGCTCCCTGTATTTCACTAACAGTCGATGTTCTCTGTATTTGACTAACAGTCAATGTTTTCTGTATTTAACTAAATATCGACCATCTCTGTTTTTCACTAACAGTCGATGATCTCTGTTTTTAAGGAAGAGTCGATGATACCAGTATGTCACTAACAATCGATGTTCTCTGTATTTCACTAACAGTCGATGTTCCCTGTATTTCACTATCAATCGATGTTCTCTGTATTTCACCAACAGTCGATGTTCCCTGTATTTCACTAATAGTCGATATTCCCTGTATTTCACTAACAGTCGATGTTCTCTGTATTTCAATAACAGTCGATGTTCTCTCTATTTCACTAACATTCAATGTTCTCTGTATTGCACGAACAGTCAATGTTCCCTGTATTACACTAACAGTTGATGTTCTCTGTAAAGCATTAACTTGATGTTCCCTGTATTTCACTAACTGTCGATGATCTCTGTATGTCACTAAAAGTCCATGTTCGCTGTATTTCACTAACAGTTGATGTTCTCTGTATTTCACTAACAGTCGATGTTACCTGTATCTCATGAAATTTTGAAGTTCTCTGTATATAACTAAAAGTCGATGTTCCCTCTATTTCATTAAAGTTGATGTTCTCTGTATTTCACTGACACTCGATGTTCCCTGTATTTCACAAACAATCGATGATCTCTGTTTTTAAGTAACAGTCGATGTTCCCTGTATGTCACTAACAGTCGATGTTCTCTGTATTTCACTAACAATCGGTGATCTCTGTTTTTAAGTAACAGTCGATGTTCCCTGTATGTCACTAACAGTCGATGTTCTCTGTATTTCACTAACAATCGGTGATCTCTGTTTTTAAGTAACAGTCGATGTTCCCTGTATTTCACTAAAAGTCGATGTTCCCTGTATTTCACTAACATTCAATGTTGCCTGTATTTCACTAACAGTCGATGTTCTCTGTATTTCAGGAACATTCGATGCTCCCCGTATTTCACTAACAGTCGATGATCCCTGTATTTCATTAACATTCGATGCTCCCTGTATTTCACTAACATTCGATATTCTCTTATTTCACTAACACACGATGTTCCCTGTATTTCACTAAAAGTCGATGTTCCCTGTATTTCACTAACAGTCGATGTTCTCTGTATTTCACTGACATTCGATGCTCCCTGTATTTCACTAACAGTCGATGTTCCCTGTATTTCACTAACATACGATGCTCCCTGTATTTCAATAACAGTCGATGCTCCCTGTCTTGCACTAACAGTCGATATACCCTGTATTTCACTAACAGTTAATGTGCGCTGTATTTGACTGACAGTCGATGTTCCCTGTATTCCAATAACAGTCGATGTTCCCTGCATTCAAATAACAGTCGATGATCCCTGTATTTCACTAACAGTTGATGCTCCCTGTGTTTCACTAACATTCGATTTTGTCTGTTTTTCACTAAAGTTGATGTTCTATGTATTTCAATAACAGTCGATGTTCTGTTATTTCACTAACAGTTGATGTTCTCTTTATTTAACTAACAGTTGATGTTCTCAATATTTCACCAACAGTCAATGTTCTCTGTACTTCTCTAAAGGTCGATCTTCCCTGTATTTCACTAACAAGCAATGTTCCCTGTATTTCACTAACAGTCAATGTTCTCTGTATTTAACTAACGTTCGTGCTCCCTGTATTTCACTAACAGTCGATGATCCCTGTATTTCACTAACAGTCGATGTTCTCTGTATTTCACTAATATTTGATGTTTTCTGTATTCAACTAAAAGTCAATGATCCCTTTTTTCACCAAAGATAATGTTCTCTGTATTTCACTAACATTCGATGTTCCCTGTATTTCACGAACAATCGATGATCTCTGTTTTTAAGTAACAGTCGAAGTTCCCTGTATGTCACCAACAATCGATGTTCTCTGTAAATCACTAACAGTCGATGTTCCCCGTATCTCACTAACAGTCAATGTTCCCTGTATTCCAATAACATTCAATGTTCCCTGTATTTCACTAACATACGATGTTCTCTGTATTTCACTAAAAGTCGACGTTCTCTGTATTTCACTAACAGTCGATGTTCCCTGTATTCCAATAGCATTCAATGTTCCCTGTATTTCACTAACATTCGATGCTCCCTGAATTTCACAAACAGTCGATGTTCCCTGTATTTCACGAACAGTTGATGCTCCCTGTATTTCAGTAACAGTCGAGATACCCTGCCTTTCACTAACAGTCGATGTTCCCTGTATTTCACTAACTCTCGCTGTTCTCTGTATTTCACTAACAGTCGATGTTCTCTTTATTTCACTAACATTCGATGCTCCCTGTATTTCACAAACAGTCGATGTTCCCTGTATTTCACTAACAGTTGATGCTCCCTGTATTTCAGTAACAGTCGAAATACCCTGCATTTCACTAACAGTTGATGTTCCCTGTATTTCACTAACACTCGCTGTTCTCTGTATTTCACTAACAGTCGATGTTCCCTGTATTTCACTAACATTCGATGCTCCCTGTATTTCACTAACATTCGATGTTCTCTTATTTCACTAACACTCGATGTTCCCTGTATATCACTAACAGTCGATGTTCCCTATATTGCACTAACAGTCGATGTTCCCTGTATTCCAATAACAGTCAATGTTCCCTGTAATTCACTAACATTCGATGCTCCCTGAATTTCACTAACAGTCGATGTTCCCTGTATTTCACTAACAGTTGCCGCACCCTATATTTCACTAACAGTCGATATACCCTGTAATTCACTAACAATCGATGTTCGCTGTATTTGACTAACAGTCGATGTTCCATGTATTTCAATAACATTCGATGTTCGCTGTATTTGCCAACAGTTGATGCTCCCTGTATTTCACTAACAGTCGATGTTCTCTGTATTTGACTAACAGTCGATGTTTTCTGTATTTAACTAAATATCGACCATCTCTGTTTTTCACTAACAGTCGATGATCTCTGTTTTTAAGGAAGAGTCAATGTTACCAGTATGTCACTAACAATCGATGTTCTCTGTATTTCACTAATAGTCGATATTCCCTGTATTTCACTAACAGTCGATGTTCTCTGTATTTCAATAACAGTCGATGTTCTCTGTATTTCACTAACATTCAATGTTCTCTGTATTGCACTAACAGCCAATGTTCCCTGTATTACACTAACAGTTGATGTTCTCTGTAAAGCATTAACTTGATGTTCCCTGTATTTCACTAACAGTCGATGATCTCTGTCTTTCACTAAAAGTCCATGTTCGCTGTATTTCACTAACAGTTGATGTTCTCTGTATTTCACTAACAGTCGATGTTACCTGTATCTCATGAAATTTTGAAGTTCTCTGTATATAACTAAAAGTCGATGTTCCCTCTATTTCATTAAAGTTGATGTTCCCTGTATTTCACAAACAATTGATGATCTCTGTTTTTAAGTAACAGTCGATGTTCCCTGTATGTCACTAACAGTCGATGTTCTCTGTATTTCACTAACAATCGGTGATCTCTGTTTTTAAGTAACAGTCGATGTTCCCTGTATTTCACTAAAAGTCGGTGTTCCCTGTATTTCACTAACATTCAATGTTGCCTGTATTTCACTAACAGTCGATGTTCTCTGTATTTCAGGAACATTCGATGCTCCCCGTATTTCACTAACAGTCGATATTCTCTTATTTCACTAACTCACGATGTTCCCTGTATTTCACTAAAAGTCGATGTTCCCTGTATTTCACTAACAGTCGATGTTCTCTGTATTTCACTGACATTCGATGCTCCCTGTATTTCACTAACAGTCGATGTTCCCTGTATTTCACTAACATACGATGCTCCCTGTATTTCACTAACATTCGATGTTCTCTTATTTCACTAACATTCAATGTTCCCTTTTTTCACTAGCTGTTGATGTTCTCTGTATTTAAGTAAAGACGATATTCTCAATATTTCACTAAAGTTAATGTTCTCTGTATTTCACTAACAGTCGATGTTCCCTGTATTTCATTAAAGGTCGATGTTCCCTGTATTTCACTGACAGTCGATGTTCTCTGTATTTCACTAACAGTCGATGCTCCCTGTATTCCAATAACAGTCGATGTTCCCTGTATTCCAATAACAGTCGATGTTCCCTGTATTCCAATAACAGTCGATGATCCCTGTATTTCACTAACAGTTGATGCTCCCTGTGTTTCACTAACATTCGATTTTGTCTGTTTTTCACTAAAGTTGATGTTCTATGTATTTCAATAACAGTCGATGTTCTGTTATTTCACTAACAGTTGATGTTCTCTTTATTTAACTAACAGTTGATGTTCTCAATATTTCACTAACAGTCAATGTTCTCTGTATTTCTCTAAAGGTCGATCTTCCCTGTATTTCACTAACAATCAATGTTCCCTGTATTTCACTAACAGTCGATGTTCTCTGTATTTAACTAACGTTCGTGCTCCCTGTATTTCACTAACAGTCGATGATCCCTGTATTTCACTAACAGTCGATGTTCTCTGTATTTCTCTAACATTTGATGTTCTCTGTATTCAACTAAAAGTCAATGATCCCTTTTTTCACCAAAGATAATGTTCTCTGTATTTCACTAACAGTCGATGTTCCCTGTATCCCAATAACAGTCATAGTTCCCTGTATTTCACTAACAATCGATGTTCTCTCTATTTCACTAACAGTCGATATTCTCTTTATTTCACTAACAGCCGATGTTCCCTGTATTTCACTAACAGTCAATGTTCCCTGTATTTCACTAACAATCGATGTTCGCTGTATTTGACTAACAGTCGATGTTCCATGTATTTCAATAACAGTCGATGTTCGCTATATTTGACAAACTGTTGATGCTCCGTGTAGTTCACTAACAGTCGATGTTCCCTGTATTACATTAAAGGTCGATGTTCCCTTTATTGCACTAACAGTCGATATACCCTGCATTTCACTAACAGTTGATGTTCGCTGTATTTGACTGACAATCGATGTTCCCTGTATTCCAATAACAGTCGATGTTCCCTATATTGCACTAACAGTCGATGTTCCCTGTATTCCAATAACAGTCAATGTTCCCTGTAATTCACTAACATTCGATGCTCCCTGAATTTCACTAACAGTCGATGTTCCCTGTATTTCACTAACAGTTAACGCTCCCTGTATTTCACTAACAGTCGATATACCCTGTAATTCACTAACAATCGATGTTCGCTGTATTTGACTAACAGTCGATGTTCCATGTATTTCAATAACATTCGATGTTCGCTGTATTTGCCAACAGTTGATGCTCCCTGTATTTCACTAACAGTCGATGTTCTCTGTATTTGACTAACAGTCGATGTTTTCTGTATTTAACTAAATATCGACCATCTCTGTTTTTCACTAACAGTCGATGATCTCTGTTTTTAAGGAAGAGTCGATGTTACCAGTATGTCACTAACAATCGATGTTCTCTGTATTTCACTAACAGTCGATGTTCCCTGTATTTCACGATCAATCGATGTTCTCTGTATTTCACCAACAGTCGATGTTCCCTGTATTTCACTAATAGTCGATATTCCCTGTATTTCACTTACAGTCGATGTTCTCTGTATTTCAATAACAGTCGATGTTCTCTGTATTTCACTAACATTCAATGTTCTCTGTATTGCACTAACAGACAATGTTCCCTGTATTACACTAACAGTCGATGTTCTCTGTAAAGCATTAACTTGATGTTCCCTGTATTTCACTAACAGTCGATGATCTCTGTATGTCACTAAAAGTCCATGTTCGCTGTATTTCACTAACAGTTGATGTTCTCTGTATTTCACTAACAGTCGATGTTACCTGTATCTCATGAAATTTTGAAGTTCTCTGTATATAGCTAAAAGTCGATGTTCCCTCTATTTCATTAAAGTTGATGTTTCTGTATTTCACTGACACTCGATGTTCCCTGTATTTCACAGACAATCGATGATCTCTGTTTTTAAGTAACAGTCGATGTTCCCTGTATTTCACTAAAAGTCGATGTTCCCTGTATTTCACTAACATTCAATGTTGCCTGTATTTCACTAACAGTCGATGTTTTCTGTATTTCAGGAACATTCGATGCTCCCCGTATTTCACTAACATTCGGTGATCCCTGTATTTCATTAACATTCGATGCTCCCTGTATTTCACTAACATTCGATATTCTCTTATTTCACTAACACACGATGTTCCCTGTATTTCACTAAAAGTCAATGTTCCCTGTATGTCACTAACAGTCGATGTTCTCTGTATTTCACTAACAAACGGTGATCTCTGTTTTTAAGTAACAGTCGATGTTCCCTGTATTTCACTCAAAGTCGATGTTCCCTGTATTTCACTAACATTCAATGTTGCCTGTATTTCACTAACAGTCGATGTTCTCTGTATTTCAGGAACATTCGATGCTCCCCGTATTTCACTAACAGTCGATGATCCCTGTATTTCATTAACATTCGATGCTCCCTGTATTTCACTAACATTCGATATTCTCTTATTTCACTAACACACGATGTTCCCTGTATTTCACTAAAAGTCGATGTTCCCTGTATTTCACGAACAGTCGATGTTCCCTGTATTTCACTAACATACGATACTCCCTGTATTTCACTAACATTCAATGTTCTCTTATTTCACTAACATTCAATGTTCCCTTTTTTCACTAGCTGTTCATGTTCTCTGTATTTAAGTAAAGACGATATTCTCAATATTTCACTAAAGTTAATATTCTCTGTATTTCACTAACAGTCGATGTTCCCTGTATTTCATTAAAGGTCGATGTTCCCTGTATTTCACTGACAGTCGATGTTCTCTGTATTTCACTAACAGTCGATGCTCCCTGTATTGCACAACAGTCGATATACCCTGCATTTCACTAACAGTTAATGTGCGCTGTATTTGACTGAAAGTCGATGTTCCCTGTATTCCAATAACAGTCGATGTTCCCTGTATTCCAATAACAGTCGATGATCCCTGTATTTCACTAACAGTTGATGCTCCCTGTGTTTCACTAACATTCGATTTTGTCTGTTTTTCACTAAAGTTGATGTTCTATGTATTTCAATAACAGTCGACGTTCTGTTATTTCACTAACAGTTGATGTTCTCTTTATTTAACTAACAGTTGATGTTCTCAATATTTCACTAACAATCAATGTTCTCTGTATTTCTCTAAAGATCGATCTTCCCTGTATTTCACTAACAATCAATGTTCCCTGTATTTCAGTAACAGTCGATGTTCTCTGTATTTAACTAATGTTCGTGCTCCCTGTATTTCACTAACAGTCGATGATCCCTGTATTTCACTAACAGTCGATGTTCTCTGTATTCAACTAAAAGTCAATGATCCCTTTTTTCACCAAAGATAATGTTCTCTGTATTTCACTAACAGTCGATGTTCCCCGTATCTCACTAACAGTCAATGTTCCCTGTATTCCAATAACATTCAATGTTCCCTGTATTTCACTAACATACGATGTTCTCTGTATTTCACTAAAAGTCGATGTTCTCTGTATTTCACTAACAGTCGATGTTCCCTGTATTCCAATAGCATTCAATGTTCCCTGTATTTCACTAACATTCTATGCTCCCTGTATTTCACAAACAGTCGATGTTCCCTGTATTTCACTAACAGTTGATGCTCCCTGTATTTCAGTAACAGTCAAAATACCCTGCATTTCACTAACAGTCGATGTTCCCTGTATTTCACTAACACTCGCTGTTCTCTGTATTTCACTAACAGTCGATGTTCTCTTTATTTCAATAACAGCTGATGTTCCCTGTATTTCACTAACAGTCGATGTTCCCTGTATTTCAATAACAGTCGATGTTCGCTATATTTGACTAACTGTTGATGCTCCCTGTATTTCACTAACAGTCGATGTTCCCTGTATCCCAATAACAGTCACAGTTCCCTGTATTTCACTAACAATCGATGTTCTCTCTATTTCACTAACAGTCGATATTCTCTTTATTTCACTAACAGCCGATGTTCCCTGTATTTCACTAACAGTCAATGTTCCCTGTATTTCACTAACAATCGATGTTCGCTGTATTTGACTAACAGTCGATGTTCCATTTATTTCAATAACAGTCGATGTTCGCTATATTTGACAAACTGTTGATGCTCCCTGTAGTTCACTAACAGTCGATGTTCCCTGTATTTCATTAAAGGTCGATGTTCCCTGTATTTCACTGACAGTCGATGTTCTCTCTATTTCACTAACAGTCGATATTCTCTTTATTTCACTAACAGCCGATGTTCCCTGTATTTCACTAACAGTCAATGTTCCCTGTAGTTCACTAACAATCGATGTTCGCTGTATTTGACTAACAGTCGATGTTCCATGTATTTCAATAACAGTCGATGTTCGCTATATTTGATGAACTGTTGATGCTCCCTTTAGTTCACTAACAGTCGATGTTCTCTGTATTTCAATAACAGTCGATGTTCTCTGTATTTCACAAACAGTCGATGTTCCCTGTATTTCATTAACATTTGATGCTCGCTGTATTTCATTAACATTCGATATTCTCTTATTTCACTAACACACGATGTTTCCTGTATTTCACTAAAAGTCGATGTTCCCTGTATTTCACTAACAGTCAATGTTCCCTGTATTTAACTAACAGTCGATGTTCCCTGTTTTTCACTAACATTCGATGCTCCCTGTATTTCACTAACATTCAATGTTCTCTTATTTTAGTAACATTCGATGCTCCCTGTATTTCACTAACATTCGATATTCTCTTATTTCACTAACAGTCGATGTTACCTGTATTTCACTAAAAGTCGATGTTCCCTTTATTTCACTAACAGTCAATCTTCCCTGTATTTTACTAACAGTCGATGTTCTCTGTATTTCAATAACAGTCGATGTTCTCTGGTTTTCACTAAAGCTGATGTTCTATGTATTTCACTAACAGTCGATGTTCTCTTATTTCACTAACAGTTGATGTTCTCTGTATTTAACTAACAATCGATGTTCTCTTTATTTCACTAACAGTCGATGTTCCCTGTATTTCGCTAACAGTCGATATTCCCTGTATTTTACTAACAGTCGATGTTCTCTGTATTTCAATAAGATTCGATGTTCTCTGGTTTTCACTAAAGTTGATGTTCTATGTATTTCACTAACAGTCGATGTTCTCTTATTTCACTAACAGTTGATGTTCTCTGTATTTAAATAACAATTGATGTTCTCTGTATTTCACTAACAGTCGAAATACCCTGTATTTCACTAACAGTCGATGTTCCCTGTATTTCACTAACAATCGATGTTCTCTGTATTTCACCAACAGTCGATATTCCCTGTATTTTACTAACAGTCGATGTTCTCTGTATTTCAATAACAGTCGATGTTCTCTGTATTTCACTAACATTCAATGTTCCCTGTATTTCACTAACAGTCAATGTTCCCTGTATTACACTAACAGTCGATGTTCTCTGTAAAGCATTAACTTGATGTTCCCTGTGTTTCACTACCAGTCGATGTTCCCTGTATTTCACTAAAAGTCCATGTTCGCTGTATTTCACTAACAGTTGATGTTCTCTGTATTTCACTAACACTTGATGTTCGCTGTATTTGACTGACACTCGATGTTCCCTGTATTCCAATAACAGTCGATGTTCCCTGTATTTCACTAACAGTTGATGCTCCCTGTATTTCACTAACATTCGATGTTCTCTGTTCTTCACTAAAGTTGATGTTCTATGTATTTCACTAACAGTCGATGTTCTGTTATTTCACTGACAGTTGATGTTCTCTTTATTTAACTAACAGTCGATGTTCTCAATATTTCACTAACAGTTAATGTTCTCTGTATTTCACTAAAAGTCGATGTTCCCTGTATTTCACTAACAGTCGATGTTCTCTGTATTTCACTAACATTCCATGCTCCCTGTATTTCACTAACAGTCGATGTTCCCTGTATTTCACTAACATACGATGCTCCCTGTATTTCACTAACATTCGATGTTCTCTTATTTCACTAACAGTCAATGTTCCCTTTTTTCACTAACTGTTGATGTTCTCTGTACTTAAGTAAAAGACGATATTCTCAATATTTCACTAAAGTTAATGTTCTCTGTATTTCACTAACAGTCGATGTTCCCTGTATTTCATTAAAGGTCGATGTTCCCTGTATTTCACTGACAGTCGATGTTCTCTGTATTTCACGAACAGTCGATGCTCCCTTTATTGCACTAACAGTCGATATACCCTGCATTTCACTAACAGTTGATGTTCGCTGTATTTGACTGACTCTCGATGTTCCCTGTATTCCAATAACAGTCGATGTTCCCTGTATTTCACTAACAGTTGATGCTCCCTGTATTTCACTAACATTCGATGTTCTCTGTTCTTCACTAAAGTTGATGTTCTATGTATTTCACTAACAGTCGATGTTCTGTTATTTCACTAACAGTTGATGTTCTCTTTATTTAACTAACAGTCAATGTTCTCAATATTTCCACAGCAGTTAATGTTCTCTGTATTTCACTAAAAGTCGATGTTCCTTGTATTTCACGAACAGTCGATGCTCCCTGTATTGCAGTAACAGTCGATATACCCTGCATTTCACTAACAGTTGATGTTCGCTGCATGTGACTGGCAGTCGATGTTCCCTGTAATCCAGTAACAGTCAATGATCCCTGTGTTTCACTAACAGTCGATGCTCTCTGTATATAACGAAATGGCGATGATCTCTGTATTTCAGTAACATTTGATGTTCTCTGTTTTTCACTAAAGTTGATGTTCTATGTATTTCACAACAGTGGATGTTCTCTTATTTCACTAACAGTTGATGTTCTCTTTATTTATCTAACAGTCGATGTTCTCAATAGCTCACTAACAATCAATGTTCTCTGTATTTCACTAACAATCGATGTTCTCTGTATTTCACCAACAGTCGATGTTCTCTGTATTTCACTAACAGTCGATGTTCCCTGTATTTCGCTAACAGTCGATATTCCCTGTATTTCACTAACAGTCGATGTTCCCTGTATTTCACTAACAGTCGATATTCCCTGTATTTTACTAACAGTCGATGTTCTCTGTATTTCACTAACATTCAGGCCTAGAAATTCAGTTGCTTGCGCCACCAATTTGCGCCCAAAGAGGCCACTCAGAGGCTTTAGCGCCACTGGCCACAACCACTGCGATATTTAGCGGGGCGCTAATGTCGGCATTAGCCTGTAGCGCTGCGCCGCCACCGATGATGTCATCGGTGTGCGCAGCGCCCCGCTACCGCCCCGAGCGCCATATTAGGTCGCAGCCGCCTCTTCCGCGCCGGCCGCAAATAGCGACCGGTAAACAGGGGCCTACCTGTGGCGGTAGTGGGGCGAGTTAAGGTGGAGGTGCGGCCGGCCGTTTTTTCGGCGGCCGCCTGCCCGCACCTCCATCCCCGGCCTCCTACACCCCCCCCCCCCGCAGCATTGCCGGCTGTTTCCCGAGAGCCCGGCACTTCTCCTTGGTGCCGGGCTCATTTGCCGGCACTCGCAAGCGGGGATCGCGCTGTTGCATGCACCTCCCCCTTAACAGTGGGAGGAAGGCCTGCAGTACCGCAGCCTGCCGTGCCGCAGCGGGTGGCACTGCGGCATTTTGCGCGCCAAAATTCAGTTTCAGCGCCCCAAGCGGGGCGCCTAAAGCCTTGTTTAGCGGCCGGCTTCCATTTGGGGCGCTGAAACTGAATATCCCGATGGCGCAAGTGGCTCCGTGCGCAGCGGTAATTCCGGCGCCCAGGGGAGCTTGGCGCCCCCAACTGAATTTTTAGCCCTCAATGTTCTCTGTATTTCACTAACAATCAATGTTCTCTTTATCTCACTAACAGTCGATGTTACCTGTATTTCACTAAAAGTCGATGTTCCCTGTATTTCACTAACAGTCAATGTTCCTTTATTTCACTAACAGTCGATGTTCTCTGTATTTCACTAAGAGTTGATGTTCTCTGTATTTCACTAACAGTCGATGCTCTCTGTATATAACGAAATGGCGATGAACTCTGTATTTCAATAACATTCGATGTTCTCTGTTTTTCACTAAAGTTGATGTTCTATGTATTTCACTAACAGTCGATGTTCTCTTATTTCACTAACAGTTGATGTTCTCTGTATTTAACTAACAATCGATGTTCACTGTATTTCACTAACAGTCGATATTCCCTGTATTTCACTAACAGTCGATGTTCCCTGTATTTCACTAACAATCAATGTTCTCTGTATTTCACCAAAAGTCGATATTCCCTGTATTTTACTAACAGTCGATGATCTCTATGAAATAAAGAATAGATTTGCCTTTCTAATCTAGGCTTTATTAACTTAAAAACCCGGTAGCACATCTTCAACACCCAGTCCCAACTAAAGGCTGGAAAGAACTGAATTTAAGATGGCCACCACAAATCACATGACATCAACTACCAATGAGATTACAGCATATATCCCAAGGCAGGAAACAAACAACCAATCACAATACTTCTTACTAAACATAAAGATTAATCACCACATTCACCCCTCCTTTTAAAATATACTCCAACCTAAATAACCTTTGCAATTTATAATTAATTATTTACAACTAAAACTATGCACAGACAAAATAAAACTATTCAACATGACAAAATACTAAGTGAGCAACAACAAATAGTAACATTGCACATAAGTATTAAGTATCTCTCAACTAAAACAATATAATATAATATTTCAACAATTTTAAAACATTACTATCAATTTAAAAGTCCATTTTCAATCGGTCAACCGGATATCTTGTTCGTGTCGACCTTCGCAACCTTGGTGAAATTCCTTCCCCTCCCACGCCAGGAGACACAGAAGTATCTTCTGCAGGAAGGCTATCCATATCCCGATTTTCAACGGTTTCTGGATTAGAAATCCCATCAGGAGGTAAACTGGGACGGTCATGAACATCCATCGAGGGCTGACTAATAGAAGTATAATTATCTGCAGTCGGATTGGAAATATTCGTAGTATCTGTAACAGCATCCACATTATCTGAATCATGACTATTGTTAATATCCTCAGAAGAGGGCTGGCCACCACAAGGAGCCAAGTCTTTAATTGAAACGGTACTTTCTGTGGTGTATGTGCCTTTAAGAGCAATTGTGGTGTATGTGCCTTTAAGAGCCCCAGGTGTGCGTAATGCCGGTAATTGCCACTTGGGTTATATAAGCCTGTGTATTGTGTATATCCTTTAGAAACCCCCCCAGACTTGCTTAGTAAATACCTATGAACCAACTCCTGTCTTCAGTGTCTTTATCTACACACGGACACTACAGTGGCGACGAAGTGGAATCAGACTTACCTGCAATTCGGCAGCACCTCAAGGACATTGATTCCTCCAGCGTCCAGAAGACTCAAGGAAGTAAGAGAAACTGTGGTTTCACCAGCTGGCCAAGCTGGTGACAGGTACTGCGCTAATCCTTCCTGGGCGTCAGGCTGGAGCTCCAGCGGCGGGCTCTACAGCTGAGACAGGCAGCGAAATCGGAGGCAAGCAATAACGGACTGGGAGGATGCACTCGAGAGACGGCCGGCGCGGCAAGCAGGTCAGCGTTTAGACCTCCGTCGGGAACGAGTCTCCAACAGTGAATAAACGGAAACCACAGTAAAACAGCGTTGTTATCGGTAGCAGCGGCGGGAAAGCGCGGGAAGCGCCATATCGTTGCTACACAGAAAAAAAAAGCACGGGAAGCGCCATATCTTTTCTGAAATGCCTAAATCTGGTAATATTGAGGCTTTTGATGGCGAAATAGAAGATTGGACCACATACGTGGAAAGAGTAGAAGTTTATTGCACTGCAAATGGAATAACAGATGAAAAAAAAGCTTCAGTACTTCTGAACTTAATGGGCGCGAAGACATACGGGCTGTTACGAAATTTAATCACTCCAGCCAAACCAAAGGACAAGACTTTTAAAGAAATTGTTGATACCCTGCAGGAGCATTTAAACCCAACACCGCTGCTGATAGCGGAACGATTCAAGTTCTTCAAGAGAAATCAACACAAGAATGAAAGTAACGCTGATTACCTAACCGAATTAAGAAAGCTATCAAAGTACTGCCAATTCGGAGCAGGACTATCGGATTATCTTCGAGACAAATTTGTTTGCGGTCTCTTAAATGAAGGAACACAAAAAAGACTGCTTTCTGAAAAAGATTTAACATTGGACAAAGCTTTCAGTATGGCTGTATCATACGAAGCAGCAGCAAAAGGAGCTGCAGAGATACAACAAGAGACACAGGACTTCGGCACCCATAAAATGACACAGGAGTTCGGAAGATGTTATCGCTGCGGCAGATCCACCCATAACCAGAGGGACTGCTGGTTCAAGGGCAAAGCATGCAGGCAATGTGGTAAGATTGGACACATTGCACGGGTATGCCAATCTGGACAAAATAAATCCACTGACAGAAAACAAAAAATCAATAAAGAAAAGTACAGGAAGGTACAAATGATGACGGACAATAGCTCTGAAGACCAGAATAGTGATAGCGACTCCGGAAGCAAGAGACTAAGCTGTCTCAAATTACATAATGTACTTGCCAAAGAGGATTACCAAACCATTTGGGTTACCCTCACAATAGCAGGGTCCCCAGTTAAAATGGAGCTAGATACAGGATCAGCTCTAACCGTAATAAATCGACGAGATTACGAGAGGCTATTTTCGCATATACCTCTAAAAGACACAGCCATTATCTTAAAAACATATACGGGGCAGAAAGTCTACCCCAAAGGAAAAATAAGGGTGCCTGTGGTATACAACGGCAAAGAAATACAAAAGTTGTATTTATACATTCTACAAGATGGTGGTCCACCGTTGTTGGGACGTGAATGGATAAGGAAGATACGTTTAGACTGGCACTCCATTCAGGCACTGACGGTGACCAGTAAGGAAAAAAACAATGATGACATCATACCTGAACAATTAAAAGACATCTTGGCCAACGCCAAAGAAGTGTTTCAAGAGAAACTAGGAACCTTGAAAGGCATCACCGCCTCAATAAAAGTGGAAGATACAGCAATTCCAAAATTTTTTAAGGCAAGACATACGCAATACGTCCGGCAGTCGAGGCAGAGCTGAAGAATTTGGAAAAGGCAGGCGTATTATCCAAAATAGATTGGAGCGAATGGGCAACACCCATCGTTCCAGTCATGAAAAAAACATTGAAAAATAACTCTGAGGAACAGAAAAAAATTCGCATCTGTGGGGACTTTAAGGTGACTGTAAACCCGGTCCTTCACATGGTACAGTATCCTCTTCCGAGGATAGAAGATATTTTCGCCTCACTATCCGGAGGGAAACGTTTCACAAAAATTGACTTGGCACAGGCATATCTACAGATGGAGGTTGAGGAGACCTCTAAAAAGTACCTCACAATAAACACACACAAAGGCCTGTACCAGTACAATCGACTGGTTTTTGCAATAGCATCAGCTCCAGCTATCTGGCAAAGAGCTATGGAGGAGGTCCTGCAAGGGATTCCGGGGACTCAATGCTACCTAGACGACATCCTTATAACAGGAGAAAATGACAACGAGCACCTTGCCAATTTGGAGCAGGTGCTCACTAGGCTGAAAGAACGGGGCCTACGAGCAAATCGCCCCAAGTGCGAATTTTTCCAAAATCAGTTATCATATTGTGGCCACATAATTAATAAGGAAGGGTTGCATAAGTCACCTGAAAAAATTGAAGCAGTTATAAAAGCCCCAGCACCTGAAAATGTTTCACAATTAAGGTCATTCCTGGGATTAATAAATTACTATCATAAATTTTTACCGAACTTATCAACTATTCTACACCCTCTTAATGATCTTCTACAGACAGGAGTGATTTGGAAATGGAACGAAGACTGTAAACGTGCCTTCCGTAAATGTAAAGACTTAATCACATCCGAGAAAGTTTTGGCTCATTACAACCCATCACTACCAATCAGACTGGCGTGCGATGCATCCCCTTACGGCATAGGAGCGGTATTATCCCATAGATTCCCTGATGGCTCAGAACGGCCGATAGCTTTTGCGTCACGCTCATTGAACTCAGCGGAGCGTAACTATGCCCAGATAGACAGGGAAGCACTCAGCCTGGTATGGGGAGTGAAGAAATTCAACCATTACCTACACGGACAAAAATTTACCTTGCTGACTGACCATCAACCCCTCATCTCCATATTCAACCCTAAAAAAGGTGTCCCCATTATGACGGCACAAAGACTACAGAGGTGGTCCCTTTTTCTAGGGGCACACCAATACAACATTGAATACAAAGGGTCAAAACAGCATGGGAATGCTGACGGTTTATCACGCCTACCGTTGCCAATGATAGAAGAGGCACCTACAGTAGACCCAGTAGAGATATTCCACTCTACCATAGTGGAATGTCTACCGGTGACAAATTCTGCCATTGAAAGGGAGACAAGAAATGACCCTACTCTCTCACGGGTCTACGATTTAACAGTGAAGGGATGGCCAGCACATGGCGAACCACTGTTGCCAGCATTCTCGCAAAGAAGAGAACAGCTGTCAGTGTGCCGAGGAACCTTGATGTGTGGATCCAGAGTGGTGATTCCACCCAAACTCCAGGATAAAGTGCTAAAGGAGCTTCACGAGGGGCATCTGGGTGGAGTGAAAATGAAGAACCTAGCTAGGGCGTTTGTATGGTGGCCAGGTATCGATGGAGACATCGAAGACATGACCAAGAGCTGCCTAGGATGCCAGAAGGTCCAAAATGCTCCGCCACAGGCCCCTCTACATCCATGGGAGTGGCCCTCATCTCCCTGGCAAAGGGTGCACATTGATTTTGCTGGTCCATTTATGGACTCAATGTTCTTAATCGCAGTTGATGCACACTCCAAGTGGCCGGAGGTAATAAAGATGTCCTCCACCACCACGGAAAAAACCATCACAGTATTAAGGACCATATTTGCCAGGAATGGGCTGCCGGAGCAGATATGTTCTGATAATGGACCGCAATTTGTGTCCGAAGAATTCAGAAAGTTCTTAAAGAACAATGGGGTAAAGCACTACACGTCCGCCCCATACCATCCCGCCACCAATGGATTGGCTGAAAGGTTTGTCCAGACCTTCAAGAAGGCCATCAAGGCCATGGGTAATGAAGACATAAAACTTCAGCACAAGGTGGATAACTTCTTATTTGCACATAGGAATGCAACGCATATGGTTACTAACCAAACTCCCGCCATGATGTTCTACAATAGAAACCTAAGATGCCGGCTGGATTTGGTCAAGCCCAACATCCGGAGGGACGTGGAGAACCGACAGTTTCAGGGCATGAATGAAAGGCCAACTAGGGCCTTCCAGATAGGCCAACCGGTTTTGGCCCAGGACTACCGTACCGAGAAATGGCAGCCTGGAACTATCTGCACACGATTAGGACCACTGATGTATACTGTGGACATCGGAGACAGCATAATAAGGCGCCATGCTGACCAAATCATCAAGTCATCCGAAAAGGGACAACCTACACCACCACTCTATACATCTAACGATGAAGTAGAGATACCCATATCTACCTCCGATCCGGTGATACTGGAGCCCGATGAACCCGACACCGGCCTTCAAGCCGAATCAGCCTTGCCAGAAGAACCGACTACACCACCAGAAACTACTACACCCCCGAGGCGTTATCCGGACCGAGTCAGGAAGCCTCCTGAGAGACTAACTTATAATTAATTAATACAGCAATGTATATTATTTTGCATATAACATGTAATTAATAATTACTTAAAATATGATGTACTAGTTAGCTAGAAGGGGAGGAATTGTGGTGTATGTGCCTTTAAGAGCAGTTATGGTGTATGTGCCTTTAAGAGCCCCAGGTGTGCGTAATGCCGGTAATTGCCACTTGGGCTATATAAGCCTGTGTATTGTGTATATCCTTTAGAAACCCCCCCCCAGACTTGCTTAGTAAATGCCTATGAACCAACTCCTGTCTTCAGTGTCTTTATCTACACACGGACACTACACTTTCTTTCCCATCTTGGAATCGAATATGAGCATATTGGGAATTTGCCTCCAACAGCTCCACCTCCTCCACTAAAGGATCATATTTTGACAATCTAACATGGCGTCGAAGCAGCACAGGTCCCTGCATAGTAAGCCATGAAGGTACCGAATATCCCGTAGTAGATCTCCGCGGATAGTTAAAGAGCCTTTCATGGGGGGTCACATTAGTAGCCGTTGAAAGCAATGATCTAATGGAATGCAGAGCATCAGGCAGTACCATTTCCCACTGTGTATTCTTAAGGTTCTGGGATGTCAAAGCCAACATAACTGCCTTCCAGATCACCCCATTGTATCGTTCGCACTGTCCATTACCCTGGGGATTATACGGGGTAGTTCTGCTAGTAGAAATTCCCCGACTCTGAAGGTACGCAGGCATCCCAAAGATGACAAAAAGTTGAGTCAGACATTTGATAACTGTAGCAGCTGATACATCTGCGCAAGGAAAAGCAAAAGGGAACCTTGAAAACTCATCCACAACAGTAAATATATATCAGTTTTGAGTAGTTGAAGGAAGAGGCCCCTTGATATCGACACTCAAACGTTCAAAAGGAGAAGTAGCCTTTATAAGATGAGCTCGTTGAGGCTTAAAGAAATTCGGTTTACGCCGAGCACAGATAGAACATGATGAAGTCATCCGCTTGACATCTTCAACTGAAAAGGGCAAATTCTTACTGCGTACGAAGTGTATCATCCTCGTAACCCCAGGATGGCATAAGGCATTGTGAAGATTAATAAGCGTACCTCCATGAATCACAGAACAATAAGCCCTCGACAGCGCATCAGCAGCAACATTATCCTTCCCCGGACGATAAACTATATCAAAATGGTAACATGCCAACTCAATCCTCCACCTTATTATTTTACCATTCTTAATCTTTCCAAAATGTTTGACATCAAACATAAAGGACACAGACTTTTGATCAGTTACCAACGTAAAATGTCGCCCCGATAAATAATGTCTCCATTTACGCAGTGCTTCTACTATTGCATACGCCTCTTTCTCTATTGAAGAATGCCTTTTTTCACTATTGTTCAAGGTACGTGAGAAAAAGGCCACAGGTCTTCCATTTTGGTTCAGAGTAGCCCCAATTGCAAAATCAGAAGCGTCCGTCTCAATCACAAAAGGAACCTGCTCATCAATAGAATGCACAACTGCTCCAAGGATATCCTTTTTAAAATTATCAAAACACGTCCTGGCCTCCCATGATAGAGGATATGTCGTAACCCGAATAAGAGGCTGGATCTTCTGTGAAAAATTTGCAATCCAATTAGAATAGTAAGAAAACAGTCCAACAACTCGTTGCAAAGCCTTAGAATTAGTAGGACAAGGTAAATCAATCAATGGTCGCAGACGTTCTGGGTCTGGTTTAATCTTGTTTCCCGAGATAATGTACCCCAGTAGATATACCTCAGTGGTCGAAAAGGTACACTTCTCTTTATTGAAAGTTAACCAACTTTTTCCGCAGCTTGAAGGAATCTTTCTAAATTAGAATCATGCTCCACCCTTGATTTGCCACACACCGTGATGTCATCTAAATATGAAAAGGTGTCAGAGAGAGAGTTATCACTTATAAAAGCATCCATTGCCCGTTGAAAACAAGCAACACCATTAGTAACACCAAATGGTATTCGGCAAAACTGATACAGCTTTCCACTAGCCTCAAAGGCCGTATATGGTTGATCCTTCTTAACAATAGGAATCTGATGATAAGCACTCTTTAGGTCAATAGTGCTAAAAACCTTATACTGAGATACTTTATTGATAAGCTCATCAATCTTAGGCAAAGGGTACGCATCTAATTGAGTATACCTATTAATAGTTTGGGAATAGTCTATCACCATTCGTTTCTTATGTCTCTCGTTAGTCATGACAACTACCTGTGCCCGCCAAGGCGAACAACTAGGTTCAATGATTCCTTCCAATAAGAGACGTTGAACTTCAGAATTAATAAATTCTCTATCCTGACTGCTATACCTTCTTGACTTGGTAGCAATTGGCTTACAATCCGGCATCAAATTGGAAAAAAGTGATAATGGAGAAATGGATAAAGAGGTTAATCCACAAATAGATAAAGGTGGCTTAGTCCCTCCAAATGAAAGACTGAGACTCTCGTGTAACTGAAGCACATCATGACCAATCAAAATATCCGCACAGAGATTAGGCAAAACAGATAGGCGTATATCAATATACGTATTACCTAGAAGAATCAATTTCACAAGGCAACAACCAGCTACTTGTGAAGTGAGAGTCGTCTGAGCCATACACACCTGATAGGAAACAGGCAAAATTTTCAAATGCTTCTCCTTTGCAAACTGAAGACTTATAAAACTCTCGGTACTGCCCGTATCTATAAGGGCCTTCACTTCCAACCCATTAACTTGGACCGTAACTATAGCTTTGTTTAGGCCATGAGCAAATGCAGCAGAAATTGATGCAATAAACGCCCTATCTAAAGGCTGAATAGTCACAGAGGAGGTAATTGAACCTGATGATTTACACACACGTGCATAATGACCTCTCTTGCCGCACTTACTACACACAGCCTCCCGAGCAGGACACTTCAGACGAGGGTGCCGGACGCTCCCACAAAAATAACACTTCTGAATCCTAGAGGCAACAGCCGCTGAAGTAGAAACTGTTTCAGAATCTAGTAAACCACTCCTATTAAGTCCACATAATTCCTTTTCATCCGGAACTGCCGAAACCACAGTCGCAGGCTGATTAAAAAGAGCATAAGAATCCGAACTTCTCTGAGCCACATCCAATGTAGAAGCTTGCTCAAAAGCACTCTTAAGATCCAAAGTCTTATTTTCTAACAACCGCTGACGAATTGATCTAGACAGTAATCCATTAATAAAAGCATCCCGTACCGATTCTTCCTTATATTCTTCAGCTGTCATGGCCTTATAATTACAGTTAACATTAAGGCACCGAAGTGCTTGTAAATAAGTATCCAAAGATTCTCCCACCTGCTGCCTATGGCCAGATAGAAGGTGATGTGCAAATACCTCATTCTTTGGTTTAACAAAAATCTTTTCCAATGTAGAAATAGCCACTTCGTAAGTTTTACAGTCCAAAATATACTTATACACATCCGGAGCAATGTAGTTGATCAGCATATTCAGCTTATTTAGAGACTCTTGATCCAACACGCCCAAAAAGTTTTTAAATGTACAATACCAATGTTTCCATTTATCATCCACTCCTGCAGAATTAGGGTCAGCATTGAATCGTTCTGGTTGAAGATATCGCTCCATTCTGACATAAAGTTAATAAATTGAAATAAAGAATAGATTTGCCTCTCTAATCTAGGCTTTATTAACTTAAAAATCCGGTAGCACATCTTCAACACCCAGTCCCAACTAAAGGCTGGAAAGAACTGAATTTAAGATGGCCACCACAAATCACATGACATCAACTACCAATGAGATTACAGCATATATCCCAAGGCAGGAAACAAACAACGAATCACAATACTTCTTACTAAACATAAAGAATAATCACCACACTCTGTATTTCACTAAAAGTCCATGTTCGCTGTATTTCACTAACAGTTGATGTTCTCTGTATTTCACTGACAGTCGATGTTCCCTGTATCTCATGAAATGTTGATGTTCTGTGTATATAACTAAAAGTCAATGTTCCCTCTATTTCACGAAAGTTGATGTTCTCTGTATTTCACTGACAGTCGATGTTCCCTATATTTCATTAGCAATCGATGATCTCTGTTTTTAAGTAACAGTCGATGTTCCCTGTATGTCACCAACAATCGATGTTCTCTGTATTTCACGAACAATCGATGATCTCTGTTTTTAAGTAGCATTCGATGTTCCCTGTATTTCACTAAATGTCGATGTTCCCTGTATTTCACTAACATTCGATGCTCCCTGTGTTTCACTAACAGTCGATGTTCCCTGTATTTCACTAACATTCGATGCTCCCTCTATTTCACTAACATTCGATGAACTCTTATTTCACCAACAGTCAATGTTCCCTTTTTTCACTAACTGTTGATGTACTCTGTATTTAAGTAAAGGACGATATTCTCAATATTTCACTAATGTTCTCTGTATTTCACTAACAATCGATGTTCCCTGTATTTCATTAAAGGTCGATGTTCCCCGTATTTCACTGACAGTCGATGTTCTCTGTATTTCACTAACAGTCGATGCTCCCTGTATTGCACTAACAGTCGATGTTCCCTGTATTCCAATAACAGTCGATGTTCCCTGTATTTCACTAACAGTCGATGTTCCCTGTATTCCAATAACAGTCGATGCTCCCTGTATTTCACTAACATTCGATATTCTCTTATTTCACTAACAGTCGATGTTACCTGTATTTCACTAAAAGTCGATGTTCCCTGTATTTCACTAACAGTCAATGTTCCCTGTATTTCACTAACAGTCGATGTTCTCTGTATTTCAGTAACAGTCGATGTTCTCTGTATTTCACTAACAGTCGATGTTCCCTATATTTCACTAACAGTCGATGTTCTCTGTATTTCACTAACAATCGATGCTCCCTGTATTTCACTAACATTCGATGTTCTCTGTTCTTCACTAAAGTTGATGTTCTATGTATTTCACTAACAGTCGATGTTCTGTTATTTCACTAACAGTTGATGTTCTCTTTATTAAACTAACAGTCGATGTTCTCAATATTTCACTAACAGTTAATGTTCTCTGTATTTCACTAAAAGTCGATGTTCCCTGTATTTCACTAACAGTCGATGCTCCCTGTGTTGCAGTAACAGCCGATATACCCTGCATTTCACTAACAGTTGATGTTCGCTGCATTTGACTGACAGTCGATGTTCACTGTAATCCAATAATAGTCGATGATCCCTGTGTTTCACTAACAGTCGATGTTCTCTGTATTTCACTAACAGTCGATGCTCTCTGTAAATAACGAAATGGCGATGATCTCTGTATTTCAATAACATTCGATGTTCTCTGTTTTTCACTAAATTTGATGTTCTATGTATTTCACAACAGTGGATGTTCTCTTATTTCACTAACAGTTGATGTTCTCTTTATTTATCTAACAGTCGATGTTCTCAATAGTTCACTAACAGTCAATGTTTTCTGTATTTCACTAACAATCGATGTTCTCTGTATTTCACCAACAGTCGATGTTCCCTGTATTTCACTGACAGTCGATGTTCCCTGTATTTCACAAACAGTCAATATTCCCTGTATTTCACTAACAGTCGATGTTCCCTGTATTTCACTAACAGTCGATATTCCCTGTATTTTACTAACAGTCGATGTTCTCTGTATTTCAATAACAGTCGATGTTCTCTGTATTTCACTAACATTCAATGTTCTCTGTATTTCACTAACAATCAATGTTCTCTTTATCTCACTAACAGTCGATGTTCCCTGTATTTCACTAACAGTCGATGCTCCCTGTATTGCAGTAACAGTCGATATACCCTACATTTCACTAACAGTTGATGTTCGCTGCATTTGACTGACAGTCAATGTTCCCTGTAATCCAATAACATTCGATGATCCCTGTGTTTCACTAACAGTTGATGCTCCCTATACTTCACTAACAGTCGATGCTCCCTGTATTTCACTAACATTCGATATTCTCTTATTTCACTAACAGTCGATGTTACCTGTATTTCACTAAAAGTCGATGTTCCCTGTATTTCACTAACAGTCAATGTTCCCTGTATTTCACTAACAGTCGATGTTCTCTGTATTTCAGTAACAGTCGATGTTCTCTGTATTTCACTAACAGTCGATGTTCCCTATATTTCACTAACAGTCGATGTTCTCTGTATTTCACTAACAATCGATGCTCCCTGTATTTCACTAACATTCGATGTTCTCTGTTCTTCACTAAAGTTGATGTTCTATGTATTTCACTAACAGTCGATGTTCTGTTATTTCACTAACAGTTGATGTTCTCTTTATTAAACTAACAGTCGATGTTCTCAATATTTCACTAACAGTTAATGTTCTCTGTATTTCACTAAAAGTCGATGTTCCCTGTATTTCACTAACAGTCGATGCTCCCTGTATTGCAGTAACAGTCGATATACCCTGCATTTCACTAACAGTTGATGTTCGCTGCATTTGACTGACAGTCGATGTTCACTGTAATCCAATAATAGTCGATGATCCCTGTGTTTCACTAACAGTCGATGTTCTCTGTATTTCACTAACAGTCGATGCTCTCTGTAAATAACGAAATGGCGATGATCTCTGTATTTCAATAACATTCGATGTTCTCTGTTTTTCACTAAATTTGATGTTCTATGTATTTCACAACAGTGGATGTTCTCTTATTTCACTAACAGTTGATGTTCTCTTTATTTATCTAACAGTCGATGTTCTCAATAGTTCACTAACAGTCAATGTTTTCTGTATTTCACTAACAATCGATGTTCTCTGTATTTCACCAACAGTCGATGTTCCCTGTATTTCACTAACAGTCGATGTTCCCTGTATTTCACTAACAGTCAATATTCCCTGTATTTCACTAACAGTCGATGTTCCCTGTATTTCACTAACAGTCGATATTCCCTGTATTTTACTAACAGTCGATGTTCTCTGTATTTCAATAACAGTCGATGTTCTCTGTATTTCACTAACATTCAATGTTCTCTGTATTTCACTAACAATCAATGTTCTCTTTATCTCACTAACAGTCGATGTTCCCTGTATTTCACTAACAGTCGATGCTCCCTGTATTGCAGAAACAGTCGATATACCCTACATTTCACTAACAGTTGATGTTCGCTGCATTTGACTGACAGTCAATGTTCCCTGTAATCCAATAACATTCGATGATCCCTGTGTTTCACTAACAGTTGATGCTCCCTATACTTCACTAACAGTCGATGTTCTCTGTATTTCACTAACAGTCGATGCTCTCTGTATATAACGAAATGGCGATGAACTCTGTATTTCAATAACATTCGATGTTCTCTGGTTCTCACTAAAGTTGATGTTCTATGTATTTCACTAACAGTCGATGTTCTCTTATTTCAATAACAGTTGATGTTCTCTGTATTTAACTAACAATCGATGTTCTCTGTATTTCACTAACAGTCGATATTCCTTGTATTTCACTAACAGTCGATGTTCCCTGTATTTCACTAACAATCGATGTTCTCTGTATTTCACTAACAGTCAATGTTCCCTGTATTACACTAACAGTCGATGTTCCCTGTATTTCACTAACAGTCGATATTCCCTGTATTTTACTAACAGTCGATGTTCTCTGTATTTCAATAACAGTCGATGTTCTCTGTATTTCACTAACATTCAATGTTCTTTGTATTTCACTAACAGTCAATGTTCCCTGTATTACACTAACAGTCGATATTCTCTGTAAAGCATTAACTTGATGTTCCCTGCATTTCACTAACAGTCGATGATCACTGTATTTCACTAAAAGTCCATGTTCGCTGTATTTCACTAACAGTTGATGTTCTCTATATTTCACTAACATTCGATGTTCCCCGTATCTCATGAAATGTTGATGTTCTCTGTATATAACTAAAAGTCGATGTTCCCTCTATTTCACTAAATTTGATGTTCTCTGTATTTCACTGACAGTCGATGTTCCCTATATTTCATTAACAACCGATGATCTCTGTTTTTAAGTAACAGTCGATGTTCCCTGTATGTCACTGACAATCGATGTTCTCTGTATTTCACTAACAATCAATGCTCTCTGTTTTTAAGTAACATTCGATGCTCCCTGTATTTCACTAACAGTCAATGTTCCCTGTATTTCACAACATTCGATGCTCCGTCTATTTCACTAACATTCGATGTACTCTTTTTTCACTAACAGTCAATGTTCCCTATTTTCACTAACTGTTGATGTTCTCTGTATTTAAGTAAAGGACGATATTCTCAATATTTCACTAAAGTTAATTTTCTCTGTATTTCACTAATAGTCGATGTTCCCTGTATTTCATTAAAGGTCGATATTCCCCGTATTTCACTGACAGTCGATGTTCCCTGTATTTCACTAAGAGTTGATGCTCCCTGTATTTCACTCACATTCGATGTTCTCTGTTTTTCACTAAAGTTGATGTTCTCTTTATTTAACTAACAGTCGATTTTCTCAATATTTCACTAACAGTCAATGTTCTCTGTATTTCACTAACAGTCGATGTTCCCTGTATTTCACTAACAGTCGATGTTCCCTGTATTCCAATAACAGTCGATGCTCCCTGTATTTCACTAACATTCGATATTCTCTTATTTCACTAACAGTCGATGTTACCTGTATTTCACTAAAAGTCGATGTTCCTGTATTTCACTAACAGTCAATGTTCCCTGTATTTCACTAACAGTCGATGTTCTCTGTATTTCAGTAACAGTCGATGTTCTCTGTATTTCACTAACAGTCGATGTTCCCTATATTTCACTAACAGTCGATGTTCTCTGTATTTCACTAACAATCGATGCTCCCTGTATTTCACTAACATTCGATGTTCTCTGTTTTTCACTAAAGTTGATGTTCTATGTATTTCACAACAGTGGATGTTCTCTTATTTCACTAACAGTTGATGTTCTCTTTATTTATCTAACAGTCGATGTTCTCAATAGTTCACTAACAGTCAATGTTCTCTGTATTTCACTAACAATCGATGCTCTCTGTATTTCACCAACAGTCGATGTTCCCTGTATTTCACTAACAGTCAATATTCCCTGTATTTCACTAACTGTCGATGTTCCCTGTATTTCACTAACAGTCGATATTCCCTGTATTTTACTAACAGTCGATGTTCTCTGTATTTCAATAACAGTCGATGTTCTCTGTATTTCACTAACATTCAATGTTCTCTGTATTTCACTAACAATCAATGTTGTCTTTATCTCACTAAGGCCTAGAAATTGAGTTTGCGCTGTGCCAGGGCTTTAGCGCCGGAAGCTAGCGCCGGCGCTAAAGCCCTTTGCGCGCGCCAAAATTTCAGTAGCGCCGCGCCCAAATGGCTGCCGGCGCTACTGAAGGGTTTTAGCGCCTGAAAACTGGCGCAACGCGCCGCATTGCGGCGCTATTCCGGCGCTGCGGCGCCCGCTGCGGTGCGGCAGGCTCGGGAAGTGCAGGCCTCCTCCTTCCGTTAAGGAGGAGCTGCCTGCACCCGGCCGCGGCCCGCGCAAATCTCATCAAAAATGAGCTCGGCACCTCGGACAAGTGCCGGGCTTGCATCTGTTCCGGGGGGGGTGGGGGGAGAAGTCCGGGGAGGGAGCTGCGGGCAGGCGGCCGGCGGGAAAGCGGCCGGCCGCCGCGCCTCCTTAAAGTGCCGGCGCAGAATCCGGCAACACTCGTTTGCCGGAGTCTTAGTTGCGGCTGCCACTGGCGAGGCGGCCGCAACTGAATTTCGGCTTGGGGCCGGGTTACCACGGCAACCGGGACGCTGCGCACACCGATGACATCATCGGTGCCGGCGCAGCGCTACCGGTCTACCGCCGCGGAAGGGCGCCAGGCAATTTAGGAACCGGCGCCAATTGCAGCGCTAGGCCCTCTAGCGCCGCAAAATCGGTGCTAAGGGCACTGAATTTCTAGGCCTAACAGTCGATGTTCCCTGTATTTCACTAACAGTCGATGCTCCCTGTATTGCAGTAACAGTCGATATACCCTACATTTCACTAACAGTTGATGTTCGCTGCATTTGACTGACAGTCAATGTTCCCTGTAATCCAATAACATTCGATGATCCCTGTGTTTCACTAACAGTTGATGCTCCCTACACTTCACTAACAGTCGATGTTCTCTGTATTTCACTAACAGTCGATGCTCTCTGTATATAACGAAATGGCGATGAACTCTGTATTTCAATAACATTCGATGTTCTCTGGTTTTCACTAAAGTTGATGTTCTATGTATTTCACTAACAGTCGATGTTCTCTTATTTCACTAACAGTCGATGTTCCCTGTATTTCACTAACAATCGATGTTCTCTGTATTTCACCAACAGTCGATATTCCCTGTATTTTACTAACAGTCGATGTTCTCTGTATTTCAATAACAGTCGATGTTCTCTGTATTTCACTAACATTCAATGTTCTCTGTATTTCACTAACAGTCAATGTTCCCTGTATTACACTAACAGTCGATATTCTCTGTAAAGCATTAACTTGATGTTCCCTGCATTTCACTAACAGTCGATGATCTCTGTATTTCACTAAAAGTCCATGTTCGCTGTATTTCACTAACAGTTGATGTTCTCTATATTTCACTAACATTCGATGTTCCCCGTATCTCATGAAATGTTGATGTTCTCTGTATATAACTAAAAGTCGATGTTCCCTCTATTTCACTAAATTTGATGTTCTCTGTATTTCACTGACTGTCGATGTTCCCTATATTTCATTAACAATCGATGATCTCTGTTTTTAAGTAACAGTCAATGTTCCCTGTATTTCACTAACAGTCGATGTTCTCTGTATTTCAGTAACAGTCGATGTTCTCTGTATTTCACTAACAGTCGATGTTCCCTATATTTCAGTAACAGTCGATGTTCTCTGTATTTCACTAACAGTCGATGTTCTCTGTATTTCACTAACAATCGATGCTCCCTGTATTTCACTAACATTCGATGTTCTCTGTTCTTCACTAAAGTTGATGTTCTATGTATTTCACTAACAGTCGATGTTCTGTTATTTCACTAACAGTTGATGTTCTCTTTATTAAACTAACAGTCGATGTTCTCAATATTTCACTAACAGTTAATGTTCTCTGTATTTCACTAAAAGTCGATGTTCCCTGTATTTCACTAACAGTCGATGCTCCCTGTATTGCAGTAACAGTCGATATACCCTGCATTTCACTAACAGTTGATGTTCGCTGCATTTGACTGACAGTCGATGTTCACTGTAATCCAATAATAGTCGATGATCCCTGTGTTTCACTAACAGTCGATGTTCTCTGTATTTCACTAACAGTCGATGCTCTCTGTAAATAACGAAATGGCGATGATCTCTGTATTTCAATAACATTCGATGTTCTCTGTTTTTCACTAAATTTGATGTTCTATGTATTTCACAACAGTGGATGTTCTCTTAGTTCACTAACAGTTGATGTTCTCTTTATTTATCTAACAGTCGATGTTCTCAATAGTTCACTAACAGTCAATGTTTTCTGTATTTCACTAACAATCGATGTTCTCTGTATTTCACCAACAGTCGATGTTCCCTGTATTTCACTGACAGTCGATGTTCCCTGTATTTCACAAACAGTCAATATTCCCTGTATTTCACTAACAGTCGATGTTCCCTGTATTTCACTAACAGTCGATATTCCCTGTATTTTACTAACAGTCGATGTTCTCTGTATTTCAATAACAGTCGATGTTCTCTGTATTTCACTAACATTCAATGTTCTCTGTATTTCACTAACAATCAATGTTCTCTTTATCTCACTAACAGTCGATGTTCCCTGTATTTCACTAACAGTCGATGCTCCCTGTATTGCAGTAACAGTCGATATACCCTACATTTCACTAACAGTTGATGTTCGCTGCATTTGACTGACAGTCAATGTTCCCTGTAATCCAATAACATTCGATGATCCCTGTGTTTCACTAACAGTTGATGCTCCCTATACTTCACTAACAGTCGATGTTCTCTGTATTTCACTAACAGTCGATGCTCTCTGTATATAACGAAATGGCGATGAACTCTGTATTTCAATAACATTCGATGTTCTCTGGTTCTCACTAAAGTTGATGTTCTATGTATTTCACTAACAGTCGATGTTCTCTTATTTCAATAACAGTTGATGTTCTCTGTATTTAACTAACAATCGATGTTCTCTGTATTTCACTAACAGTCGATATTCCTTGTATTTCACTAACAGTCGATGTTCCCTGTATTTCACTAACAATCGATGTTCTCTGTATTTCACCAACAGTCGATATTCCCTGTATTTTACTAACAGTCGATGTTCTCTGTATTTCAATAACAGTCGATGTTCTCTGTATTTCACTAACATTCAATGTTCTCTGTATTTCACTAACAGTCAATCTTCCCTGTATTACACTAACAGTCGATATTCTCTGTAAAGCATTAACTTGATGTTCCCTGCATTTCACTAACAGTCGATGATCTCTGTATTTCACTAAAAGTCCATGTTAGCTGTATTTCACTAACAGTTGATGTTCTCTATATTTCACTAACATTCGATGTTCCCCGTATCTCATGAAATGTTGATGTTCTCTGTATATAACTAAAAGTCGATGTTCCCTCTATTTCACTAAATTTGATGTTCTCTGTATTTCACTGACTGTCGATGTTCCCTATATTTCATTAACAATCGATGATCTCTGTTTTTAAGTAACAGTCGATGTTCCCTGTATGTCACTGACAATCGATGTTCTCTGTATTTCACTAACAATCAATGATCTCAGTTTTTAAGTAACATTCGATGTTCCCTGTATTTCACTAACAGTCAATGTTCCCTGTATTTCACAACATTCGATGCTCCGTCTATTTCACTAACATTCGATGTACTCTTTTTTCACTAACAGTCAATGTTCCCTATTTTCACTAACTGTTGATGTTCTCTGTATTTAAGTAAAGGACGATATTCTCAATATTTCACTAAAGTTAATTTTCTCTGTATTTCACTAATAGTCGATGTTCCCTGTATTTCATTAAAGGTCGATGTTCCCCGTATTTCACTGACAGTCGATGTTCCCTGTATTTCACTAAGAGTTGATGCTCCCTGTATTTCACTCACATTCGATGTTCTCTGTTTTTCACTAAAGTTGATGTTCTCTTTATTTAACTAACAGTCGATTTTCTCAATATTTCACTAACAGTCAATGTTCTCTGTATTTCACTAACAGTCGATGTTCCCTGTATTTCACTAACAGTCGATGTTCCCTGTATTCCAATAACAGTCGATGCTCCCTGTATTTCACTAACATTCGATATTCTCTTATTTCACTAACAGTCGATGTTACCTGTATTTCACTAAAAGTCGATGTTCCTGTATTTCACTAACAGTCAATGTTCCCTGTATTTCACTAACAGTCGATGTTCTCTGTATTTCAGTAACAGTCGATGTTCTCTGTATTTCACTAACAGTCGATGTTCCCTATATTTCACTAACAGTCGATGTTCTCTGTATTTCACTAACAGTCGATGTTCTCTGTATTTCACTAACAATCGATGCTCCCTGTATTTCACTAACATTCGATGTTCTCTGTTTTTCACTAAAGTTGATGTTCTATGTATTTCACAACAGTGGATGTTCTCTTATTTCACTAACAGTTGATGTTCTCTTTATTTATCTAACAGTCGATGTTCTCAATAGTTCACTAACAGTCAATGTTCTCTGTATTTCACTAACAATCGATGCTCTCTGTATTTCACCAACAGTCGATGTTCCCTGTATTTCACTAACAGTCAATATTCCCTGTATTTCACTAACTGTCGATGTTCCCTGTATTTCACTAACAGTCGATATTCCCTGTATTTTACTAACAGTCGATGTTCTCTGTATTTCAATAACAGTCGATGTTCTCTGTATTTCACTAACATTCAATGTTCTCTGTATTTCACTAACAATCAATGTTGTCTTTATCTCACTAAGGCCTAGAAATTGAGTTTGCGCTGTGCCAGGGCTTTAGCGCCGGAAGCTAGCGCCGGCGCTAAAGCCCTTTGCGCGCGCCAAAATTTCAGTAGCGCCGCGCCCAAATGGCTGCCGGCGCTACTGAAGGGTTTTAGCGCCTGAAAACTGGCGCAACGCGCCGCATTGCGGCGCTATTCCGGCGCTGCGGCGCCCGCTGCGGTGCGGCAGGCTCGGGAAGTGCAGGCCTCCTCCTTCCGTTAAGGAGGAGCTGCCTGCACCCGGCCGCGGCCCGCGCAAATCTCATCAAAAATGAGCTCGGCACCTCGGACAAGTGCCGGGCTTGCATCTGTTCCGGGGGGGGTGGGGGGAGAAGTCCGGGGAGGGAGCTGCGGGCAGGCGGCCGGCGGGAAAGCGGCCGGCCGCCGCGCCTCCTTAAAGTGCCGGCGCAGAATCCGGCAACACTCGTTTGCCGGAGTCTTAGTTGCGGCTGCCACTGGCGAGGCGGCCGCAACTGAATTTCGGCTTGGGGCCGGGTTACCACGGCAACCGGGACGCTGCGCACACCGATGACATCATCGGTGCCGGCGCAGCGCTACCGGTCTACCGCCGCGGAAGGGCGCCAGGCAATTTAGGAACCGGCGCCAATTGCAGCGCTAGGCCCTCTAGCGCCGCAAAATCGGTGCTAAGGGCACTGAATTTCTAGGCCTAACAGTCGATGTTCCCTGTATTTCACTAACAGTCGATGCTCCCTGTATTGCAGTAACAGTCGATATACCCTACATTTCACTAACAGTTGATGTTCGCTGCATTTGACTGACAGTCAATGTTCCCTGTAATCCAATAACATTCGATGATCCCTGTGTTTCACTAACAGTTGATGCTCCCTACACTTCACTAACAGTCGATGTTCTCTGTATTTCACTAACAGTCGATGCTCTCTGTATATAACGAAATGGCGATGAACTCTGTATTTCAATAACATTCGATGTTCTCTGGTTTTCACTAAAGTTGATGTTCTATGTATTTCACTAACAGTCGATGTTCTCTTATTTCACTAACAGTCGATGTTCCCTGTATTTCACTAACAATCGATGTTCTCTGTATTTCACCAACAGTCGATATTCCCTGTATTTTACTAACAGTCGATGTTCTCTGTATTTCAATAACAGTCGATGTTCTCTGTATTTCACTAACATTCAATGTTCTCTGTATTTCACTAACAGTCAATGTTCCCTGTATTACACTAACAGTCGATATTCTCTGTAAAGCATTAACTTGATGTTCCCTGCATTTCACTAACAGTCGATGATCTCTGTATTTCACTAAAAGTCCATGTTCGCTGTATTTCACTAACAGTTGATGTTCTCTATATTTCACTAACATTCGATGTTCCCCGTATCTCATGAAATGTTGATGTTCTCTGTATATAACTAAAAGTCGATGTTCCCTCTATTTCACTAAATTTGATGTTCTCTGTATTTCACTGACTGTCGATGTTCCCTATATTTCATTAACAATCGATGATCTCTGTTTTTAAGTAACAGTCAATGTTCCCTGTATTTCACTAACAGTCGATGTTCTCTGTATTTCAGTAACAGTCGATGTTCTCTGTATTTCACTAACAGTCGATGTTCCCTATATTTCAGTAACAGTCGATGTTCTCTGTATTTCACTAACAGTCGATGTTCTCTGTATTTCACTAACAATCGATGCTCCCTGTATTTCACTAACATTCGATGTTCTCTGTTCTTCACTAAAGTTGATGTTCTATGTATTTCACTAACAGTCGATGTTCTGTTATTTCACTAACAGTTGATGTTCTCTTTATTAAACTAACAGTCGATGTTCTCAATATTTCACTAACAGTTAATGTTCTCTGTATTTCACTAAAAGTCGATGTTCCCTGTATTTCACTAACAGTCGATGCTCCCTGTATTGCAGTAACAGTCGATATACCCTGCATTTCACTAACAGTTGATGTTCGCTGCATTTGACTGACAGTCGATGTTCACTGTAATCCAATAATAGTCGACGATCCCTGTGTTTCACTAACAGTCGATGTTCTCTGTATTTCACTAACAGTCGATGCTCTCTGTAAATAACGAAATGGCGATGATCTCTGTATTTCAATAACATTCGATGTTCTCTGTTTTTCACTAAATTTGATGTTCTATGTATTTCACAACAGTGGATGTTCTCTTAGTTCACTAACAGTTGATGTTCTCTTTATTTATCTAACAGTCGATGTTCTCAATAGTTCACTAACAGTCAATGTTTTCTGTATTTCACTAACAATCGATGTTCTCTGTATTTCACCAACAGTCGATGTTCCCTGTATTTCACTGACAGTCGATGTTCCCTGTATTTCACAAACAGTCAATATTCCCTGTATTTCACTAACAGTCGATGTTCCCTGTATTTCACTAACAGTCGATATTCCCTGTATTTTACTAACAGTCGATGTTCTCTGTATTTCAATAACAGTCGATGTTCTCTGTATTTCACTAACATTCAATGTTCTCTGTATTTCACTAACAATCAATGTTCTCTTTATCTCACTAACAGTCGATGTTCCCTGTATTTCACTAACAGTCGATGCTCCCTGTATTGCAGTAACAGTCGATATACCCTACATTTCACTAACAGTTGATGTTCGCTGCATTTGACTGACAGTCAATGTTCCCTGTAATCCAATAACATTCGATGATCCCTGTGTTTCACTAACAGTTGATGCTCCCTATACTTCACTAACAGTCGATGTTCTCTGTATTTCACTAACAGTCGATGCTCTCTGTATATAACGAAATGGCGATGAACTCTGTATTTCAATAACATTCGATGTTCTCTGGTTCTCACTAAAGTTGATGTTCTATGTATTTCACTAACAGTCGATGTTCTCTTATTTCAATAACAGTTGATGTTCTCTGTATTTAACTAACAATCGATGTTCTCTGTATTTCACTAACAGTCGATATTCCTTGTATTTCACTAACAGTCGATGTTCCCTGTATTTCACTAACAATCGATGTTCTCTGTATTTCACCAACAGTCGATATTCCCTGTATTTTACTAACAGTCGATGTTCTCTGTATTTCAATAACAGTCGATGTTCTCTGTATTTCACTAACATTCAATGTTCTCTGTATTTCACTAACAGTCAATCTTCCCTGTATTACACTAACAGTCGATATTCTCTGTAAAGCATTAACTTGATGTTCCCTGCATTTCACTAACAGTCGATGATCTCTGTATTTCACTAAAAGTCCATGTTAGCTGTATTTCACTAACAGTTGATGTTCTCTATATTTCACTAACATTCGATGTTCCCCGTATCTCATGAAATGTTGATGTTCTCTGTATATAACTAAAAGTCGATGTTCCCTCTATTTCACTAAATTTGATGTTCTCTGTATTTCACTGACTGTCGATGTTCCCTATATTTCATTAACAATCGATGATCTCTGTTTTTAAGTAACAGTCGATGTTCCCTGTATGTCACTGACAATCGATGTTCTCTGTATTTCACTAACAATCAATGATCTCAGTTTTTAAGTAACATTCGATGTTCCCTGTATTTCACTAACAGTCAATGTTCCCTGTATTTCACAACATTCGATGCTCCGTCTATTTCACTAACATTCGATGTACTCTTTTTTCACTAACAGTCAATGTTCCCTATTTTCACTAACTGTTGATGTTCTCTGTATTTAAGTAAAGGACGATATTCTCAATATTTCACTAAAGTTAATTTTCTCTGTATTTCACTAATAGTCGATGTTCCCTGTATTTCATTAAAGGTCGATGTTCCCCGTATTTCACTGACAGTCGATGTTCCCTGTATTTCACTAAGAGTTGATGCTCCCTGTATTTCACTCACATTCGATGTTCTCTGTTTTTCACTAAAGTTGATGTTCTCTTTATTTAACTAACAGTCGATTTTCTCAATATTTCACTAACAGTCAATGTTCTCTGTATTTCACTAACAGTCGATGTTCCCTGTATTTCACTAACAGTCGATGTTCCCTGTATTCCAATAACAGTCGATGCTCCCTGTATTTCACTAACATTCGATATTCTCTTATTTCACTAACAGTCGATGTTACCTGTATTTCACTAAAAGTCGATGTTCCTGTATTTCACTAACAGTCAATGTTCCCTGTATTTCACTAACAGTCGATGTTCTCTGTATTTCAGTAACAGTCGATGTTCTCTGTATTTCACTAACAGTCGATGTTCCCTATATTTCACTAACAGTCGATGTTCTCTGTATTTCACTAACAGTCGATGTTCTCTGTATTTCACTAACAATCGATGCTCCCTGTATTTCACTAACATTCGATGTTCTCTGTTTTTCACTAAAGTTGATGTTCTATGTATTTCACAACAGTGGATGTTCTCTTATTTCACTAACAGTTGATGTTCTCTTTATTTATCTAACAGTCGATGTTCTCAATAGTTCACTAACAGTCAATGTTCTCTGTATTTCACTAACAATCGATGCTCTCTGTATTTCACCAACAGTCGATGTTCCCTGTATTTCACTAACAGTCAATATTCCCTGTATTTCACTAACTGTCGATGTTCCCTGTATTTCACTAACAGTCGATATTCCCTGTATTTTACTAACAGTCGATGTTCTCTGTATTTCAATAACAGTCGATGTTCTCTGTATTTCACTAACATTCAATGTTCTCTGTATTTCACTAACAATCAATGTTGTCTTTATCTCACTAAGGCCTAGAAATTGAGTTTGCGCTGTGCCAGGGCTTTAGCGCCGGAAGCTAGCGCCGGCGCTAAAGCCCTTTGCGCGCGCCAAAATTTCAGTAGCGCCGCGCCCAAATGGCTGCCGGCGCTACTGAAGGGTTTTAGCGCCTGAAAACTGGCGCAACGCGCCGCATTGCGGCGCTATTCCGGCGCTGCGGCGCCCGCTGCGGTGCGGCAGGCTCGGGAAGTGCAGGCCTCCTCCTTCCGTTAAGGAGGAGCTGCCTGCACCCGGCCGCGGCCCGCGCAAATCTCATCAAAAATGAGCTCGGCACCTCGGACAAGTGCCGGGCTTGCATCTGTTCCGGGGGGGGTGGGGGGAGAAGTCCGGGGAGGGAGCTGCGGGCAGGCGGCCGGCGGGAAAGCGGCCGGCCGCCGCGCCTCCTTAAAGTGCCGGCGCAGAATCCGGCAACACTCGTTTGCCGGAGTCTTAGTTGCGGCTGCCACTGGCGAGGCGGCCGCAACTGAATTTCGGCTTGGGGCCGGGTTACCACGGCAACCGGGACGCTGCGCACACCGATGACATCATCGGTGCCGGCGCAGCGCTACCGGTCTACCGCCGCGGAAGGGCGCCAGGCAATTTAGGAACCGGCGCCAATTGCAGCGCTAGGCCCTCTAGCGCCGCAAAATCGGTGCTAAGGGCACTGAATTTCTAGGCCTAACAGTCGATGTTCCCTGTATTTCACTAACAGTCGATGCTCCCTGTATTGCAGTAACAGTCGATATACCCTACATTTCACTAACAGTTGATGTTCGCTGCATTTGACTGACAGTCAATGTTCCCTGTAATCCAATAACATTCGATGATCCCTGTGTTTCACTAACAGTTGATGCTCCCTACACTTCACTAACAGTCGATGTTCTCTGTATTTCACTAACAGTCGATGCTCTCTGTATATAACGAAATGGCGATGAACTCTGTATTTCAATAACATTCGATGTTCTCTGGTTTTCACTAAAGTTGATGTTCTATGTATTTCACTAACAGTCGATGTTCTCTTATTTCACTAACAGTCGATGTTCCCTGTATTTCACTAACAATCGATGTTCTCTGTATTTCACCAACAGTCGATATTCCCTGTATTTTACTAACAGTCGATGTTCTCTGTATTTCAATAACAGTCGATGTTCTCTGTATTTCACTAACATTCAATGTTCTCTGTATTTCACTAACAGTCAATGTTCCCTGTATTACACTAACAGTCGATATTCTCTGTAAAGCATTAACTTGATGTTCCCTGCATTTCACTAACAGTCGATGATCTCTGTATTTCACTAAAAGTCCATGTTCGCTGTATTTCACTAACAGTTGATGTTCTCTATATTTCACTAACATTCGATGTTCCCCGTATCTCATGAAATGTTGATGTTCTCTGTATATAACTAAAAGTCGATGTTCCCTCTATTTCACTAAATTTGATGTTCTCTGTATTTCACTGACTGTCGATGTTCCCTATATTTCATTAACAATCGATGATCTCTGTTTTTAAGTAACAGTCAATGTTCCCTGTATTTCACTAACAGTCGATGTTCTCTGTATTTCAGTAACAGTCGATGTTCTCTGTATTTCACTAACAGTCGATGTTCCCTATATTTCAGTAACAGTCGATGTTCTCTGTATTTCACTAACAGTCGATGTTCTCTGTATTTCACTAACAATCGATGCTCCCTGTATTTCACTAACATTCGATGTTCTCTGTTCTTCACTAAAGTTGATGTTCTATGTATTTCACTAACAGTCGATGTTCTGTTATTTCACTAACAGTTGATGTTCTCTTTATTAAACTAACAGTCGATGTTCTCAATATTTCACTAACAGTTAATGTTCTCTGTATTTCACTAAAAGTCGATGTTCCCTGTATTTCACTAACAGTCGATGCTCCCTGTATTGCAGTAACAGTCGATATACCCTGCATTTCACTAACAGTTGATGTTCGCTGCATTTGACTGACAGTCGATGTTCACTGTAATCCAATAATAGTCGATGATCCCTGTGTTTCACTAACAGTCGATGTTCTCTGTATTTCACTAACAGTCGATGCTCTCTGTAAATAACGAAATGGCGATGATCTCTGTATTTCAATAACATTCGATGTTCTCTGTTTTTCACTAAATTTGATGTTCTATGTATTTCACAACAGTGGATGTTCTCTTAGTTCACTAACAGTTGATGTTCTCTTTATTTATCTAACAGTCGATGTTCTCAATAGTTCACTAACAGTCAATGTTTTCTGTATTTCACTAACAATCGATGTTCTCTGTATTTCACCAACAGTCGATGTTCCCTGTATTTCACTGACAGTCGATGTTCCCTGTATTTCACAAACAGTCAATATTCCCTGTATTTCACTAACAGTCGATGTTCCCTGTATTTCACTAACAGTCGATATTCCCTGTATTTTACTAACAGTCGATGTTCTCTGTATTTCAATAACAGTCGATGTTCTCTGTATTTCACTAACATTCAATGTTCTCTGTATTTCACTAACAATCAATGTTCTCTTTATCTCACTAACAGTCGATGTTCCCTGTATTTCACTAACAGTCGATGCTCCCTGTATTGCAGTAACAGTCGATATACCCTACATTTCACTAACAGTTGATGTTCGCTGCATTTGACTGACAGTCAATGTTCCCTGTAATCCAATAACATTCGATGATCCCTGTGTTTCACTAACAGTTGATGCTCCCTATACTTCACTAACAGTCGATGTTCTCTGTATTTCACTAACAGTCGATGCTCTCTGTATATAACGAAATGGCGATGAACTCTGTATTTCAATAACATTCGATGTTCTCTGGTTCTCACTAAAGTTGATGTTCTATGTATTTCACTAACAGTCGATGTTCTCTTATTTCAATAACAGTTGATGTTCTCTGTATTTAACTAACAATCGATGTTCTCTGTATTTCACTAACAGTCGATATTCCTTGTATTTCACTAACAGTCGATGTTCCCTGTATTTCACTAACAATCGATGTTCTCTGTATTTCACCAACAGTCGATATTCCCTGTATTTTACTAACAGTCGATGTTCTCTGTATTTCAATAACAGTCGATGTTCTCTGTATTTCACTAACAGTCAATCTTCCCTGTATTACACTAACAGTCGATATTCTCTGTAAAGCATTAACTTGATGTTCCCTGCATTTCACTAACAGTCGATGATCTCTGTATTTCACTAAAAGTCCATGTTAGCTGTATTTCACTAACAGTTGATGTTCTCTATATTTCACTAACATTCGATGTTCCCCGTATCTCATGAAATGTTGATGTTCTCTGTATATAACTAAAAGTCGATGTTCCCTCTATTTCACTAAATTTGATGTTCTCTGTATTTCACTGACTGTCGATGTTCCCTATGTTTCATTAACAATCGATGATCTCTGTTTTTAAGTAACAGTCGATGTTCCCTGTATGTCACTGACAATCGATGTTCTCTGTATTTCACTAACAATCAATGATCTCAGTTTTTAAGTAACATTCGATGTTCCCTGTATTTCACTAACAGTCAATGTTCCCTGTATTTCACAACATTCGATGCTCCGTCTATTTCACTAACATTCGATGTACTCTTTTTTCACTAACAGTCAATGTTCCCTATTTTCACTAACTGTTGATGTTCTCTGTATTTAAGTAAAGGACGATATTCTCAATATTTCACTAAAGTTAATTTTCTCTGTATTTCACTAATAGTCGATGTTCCCTGTATTTCATTAAAGGTCGATGTTCCCCGTATTTCACTGACAGTCGATGTTCCCTGTATTTCACTAAGAGTTGATGCTCCCTGTATTTCACTCACATTCGATGTTCTCTGTTTTTCACTAAAGTTGATGTTCTCTTTATTTAACTAACAGTCGATTTTCTCAATATTTCACTAACAGTCAATGTTCTCTGTATTTCACTAACAGTCGATGTTCCCTGTATTTCACTAACAGTCGATGTTCCCTGTATTCCAATAACAGTCGATGCTCCCTGTATTTCACTAACATTCGATATTCTCTTATTTCACTAACAGTCGATGTTACCTGTATTTCACTAAAAGTCGATGTTCCTGTATTTCACTAACAGTCAATGTTCCCTGTATTTCACTAACAGTCGATGTTCTCTGTATTTCAGTAACAGTCGATGTTCTCTGTATTTCACTAACAGTCGATGTTCCCTATATTTCACTAACAGTCGATGTTCTCTGTATTTCACTAACAATCGATGCTCCCTGTATTTCACTAACATTCGATGTTCTCTGTTCTTCACTAAAGTTGATGTTCTATGTATTTCACTAACAGTCGATGTTCTGTTATTTCACTAACAGTTGATGTTCTCTTTATTTAACTAACAGTCGATGTTCTCAATATTTCACTAACAGTTAATGCTCTCTGTATTTCACTAAAAGTCGATGTTCCCTGTATTTCACTAACAGTCGATGCTCCCTGTATTGCAGTAACAGTCGATATACCCTGCATTTCACTAACAGTTGATGTTCGCTGCATTTGACTGACAGTCGATGTTCACTGTAATCCAATAATAGTCGATGATCCCTGTGTTTCACTAACAGTCGATGTTCTCTGTATTTCACTAACAGTCGATGCTCTCTGTAAATAACGAAATGGCGATGATCTCTGTATTTCAATAACATTCGATGTTCTCTGTTTTTCACTAAAGTTGATGTTCGATGTATTTCACAACAGTGGATGTTCTCTTATTTCACTAACAGTTGATGTTCTCTTTATTTATCTAACAGTCGATGTTCTCAATAGTTCACTAACAGTCAATGTTCTCTGTATTTCACTAACAATCGATGCTCTCTGTATTTCACCAACAGTCGATGTTCCCTGTATTTCACTAACAGTCGATGTTCCCTGTATTTCACTAACAGTCAATATTCCCTGTATTTCACTAACAGTCGATGTTCCCTGTATTTCACTAACAGTCGATATTCCCTGTATTTTACTAACAGTCGATGTTCTCTGTATTTCAATAACAGTCGATGTTCTCTGTATTTCACTAACATTCAATGTTCTCTGTATTTCACTAACAATCAATGTTGTCTTTATCTCACTAAGGCCTAGAAATTGAGTTTGCGCTGTGCCAGGGCTTTAGCGCCGGAAGCTAGCGCCAGCGCTAAAGCCCTTTGCACGCGCCAAAAATTTAGTAGCGCCGCGCCCAAACGGCTGCCGGCGCTACTGAAGGGTTTTAGCGCCTGAAAACTGGCGCAACGCACCGCATTGCGGCGCTATTCCGGCGCTGCGGTGCCCGCTGCGGTGCGGCAGGCTTGGGAAGTTCAGGCCTCCTCCTTCCGTTAAGGAGGAGCTGCCTGCACCCGGTCGCGGCCCGCGCAAATCTCATCAAAAATGAGCTCGGCACCTCGGACAAGTGCCGGGCTTGCATCTGTTCCGGGGGGGGGTGGGGGGAGAAGTCCGGGGAGGGAGCTGCGGGCAGGCGGCCAGCGGGAAAGCGGCCGGCCGCCGCGCCTCCTTAAAGTGCCGGCGCAGAATCCGGCAACACTCGTTTGCCGGAGTCTTAGTTGCGGCTGCCACTGGCGAGGCGGCCGCAACTGAATTTCGGCTTGGGGCCGGGTTACCACGGCAACCGGGACGCTGCGCACACCGATGACATCATCGGTGCCGGCGCAGCGCTACCGGTCTACCGCCGCGGAAGGGCGCCAGGCAATTTAGGAACCGGCGCCAATTGCAGCGCTAGGCCCTCTAGCGCCGCAAAATCGGTGCTAAGGGCACTGAATTTCTAGGCCTAACAGTCGATGTTCCCTGTATTTCACTAACAGTCGATGCTCCCTGTATTGCAGTAACAGTCGATATACCCTACATTTCACTAACAGTTGATGTTCGCTGCATTTGACTGACAGTCAATGTTCCCTGTAATCCAATAACATTCGATGATCCCTGTGTTTCACTAACAGTTGATGCTCCCTACACTTCACTAACAGTCGATGTTCTCTGTATTTCACTAACAGTCGATGCTCTCTGTATATAACGAAATGGCGATGAACTCTGTATTTCAATAACATTCGATGTTCTCTGGTTTTCACTAAAGTTGATGTTCTATGTATTTCACTAACAGTCGATGTTCTCTTATTTCACTAACAGTCGATGTTCCCTGTATTTCACTAACAATCGATGTTCTCTGTATTTCACCAACAGTCGATATTCCCTGTATTTTACTAACAGTCGATGTTCTCTGTATTTCAATAACAGTCGATGTTCTCTGTATTTCACTAACATTCAATGTTCTCTGTATTTCACTAACAGTCAATGTTCCCTGTATTACACTAACAGTCGATATTCTCTGTAAAGCATTAACTTGATGTTCCCTGCATTTCACTAACAGTCGATGATCTCTGTATTTCACTAAAAGTCCATGTTCGCTGTATTTCACTAACAGTTGATGTTCTCTATATTTCACTAACATTCGATGTTCCCCGTATCTCATGAAATGTTGATGTTCTCTGTATATAACTAAAAGTCGATGTTCCCTCTATTTCACTAAATTTGATGTTCTCTGTATTTCACTGACTGTCGATGTTCCCTATATTTCATTAACAATCGATGATCTCTGTTTTTAAGTAACAGTCGATGTTCCCTGTATGTCACTGACAATCGATGTTCTCTGTATTTCACTAACAATCAATGATCTCTGTTTTTAAGTAACATTCGATGTTCCCTGTATTTCACTAACAGTCAATGTTCCCTGTATTTCACAACATTCGATGCTCCGTCTATTTCACTAACATTCGATGTACTCTTTTTTCACTAACAGTCAATGTTCCCTATTTTCTCTAACTGTTGATGTTCTCTGTATTTAAGTAAAGGACGATATTCTCAATATTTCACTAAAGTTAATTTTCTCTGTATTTCACTAATAGTCGATGTTCCCTGTATTTCATTAAAGGTCGATGTTCCCCGTATTTCACTGACAGTCGATGTTCTCTGTATTTCACTAACAGTCGATGCTCCCTGTATTGCACTAACAGTCGATGTTCCCTGTATTCCAATAACAGTCGATGTTCCCTGTATTTCACTAACAGTCAATGTTCCCTGTATTCCAATAACAGTCGATGTTCCCTGTATTTCACTAACAGTTGATGCTCCCTGTATTTCACTAACATTCGATGTTCTCTCTTTTTCACTAAAGTTGATGTTCTCTTTATTTAACTAACAGTCGATTTTCTCAATATTTCACTAACAGTCAATGTTCTCTGTATTTCACTAACAGTCGATGTTCCCTGTATTTCACTAACAGTCGATGATCTCTTACTTCACTAACAGTTGATGTTCTCTTTCTTTAACTAACAGTCGATATTCCCTGTATTTCACTAATAGTTCATGTTCTCTGTATTTCACTAACTGTCGATGTTCCTTGTATTTCACTAAGATTCGATGTTCTCTGTATTTCACTAAAATTCCATGTTCGCTGTATTTCACTAACACTCGCTTTTCTCTATATTTCACTAACAATCGATGTTCGCTGTATTTGACAACAGTCGATGTTCCATGTATTTCAATAACATTCGATGTTCGCTGTATTTGACTAACAGTTTATGCTCCCTGTATTTCACTAACAGTCGATGTTCTCTGTATTTCACTAACATTCAATGTTCTCTGTATTCCACTAACAGTCAATGTTCTCTTTATCTCACTAACAGTCAATGTTCTCTGTATTTCACTAAAAGTCGATGTTCCCTGTATTTCACTAACAGTCAATGTTCCCTGTATTTCACTAACAGTCGATGTTCTCTGTACTTAACTAACGTTCGTGCTCCCTGTATTTCACTAACAGTCGATGCTCCCTGCATTTCACTAACATTCGATGTTCTCTTATTTTACTAACAGTCGATGTTCCCTGTATTTCACTAACAGTTGATGCTCCCTGTTTTTCACTAACAGTCAATATACCCCGTATTTCATGAAATTTTGATGGTCTCTGTATATAAATCAAAGTCGATATTCCCTCTATTTGATTCAAGTTGATGTTCTCCGTATTTCACTGACAGTCGATGATCTCTTATTTCACTAACAGTCGATGTTCTCTGTATTTCACGAACAATCGATGATCTCTGTTTTTAAGTAACAATCGATATTTTCTGTATTTCAGTAACATTCGATGTTCTCTGAATTTCACTAACAGGCGATGTTCCCTGTATTTCACTAACAGTACCTGCTCCCTGTATTTCACTAACAGTTGTTGTTCCCTATAGTTCACTAACAGGCGATGTTCCCTGTATTTCATTAACATTTGATGTTCTCTGTATATAACTAAAAGTCGATGTTCCCTCTATTTCACTAAAGTTGATGTTCTGTGTATTTCACTGACTGTCGATGGTCTCTGTATTTCACTAACAGTCGTTCTCTGTATTTCAATAACAGTTGATGTTCTCTGCATTTCAATAACAGTCGATGTTCCCGGTATTTCACTAACAGTCGATGTTCTCTGTATTTCACTAAAAGTCAATGTTCTCTGTATATCACTAATAGTCAATGTTCCCTTTTTTCACTAACTGTTGATGTTCTCTGTATTTAAGTAAAAGATGATATTCTCAATATTTCACTAAAGTTAATGTTCCCTGTATGTCACCAACAATCGATTTTCTCTGTATTTCACTAACAATGTTCCATGTATTTCACTAACAGCCGATGTTCCCTGTATTTCACTAACAATCGATTATCTCTGTTTTTAAGTAACAGTCAGTGTTCCCTTTATGCCGTGAACAATCGATATTCTCTGTATTTCACTAACAGTCGATGTTCCCTGTATTTCACTATCAGTCGATGTTCCCAGTATTTACTAACAGTCGATGTTCTCTGTATTTCAATAACAGTCGATGTTCTCTGTATTTCACGAACATTCTATGATCTCTATATTTCACTAACAGTCAATGTTCCCTGTATATCACGAACAGTCGATGTTCTGTGTAAAGCATTAACTTAATGTTCCCTGTATTACACTAACAGTCGATGCTCTCTGTATTTCACTAAAAGTCCATGTTCGCTGTATTTCACTAACAGTTGATGTTTTCTGTATTTCATGACCTTTTGATATTCCCTGTATATAACTAGGAGTCGTTGCTCCCTCTATTTCACTAAAGTTGATGTTCTCTGTATTTCACTGACAGTCGATGTTCTCTTATTTCACTAACAGTCGATGTTCCCTGTATTTCACTATCAGTCGATATTCCCAGTATTTACTAACAGACGATGTTCCCTGAATTTCACTATCTATCGATTTACTCTGTATTTCACTAACAGTCGAAGTTCCCTGTATTTCATGAACAGGCGATGTTCCCTGCATTTCACTAACAGTCGATGTTCCCTGTATTTCAATAACAGTCGATGTTCCCTGTATTTCACTGACAGTCGATATTCTCTGTATTTCACTAACAGTCGATGTTCCCTGTATTCCAATAACAGTCAATGTTCCCTGTATGTCACCAACAATCGATTTTCTCTGTATTTCACTAACAGTCAATGTTCCATGCATTTCACTAACAGTCGATGTTCTCAATATTTCACTAACAGTCAATGTTCTCTGTATTTCACTAACAGCCGATGTTCCCTGTATTTCACTAACAATCGATTATCTCTGTTTTTAAGTAACAGTCAGTGTTCCCTTTATGCCGTGAACAATCGATATTCTCTGTATTTCACTAACAGTCAATGTTCCATGTATTTCACTAACAGTCGATGTTCTCAATATTTCACTAACAGTCAATGTTCTCTGTATTTCACTAACAGCCGATGTTCCCTGTATTTCACTAACAATCGATTATCTCTGTTTTTAAGTAACAGTCAGTGTTCCCTTTATGCCATGAACAATCGATATTCTCTGTATTCCAATAACAGTCGATGTTCCCTGTATTTCACTAACAGTTGATGCTCCCTGTATTTCACTAACAGTCGATGTTCTCTGTATTTCAATAACAGTCGATATTCTCTGCATTTCACGAACATTCGATGATCTCTGTATTTCACTAACAGTCAATGTTCCCTGTATTTCACTAACAGTCGATGTTCTGTGTAAAGCATTAACTTGATGTTCCCTGTATTACACTAACAGTCGATGTTCTCTGTATTTCACTAAAAGTCCATGTTCGCTGTATTTCACTAACAGTTGATGTTTTCTGTATTTCATGAACTTTTGATATTCTCTGTATATAACTAAGAGTCGTTGCTCCCTCTATTTCACTAAAGTTGATGTTCTCTGTATTTCACTGACAGTCGATGTTCTCTTATTTCACTAACAGTCGATGTTCCCTGTATTTCACTATCAGTCGATATTCCCAGTATTTACTAACAGACGATGTTCCCTGTATTTCACTATCTATCGATTTACTCTGTATTTCACTAACAGTCGATGTTCCCTGTATTTCACTATCAGTCGAAGTTCCCTGTATTTCATGAACAGGCGATGTTCCCTGTATTTCACTAACAGTCGATGTTCCCTGTATTTCAATAACAGTCGATGTTCCCTGCATTTCACTAACAGTTGATGCTCCCTGTATTTCATTAACAGTGGATGTTCTCTGTATTTGACTAACATTCGATGTTCTCTGTATTTCACGGCCAGTCGATGTTCCCTGTTATTCACAAACAGTCGATGTTCTCTGCATTTCACTAACAGTCGATATTCTCTGTATTTCATTAACAGTCGATGATCTCTGTATTTCACTAACAATCGATGATCTCTGTATTTAAATAACATTCGATGTTTGCTGTATTTCATTAACTGTCAATGGTCCCTGTATTACACTAAAAGTCGATGTTCTCTGTATTTTACTATCAGGCGATGTTCCCTGTATTTCACTAACAGTTGATGCTCCATGTCTTTCACTAACAGTCGACGTTCCCTGTATTTCACTAACAATCAATGATCTCTGCTTTTAAGTAACAGTCGATGTTCCCTGTATATCACTAACAATCGATTTTCTCTGTATTTCACCATCAGTCGATGTTCCCTGTATTTCACTAACAGTCGATGTTCCCTGTATTTCACTAACTGTCGATGTTCCCTGTATTTCAATAACAGTCCATGTTCCCTGTATTTCATTAACAGTCAATATTCTGTGCATTTCACTAACAGTCGATTTTCTCTGTATTTCACTAACAGTCGATGTTCTCTGTATTTGACTAACAGTCGCTGTACTCTGTATTTCACTAGCATTCGATATTCCCTGTATTTCACTAACAGTCGATGATCTCTGTATGTCATTAACAGTCAATGATCTCTGTATTTCACTAACAATCGATGATCTCTCTGTTTAAATAAGATTCGATGTTCCCTGCATTTCAATAACCGTCAATATTCCCTGTATTTCACTAACAGTTGAAGCTCCATGTATTTCATTAACAGTCGATGTTCTCTGTATTTGACTAACAGTCGATGTTCTCTGTATTTCACTAGCACTCGATGTTCCCTGTATTTCACTAACAGTCAATATTCTCTGTATGTCATTAACAGTCGATGATCTCTGTATTTCGCTAACAATCGATGATCTCTGTATTTAAATAACATTCGATGTTCGCTGTATTTCATTAACAGTCAATGATCCCTGTATTTCACTAAAAGTCGATGTTCTCTGTATTTCACTATCAGTCGATATTCTCTGTATTTCACTAACAGTCGATGTTCTCTGTATTTGACAACAGTCCATGTTCTCTGTATTGAACTAAATGTCGATATTCTCTGTATTTCACTAACATTCAATGTTCTCTGTTTTTCACTAAAGTTGATGTTCTCTGTATTTCACTGACAGTCGATGTTCTTAATGTTTCACTAACAGTCAATGTTCTCTGTCTTTCACTAAAAGTCGATGTTCCCTGTATTTCATTAACAATCGATGATCTGTGCTTTTAAGTAAGTCGATGTTCCCTGTATGTCACTAACAATCGATTTTCTCTGTATTTCACTAACAGTCGCTGTTCCCTGTATTTCACTAACAATCAGTGATCTCTGTTTTTAAGTAAGTGTCGATGCTCCCTTTATGTTACTAACAATCGATGTTCTCTGTATTTCACTAACAGTCAAGGTTCCCTGTATTTCACTAACATTCATTGTTCTCTGTATTTCACTAACTGTGGTTGGTAAAATTTTAGAGTCCATTATTAAGGAGACAGTAACGGGACATTTGTATAAACATAATTTAATAGGCCAAAGTCAGCATGGTTTTATGAAGGGGAAGTCATGTTTGACAAATTTGCTTGAGTTCTTTGAGGAAGTAACATACAGGGTGGATAAAGGGGAGCCAATGGATGTAGTGTATTTAGACTTCCAAAAGGCATTTGACAAGGTGCCACACGAAAGATTATTGCTCAAGATAAAAAATCACGGGATTGGGGGTAATATTCTGGTGTGGGTGGAGGATTGGCTCTCTAACAGAAAGCAGAGAGTTGGGCTAAATGGTTCATTCTCAGACTGGCAATCAGTAACTAGTGGTGTTCCGCAGGGGTCAGTGCTGGGTCCCCAACTCTTTGCAATCTATATTAACGATTTGGAGGAGGAGACCGAGTGTAACATATCAAAGTTTGCAGATGGGAGGGAAAGTAGTGAGTGAGGAGGACATAAAAAACATGCAAAGGGACATAGACAGGCTAAGTAAGTGGGCAGAGATTTGGCAGATGGAATACAATACTGGAAATTGTGAGGTTATGCACTTTGGCAGGAAAAATCATAGAGCAAGTTATTATCTTAATGGCAAGAAACTGGAAAGTACTGTAGTACAAAGGGATCTGGGGGTCCTGGTGCACGAAACACAAAAAGTTAGTATGCAGGTGCAGCAAGTGATCAAGAAGGCCAATGGAATGTTGGCTTTTATTGCTAGGGGGATAGAATATAAAAACAGGGAGGTATTGTTGCAGTTGTATAAGGTATTGGTGAGACTGCACCTGGAACACTGCATACAGTTTTGGTGTCCATACTTAAGAAAAGACATACTTGCTCTCGAGTCAGTACAAAGAAGGTTCACTCGGTTAATCCCGGGGATGAGGGGGTGGACATATGAGGAGAGGTTGAGTAGATTGGGACTCTACTCATTGGAGTTCAGAAGAATGAGAGGCGATCTTATTGAAACATATAAGATTGTGAAGGGGCTTGATCGGATGGATGCGGTGAGGATATTCCCAATGATGGGTGAAACTAGAACTAGGGGGCATAATCTTAGAATAAGGGGCTGCTCTTTCAAAACTGAGATGAGGAGAAACTTCTTCACTCAGAGGGTAGTAGGTCTGTGGAATTTGCTGCCCCAGAAAGCTGTGGAAGCTACATCATTAAATAAATTTAAAACAGAAATAGACAGTTTCCTAGAAGTAAAGGGAATTAGGGGTTACGGGGAGCGGGCAGGAAATTGGACATGAGCCTAGGTTCGGAATGGTCATGGCCCTGTGGATAGCGGAGCGGGCCCAGGGGCCGTGTAGCCTGGTTCTGCTCCTACTTCTTGTCTTCTAATTCTGTGTTAGATTTCAGGAGATGGTTCTATTCCTGTTCCTGGCTGGGGTGGAGATCACCTTTTACAGAAGGTAAGCACTGTAGAAAATATAGGAACAGAGTGATCTCCTGGACGAGTTTCGATCGCCAAGATGGGTCGGAGAGGAATTTCCCAGATTTATTCTCCCAAATTGGCCATTGGGTTTTTTATCTGTTTTTTTGCCTCTCCCAGGAGATCAGATGGGTTCAGGTGGGATGTAGAGTGATAGTAGATTTGAGGTTAGGATCAGATCAGCCAGGATCTTATTGAATGGTGGAGCAGGCTCGAGGGGCCGATTGGCCTACATCTGCTCCTATTTCATATGATCTTATGTTCTTATGTTCGATGTTCCCTGTATTTCACTAACAGTCAATGTTCTCAATATTTCACGAACAGTCAATGTTCTCTGTATTTCACTAACAGTCGATGTTCCCTGTATTTCACTAACAATTGATGCTCCCTGTATTTCACTAACAGCCGATGTTCCCCGTATTACACTAACAGCCGATGTTCTCTGTATTTCACTAACAGTTGATGTTCTCTGTATTTCACTCACAATCGATGTTTTCTGTATTTCACTAACAGTCGATGTTCTCTGTATTTCAGTAACAGTCGATGTTCTCTGTATTTCATTAACATTCGATGTTCCCTGTATTTCATTAACAATCGATGATCTCTGTTTTAAGTAACAGTCGATGTTCCCTTTATGTCATGAACAATCGATGTTGTCTGTATTACACTAACAGTCGATGTTCCCTGTATTTCACTAACAGTCGATGTCCCCGGTATTTCACTATCAGTCGATGTTCAAAGTATTTCACTAAAAGTCGGTGATCTCTGTATTTCACTAAATGACCATGGTCCCTGTATGTCACTAACAGTCGAATTTCCATGTATTTCATGAACAGCGGATGATTTCTGTATTTGACTAACAGTCGATGTTCTCTGTATTTCCCTAGCAGTCGATGTTCCCTGTATTTCACTGACAGTCGATGTTCCCTGTATTTCACTAACAATCGACGTTCTCTGTATTTGACTAACAGTCAATGATCTCTGTATTTCACTAACAATCGATGATCTCTGTATTTGACTAACTGTCGATGTTCTCTGTATTTCACTAGCAGTCGATGTTCCCTGTATTTCACTAACAGTCGATATTCTCTGCATTTCACTAACAGTCAATATTCTCTGTATTTCACGAACAGTCGATGATCTCTGCATTTCACTAACAGTCGATGTTCACTATATTTGGCTAACAGTCGATGTTCCCTGTATTTCACAAGCAGTCGATGTTCCCTGTATTTCACTAACAGTCAATGTTCTCTGTATGTCATTAAGAGTCGATGATCTCTGTATTTCACTAATAATCGATGATCTCTGTATTTCATTAACTGTCAATGCTCCCTGTATTTCACTAAAAGTCGATGTTCTCTGTACTTCACTAGCAGTCGATGTTCCCTGTATTTCACTAACAGTCGATATTCTCTGTATTTCATTAACAGTCGATGATCTCTGTATTTCACTAACAATCGATGATCTCTGTATTTAAATAACATTCGATGTTTGCTGTATTTCATTAACTGTCAATGGTCCCTGTATTACACTAAAAGTCGATGTTCTCTGTATTTTACTATCAGGCGATGTTCCCTGTATTTCACTAACAGTTGATGCTCCATGTCTTTCACTAACAGTCGACGTTCCCTGTATTTCACTAACAATCAATGATCTCTGCTTTTAAGTAACAGTCGATGTTCCCTGTATATCACTAACAATCGATTTTCTCTGTATTTCACCATCAGTCGATGTTCCCTGTATTTCACTAACAGTCGATGTTCCCTGTATTTCACTAACTGTCGATGTTCCCTGTATTTCAATAACAGTCCATGTTCCCTGTATTTCATTAACAGTCAATATTCTGTGCATTTCACTAACAGTCGATTTTCTCTGTATTTCACTAACAGTCGATGTTCTCTGTATTTGACTAACAGTCGCTGTACTCTGTATTTCACTAGCATTCGATATTCCCTGTATTTCACTAACAGTCGATGATCTCTGTATGTCATTAACAGTCAATGATCTCTGTATTTCACTAACAATCGATGATCTCTCTGTTTAAATAAGATTCGATGTTCCCTGCATTTCAATAACCGTCAATATTCCCTGTATTTCACTAACAGTTGAAGCTCCATGTATTTCATTAACAGTCGATGTTCTCTGTATTTGACTAACAGTCGATGTTCTCTGTATTTCACTAGCACTCGATGTTCCCTGTATTTCACTAACAGTCAATATTCTCTGTATGTCATTAACAGTCGATGATCTCTGTATTTCGCTAACAATCGATGATCTCTGTATTTAAATAACATTCGATGTTCGCTGTATTTCATTAACAGTCAATGATCCCTGTATTTCACTAAAAGTCGATGTTCTCTGTATTTCACTATCAGTCGATATTCTCTGTATTTCACTAACAGTCGATGTTCTCTGTATTTGACAACAGTCCATGTTCTCTGTATTGAACTAAATGTCGATATTCTCTGTATTTCACTAACATTCAATGTTCTCTGTTTTTCACTAAAGTTGATGTTCTCTGTATTTCACTGACAGTCGATGTTCTTAATGTTTCACTAACAGTCAATGTTCTCTGTCTTTCACTAAAAGTCGATGTTCCCTGTATTTCATTAACAATCGATGATCTGTGCTTTTAAGTAAGTCGATGTTCCCTGTATGTCACTAACAATCGATTTTCTCTGTATTTCACTAACAGTCGCTGTTCCCTGTATTTCACTAACAATCAGTGATCTCTGTTTTTAAGTAAGTGTCGATGCTCCCTTTATGTTACTAACAATCGATGTTCTCTGTATTTCACTAACAGTCAAGGTTCCCTGTATTTCACTAACATTCATTGTTCTCTGTATTTCACTAACTGTGGTTGGTAAAATTTTAGAGTCCATTATTAAGGAGACAGTAACGGGACATTTGTATAAACATAATTTAATAGGCCAAAGTCAGCATGGTTTTATGAAGGGGAAGTCATGTTTGACAAATTTGCTTGAGTTCTTTGAGGAAGTAACATACAGGGTGGATAAAGGGGAGCCAATGGATGTAGTGTATTTAGACTTCCAAAAGGCATTTGACAAGGTGCCACACGAAAGATTATTGCTCAAGATAAAAAATCACGGGATTGGGGGTAATATTCTGGTGTGGGTGGAGGATTGGCTCTCTAACAGAAAGCAGAGAGTTGGGCTAAATGGTTCATTCTCAGACTGGCAATCAGTAACTAGTGGTGTTCCGCAGGGGTCAGTGCTGGGTCCCCAACTCTTTGCAATCTATATTAACGATTTGGAGGAGGAGACCGAGTGTAACATATCAAAGTTTGCAGATGGGAGGGAAAGTAGTGAGTGAGGAGGACATAAAAAACATGCAAAGGGACATAGACAGGCTAAGTAAGTGGGCAGAGATTTGGCAGATGGAATACAATACTGGAAATTGTGAGGTTATGCACTTTGGCAGGAAAAATCATAGAGCAAGTTATTATCTTAATGGCAAGAAACTGGAAAGTACTGTAGTACAAAGGGATCTGGGGGTCCTGGTGCACGAAACACAAAAAGTTAGTATGCAGGTGCAGCAAGTGATCAAGAAGGCCAATGGAATGTTGGCTTTTATTGCTAGGGGGATAGAATATAAAAACAGGGAGGTATTGTTGCAGTTGTATAAGGTATTGGTGAGACTGCACCTGGAACACTGCATACAGTTTTGGTGTCCATACTTAAGAAAAGACATACTTGCTCTCGAGTCAGTACAAAGAAGGTTCACTCGGTTAATCCCGGGGATGAGGGGGTGGACATATGAGGAGAGGTTGAGTAGATTGGGACTCTACTCATTGGAGTTCAGAAGAATGAGAGGCGATCTTATTGAAACATATAAGATTGTGAAGGGGCTTGATCGGATGGATGCGGTGAGGATATTCCCAATGATGGGTGAAACTAGAACTAGGGGGCATAATCTTAGAATAAGGGGCTGCTCTTTCAAAACTGAGATGAGGAGAAACTTCTTCACTCAGAGGGTAGTAGGTCTGTGGAATTTGCTGCCCCAGAAAGCTGTGGAAGCTACATCATTAAATAAATTTAAAACAGAAATAGACAGTTTCCTAGAAGTAAAGGGAATTAGGGGTTACGGGGAGCGGGCAGGAAATTGGACATGAGCCTAGGTTCGGAATGGTCATGGCCCTGTGGATAGCGGAGCGGGCCCAGGGGCCGTGTAGCCTGGTTCTGCTCCTACTTCTTGTCTTCTAATTCTGTGTTAGATTTCAGGAGATGGTTCTATTCCTGTTCCTGGCTGGGGTGGAGATCACCTTTTACAGAAGGTAAGCACTGTAGAAAATATAGGAACAGAGTGATCTCCTGGACGAGTTTCGATCGCCAAGATGGGTCGGAGAGGAATTTCCCAGATTTATTCTCCCAAATTGGCCATTGGGTTTTTTATCTGTTTTTTTGCCTCTCCCAGGAGATCAGATGGGTTCAGGTGGGATGTAGAGTGATAGTAGATTTGAGGTTAGGATCAGATCAGCCAGGATCTTATTGAATGGTGGAGCAGGCTCGAGGGGCCGATTGGCCTACATCTGCTCCTATTTCATATGATCTTATGTTCTTATGTTCGATGTTCCCTGTATTTCACTAACAGTCAATGTTCTCAATATTTCACGAACAGTCAATGTTCTCTGTATTTCACTAACAGTCGATGTTCCCTGTATTTCACTAACAATTGATGCTCCCTGTATTTCACTAACAGCCGATGTTCCCCGTATTACACTAACAGCCGATGTTCTCTGTATTTCACTAACAGTTGATGTTCTCTGTATTTCACTCACAATCGATGTTTTCTGTATTTCACTAACAGTCGATGTTCTCTGTATTTCAGTAACAGTCGATGTTCTCTGTATTTCATTAACATTCGATGTTCCCTGTATTTCATTAACAATCGATGATCTCTGTTTTAAGTAACAGTCGATGTTCCCTTTATGTCATGAACAATCGATGTTGTCTGTATTACACTAACAGTCGATGTTCCCTGTATTTCACTAACAGTCGATGTCCCCGGTATTTCACTATCAGTCGATGTTCAAAGTATTTCACTAAAAGTCGGTGATCTCTGTATTTCACTAAATGACCATGGTCCCTGTATGTCACTAACAGTCGAATTTCCATGTATTTCATGAACAGCGGATGATTTCTGTATTTGACTAACAGTCGATGTTCTCTGTATTTCCCTAGCAGTCGATGTTCCCTGTATTTCACTGACAGTCGATGTTCCCTGTATTTCACTAACAATCGACGTTCTCTGTATTTGACTAACAGTCAATGATCTCTGTATTTCACTAACAATCGATGATCTCTGTATTTGACTAACTGTCGATGTTCTCTGTATTTCACTAGCAGTCGATGTTCCCTGTATTTCACTAACAGTCGATATTCTCTGCATTTCACTAACAGTCAATATTCTCTGTATTTCACGAACAGTCGATGATCTCTGCATTTCACTAACAGTCGATGTTCACTATATTTGGCTAACAGTCGATGTTCCCTGTATTTCACAAGCAGTCGATGTTCCCTGTATTTCACTAACAGTCAATGTTCTCTGTATGTCATTAAGAGTCGATGATCTCTGTATTTCACTAATAATCGATGATCTCTGTATTTCATTAACTGTCAATGCTCCCTGTATTTCACTAAAAGTCGATGTTCTCTGTACTTCACTAGCAGTCGATGTTCCCTGTATTTCACTAACAGTCGATATTCTCTGTATTTCATTAACAGTCGATGATCTCTGTATTTCACTAACAATCGATGATCTCTGTATTTAAATAACATTCGATGTTTGCTGTATTTCATTAACTGTCAATGGTCACTGTATTACACTAAAAGTCGATGTTCTCTGTATTTCACTAACAGTCGATGTTCCCTGTATTTCACTAACAATCAATGATCTCTGCTTTTAAGTAACAGTCGATGTTCCCTGTATATCACTAACAATCGATTTTCTCTGTATTTCACCATCAGTCGATGTTCCCTGTATTTCACTAACTGTCGATGTTCCCTGTATTTCAATAACAGTCCATGTTCCCTGTATTTCATTAACAGTCAATATTCTGTGCATTTCACTAACAGTCGATTTTCTCTGTATTTCACTATCAGTCGATGGTCTCTGTATTTGACTAACAGTCGCTGTACTCTGTATTTCACTAGCATTCGATGTTCCCTGTATTTCACTAACAGTCGATATTTTCTGTATGTCATTAACAGTCGATGATCTCTGTATTTCGCTAACAATCGATGATCTCTGTATTTAAATAACATTCGATGTTCGCTGTATTTCATTAACAGTCAATGGTCCCTGTATTTCACTAAAAGTCGATGTTCTCTGTATTTCACTAAGAGTTGATATTCTCTGTATTTCACTAACAATCAATGTTCTCTGTTTTTCACTAAAGTTGATGTTCTCTGTATTTCACTGACAGTCGATGTTCTTAATGTTTCACTAACAGTCAATGTTCTCTGTCTTTCACTAAAAGTCGATGTTCCCTGTATTTTATTAACAATCGATGATCTGTGCTTTTAAGTAAGTCGATGTTCCCTGTATGTCACTAACAATCGATTTTCTCTGTATTTCACTAACAGTCGCTGTTCCCTGTATTTCACTAACAATCAGTGATCTCTGTTTTTAAGTAAGTGTCGATGCTCCCTTTATGTTACTAACAATCGATGTTCTCTGTATTTCACTAACAGTCAAGGTTCCCTGTATTTCACTAACATTCGTTGTTCTCTGTATTTCACTAACTGTGGTTGGTAAAATTTTAGAGTCCATTATTAAGGAGACAGTAACGGGACATTTGGATAAACATAATTTAATAGGCCAAAGTCAGCATGGTTTTATGCAGGGGAAGCCATGTTTGACAAATTTGCTTGAGTTCTTTGAGGAAGTAACATACAGGGTGGATAAAGGGGAACCAATGGACGTAGTGTATTTAGACTTCCAAAAGGCATTTGACAAGGTGCCACACAAAAGATTATTGCTCAAGATAAAAAAACACGGGATTGGGGGTAATATTCTGGCGTGGGTGGAGGATTGGCTCTCTAACAGAAAGCAGAGAGTTGGGCTAAATGGTTCATTCTCAGACTGGCAATCATTAACTAGTGGTGTTCCACAGGGGTCAGTGCTGGGTCCCCAATTCTTTACAATCTATATTAACGATTTGGAGGAGGAGACCAAGTGTAACATATCAAAGTTTGCAGATGGGAGGGAAAGTAGTGAGTGAGGAGGACATAAAAAACATGCAAAGGGACATAGACAGGCTAAGTAAGTGGGCAGAGATTTGGCAGATGGAATACAATACTGGAAATTGTGAGGTTATGCGCTTTGGCAGGAAAAATCATAGAGCAAGTTATTATCTTAATGGCAAGAAACTGGAAAGTACTGTAGTACAAAGGGATCTGGGGGTCCTGGTGCACGAAACTCAAAAAGTTAGTATGCAGGTGCAGCAAGTGATCAAGAAGGCCAATGGAATGTTGGCTTTTATTGCTAGGGGGATAGAATATAAAAACAGGGAGGTATTGTTGCAGTTGTATAAGGTATTGATGAGACCGCACCTGGAATACTGCATACAGTTTTGGTGTCCATACTTAAGAAAAGACATACTTGCTCTCGAGTCAGTACAAAGAAGGTTCACTCGGTTAATCCCGGGGATGAGGGGGTGGACATATGAGGAGAGGTTGAGTAGATTGGGACTCTACTCATTGGAGTTCAGAAGAATGAAAGGCGATCTTATTGAAACATATAAGATTGTGAAGGGGCTTGATCGGGTGGATGCGGTGAGGATGTTCCCAATGATGGGTGAAACTAGAACTAGGGGGCATAATCTTAGAAGAAGGGGCTGCTCTTTCAAAACTAAGATGAGGAGAAACTTCTTCACTCAGAGGGTAGTAGGTTTGTGGAATTTGCTTCCCCAGAAAGCTGTGGAAGCTACATCATTAAATAAATTTAAAACAGAAATAGACAGTTTCCTAGAAGTAAAGGGAATTAGGGGTTACGGGGAGCGGGCAGGAATTTGGACATGAGTCTAGGTTCAGAACGGTCATGGCCCTGTGGGTAGCGGAGCGGGCCCAGGGGCCGTGTAGCCTGGTTCTGCTCCTACTTCTTGTCTTCTAATTCTGTGTTAGATTTCAGGAGATGGTTCTATTCCTGTTCCTGGCTGGGGTGGAGATCACCTTTTACAGAAGGTAAGCACTGTAGAAAATATAGGAACAGAGTGATCTCCTGGACGAGTTTCGATCGCCAAGATGGGTCGGAGAGGAATTTCCCAGATTTATTCTCCCAAATTGGCCATTGGGTTTTTTATCTGTTTTTTTGCCTCTCCCAGGAGATCAGATGGGTTCAGGTGGGATGTAGAGTGAAAGTAGATTTGAGGTTAGGATCAGATCAGCCAGGATCTTATTGAATGGTGGAGCAGGCTCGAGGGGCCGATTGGCCTACTGCTGCTCCTATTTCATATGATCTTATGTTCTTATGTTCGATGTTCCCTGTATTTCACTAACAGTCAATGTTCTCAATATTTCACGAACTGTCAATGTTCTCTGTATTTCACTAACAGTCGATGTTCCCTGTATTTCACTAACAATTGATGCTCCCTGTATTTCACTAACAGCCGATGTTCCCCGTATTACACTAACAGCCGATGTTCTCTGTATTTCACTAACAGTTGATGTTCTCTGTATTTCACTCACAATCGATATTTTCTGTATTTCACTAACAGTCGATGTTCTCTGTATTTCAGTAACAGTCGATGTTCTCTGCATTTCACTAACAGTCAACATTCTCTGTATTTCACTAACATTCGATGTTCCCTGTATTTCATTAACAATCGATGATCTCTGTTTTAAGTAACAGTCGATGTTCCCTTTATGTCATGAACAATCGATGTTGCCTGTATTACACTAACAGTCGGTGTTCCCTGTATTTCACTAACAGTCGATGTTCCCGGTATTTCACTATCAGTCGATGTTCAAAGTATTTCACTAAAAGTCGGTGATCTCTGTATTTCACTAAATGACCATGGTCCCTGTATGTCACTAACGGTCGAATTTCCATGTATTTCATGAACAGTGGATGATCTCTGTATTTGACTAACAGTCGATGTTCTCTGTATTTCCCTAGCAGTCGATGTTCCCTGTATTTCACTGACAGTCGATGTTCCCTGTATTTCACTCACAATCGACGTTCTCTGTATTTGACTAACAGTCAATGATCTCTGTATTTCACTAACAATCGATGATCTCTGTATTTGACTAACTGTCGATGTTCTCTGTATTTCACTAGCAGTCGATGTCCCCTGTATTTCACTAACAGTCGATATTCTCTGCATTTCACTAACAGTCAATATTCTCTGTATTTCACGAACAGTCGATGATCTCTGCATTTCACTAACAGTCGATGTTCAGTATATTTGGCTAACAGTCGATGTTCCCTGTATTTCACAAGCAGTTGATGTTCCCTGTATTTCACTAACAGTCAATGTTCTCTGTATGTCATTAAGAGTCGATGATCTCTGTATTTCACTAATAATCGATGATCTCTGTATTTCATTAACTGTCGATGCTCCCTGTATTTCTCTAAAAGTCGATGTTCTCTGTACTTCACTAGCAGTCGATGTTCCCTGTATTTCACTAACAGTCGATATTCTCTGTATTTCATTAACAGTCGATGATCTCTGTATTTCACTAACAATCGATGATCTCTGTATTTAAATAACATTCGATGTTTGCTGTATTTCATTAACTGTCAATGGTCACTGTATTACACTAAAAGTCGATGTTCTCTGTATTTCACTAACAGTTGATGTTCCCTGTATTTCACTAACAATCAATGATCTCTGCTTTTAAGTAACAGTCGATGTTCCCTGTATATCACTAACAATCGATTTTCTCTGTATTTCACCATCAGTCGATGTTCCCTGTATTTCACTAACTGTCGATGTTCCCTGTATTTCAATAACAGTCCATGTTCCCTGTATTTCATTAACAGTCAATATTCTGTGCATTTCACTAACAGTCGATTTTCTCTGTATTTCACTATCAGTCGATGTTCTCTGTATTTGACTAACAGTCGCTGTACTCTGTATTTCACTAGCATTCGATGTTCCCTGTATTTCACTAACAGTCGATATTCTCTGTATGTCATTAACAGTCGATGATCACTGTATTTCGCTAACAATCGATGATCTCTGTATTTAAATAACATTCGATGTTCGCTGTATTTCATTAACAGTCAATGGTCCCTGTATTTCACTAAAAGTCGATGTTCTCTGTATTTCACTAAGAGTTGATATTCTCTGTATTTCACTAACAATCAATGTTCTCTGTTTTTCACTAAAGTTGATGTTCTCTGTATTTCACTGACAGTCGATGTTCTTAATGTTTCAATAACAGTCAATGTTCTCTGTCTTTCACTAAAAGTCGATGTTCCCTGTATTTTATTAACAATCGATGATCTGTGCTTTTAAGTAAGACGATGTTCCCTGTATGTCACTAACAATCGATTTTCTCTGTATTTCACTAACAGTCGCTGTTCCCTGTATTTCACTAACAATCAGTGATCTCTGTTTTTAAGTAAGTGTCGATGCTCCCTTTATGTTACTAACAATCGATGTTCTCTGTATTTCACTAACAGTCAAGGTTCCCTGTATTTCACTAACATTCGTTGTTCTCTGTATTTCACTAACTGTGGTTGGTAAAATTTTAGAGTCCATTATTAAGGAGACAGTAACGGGACATTTGGATAAACATAATTTAATAGGCCAAAGTCAGCATGGTTTTATGCAGGGGAAGTCATGTTTGACAAATTTGCTTGAGTTCTTTGAGGAAGTAACATACAGGGTGGATAAAGGGGAACCAATGGACGTAGTGTATTTAGACTTCCAAAAGGCATTTGACAAGGTGCCACACAAAAGATTATTGCTCAAGATAAAAAATCACGGGATTGGGGGTAATATTCTGGCGTGGGTGGAGGATTGGCTCTCTAACAGAAAGCAGAGAGTTGGGCTAAATGGTTCATTCTCAGACTGGCAATCATTAACTAGTGGTGTTCCACAGGGGTCAGTGCTGGGTCCCCAACTCTTTACAATCTATATTAACGATTTGGAGGAGGAGACCAAGTGTAACATATCAAAGTTTGCAGATGGGAGGGAAAGTAGTGAGTGAGGAGGACATAAAAAACATGCAAAGGGACATAGACAGGCTAAGTAAGTGGGCAGAGATTTGGCAGATGGAATACAATACTAGAAATTGTGAGGTTATGCACTTTGGCAGGAAAAATCATAGAGCAAGTTATTATCTTAATGGCAAGAAACTGGAAAGTACTGTAGTACAAAGGGATCTGGGGGTCCTGGTGCACGAAACTCAAAAAGTTAGTATGCAGGTGCAGCAAGTGATCAAGAAGGCCAATGGAATGTTGGCTTTTATTGCTAGGGGGATAGAATATAAAAACAGGGAGGTATTGTTGCAGTTGTATAAGGTATTGGTGAGACCGCACCTGGAATACTGCATACAGTTTTGGTGTCCATACTTAAGAAAAGACATACTTGCTCTCGAGTCAGTACAAAGAAGGTTCACTCGGTTAATCCCGGGGATGAGGGGGTGGACATATGAGGAGAGGTTGAGTAGATTGGGACTCTACTCATTGGAGTTCAGAAGAATGAAAGGCGATCTTATTGAAACATATAAGATTGTGAAGGGGCTTGATCGGGTGGATGCGGTGAGGATGTTCCCAATGATGGGTGAAACTAGAACTAGGGGGCATAATTTTAGAATAAGGGGCTGCTCTTTCAAAACTAAGATGAGGAGAAACTTCTTCACTCAGAGGATAGTAGGCCTGTGGAATTTGCTGCCCCAGAAAGCTGTGGAAGCTACATCATTAAATAAATTTAAAACAGAAATAGACAGTTTCCTAGAAGTAAAGGGAATTAGGGGTTATGGGGAGCGGGCAGGAAATTGGACATGAGTCTAGGTTCAGAACGGTCATGGCCCTGTGGGTAGCGGAGCGGGCCCAGGGGCCGTGTAGCCTGGTTCTGCTCCTACTTCTTGTCTTCTAATTCTGTGTTAGATTTCAGGAGATGGTTCTATTCCTGTTCCTGGCTGGGGTGGAGATCACCTTTTACAGAAGGTAAGCACTGTAGAAAATATAGGAACAGAGTGATCTCCTGGACGAGTTTCGATCGCCAAGATGGGTCGGAGAGGAATTTCCCAGATTTTTTCTCCCAAATTGGCCATTGGGTTTTTTATCTGTTTTTTTGCCTCTCCCAGGAGATCAGATGGGTTCAGGTGGGATGTAGAGTGATAGTAGATTTGAGGTTAGGATCAGATCAGCCAGGATCTTATTGAATGGTGGAGCAGGCTCGAGGGGCCGATTGGCCTACATCTGCTCCTATTTCTTATGATCTTATATTCTTCTGTTCGATGTTCCCTGTATTTCACTAACAGTCAATGTTCTCAATATTTCACGAACAGTCAATGTTCTCTGTATTTCACTAACAGTCGATGTTCCCTGTATTTCACTAACAGTCGATGTTCCCTGTATTTCACTAACAATTGATGCTCCCTGTATTTCACTAACAGCCGATGTTCCCCGTATTACACTAACAGCCGATGTTCTCTGTATTTCACTAACAGTTGATGTTCTCTGTATTTCACTCACAATCGATGTTCTCTGTATTTCACTAACAGTCGATGTTCTCTGTATTTCAGTAACAGTCGATGTTCTCTGCAATTCATTAACAGTCAACGTTCTCTGTATTTCACTTACATTCGATGTTCCCTGTATTTCATTACCAATCGATGATCTCTGTTTTAAGTAACAGTCGCTGTTCCCTTTATGTCATGAACAATCGATGTTGTCTGTATTACACTAACAGTCGATGTTCCCGGTATTTCACTATCAGTCGATGTTCAATGTATTTCACTAAAAGTCGGTGATCTCTGTATTTCACCAAATGACCATGTTCCCTGTATGTCACTAACAGTCGAATTTCCATGTATTTCATGAACAGTGGATGATCTCTGTATTTGACTAACAGTCGATGTTCTCTGTATTTCCCTAGCAGTCGATGTTCTCTGCATTTCACTAACAGTCGATGTTCTCTGTATTTCACTAACAGTCGATGTTCATTATATTTGACTAACAGTCGATGTTCCCTGTATTTCACAAGCAGTCGATGTTCCCTGTATTTCACTAACAGTCAATGTTCTCTGTATGTCACTAAGAGTCGATGATCTCTGTATTTCATTAACTGTCAATGTTCCCTGTATTTCACTAAAAGTCGATGTACTCTCTATTTCACTAACAGTCGATATTCTCTGTATTTCACTAACAGTCGATGTTCCCTGTATTTCGTTAACAGTCGATATTCTTTGTATTTCACTAACAGTCGATGTTTTCTGTATTTAACTAAATGTCGATGTTCCCTGTATTTCACTGACATTCGATGTTCTCTGTTTTTCACTAAAGTTGATGATATCTGTATTTCACTAACAGCCGATGTTCTCAATATTTCACTTAGAGTCAATGTTCTCTGTATTTCACTAACAGTCGATGTTCCCTGTATTTCACTAACAATAGATGATTTCTGCTTTTAAGTAACAGTCGATGTTCCCTGTATGTCACTAACAATCGATTTTCTCTGTATTTCATTAACAGTCGATGTTCCCTGTACTTCACTAACAGTCGATGATCTCTGTATTTAACTAAATATTGACGATCCCTGTTTTTCATTAACATTCGATGTTCTCTGTATTTCACTAACAGTCGATGTTTTCTGTAATTAACTAAATATCGACGATCCCTGTTTTTCACTAACATTCGATGTTCTCTGTATTTCACTAACAGCCAATGTTCCCTGTATTTCACTAACAGTCGATGTTCTCTAATTTCACCAGCAGTCAATGTTCTCTTTAATTCACTAACAGTCGATGTTCCTTGTGTTTCACTAACAATCGATGACCTCTGTTTTTAAGTAACAGTCGATGTTCTCTGAAATTCACTAACAGTCGATGTTCCCTATATTTCACTGAGACTCGATGTTCCCTTATTTCACTAACAGTTGAAGCTCCCTTTATTTCACTAACAGTTGATGCTCCCTGTATTTCACTAACAGTCGATGTTCTCTGTATTTCACTAACAGTCGATGCTCTCTGTATATAACTAAATGTCGATATACCCTGTATTTCATGAAATTTTGATGTTCTCTGTATATAACTAAAAGTCGATGTTCCCTCTATTTCACTAAAGTTGATGTTCTCTGTATTTCCCTAGCAATCGATGATCTCTGCTTTTAAGTAACAGTCGATGTTTACTGTATTCACTAACAGTCGATGTTCTCTCTATTTCACTAACAGGTGATGTTCCCTGTATTTCACTAACAATCGATGATCTCTGTATTTAAATAACAGTCAATGGTCCCTGTATTTCACTAACAGTTGATGTTCGCTGTATTTGACTGACAGTCGATGTTCCTTGTATTCCAATAACAGTTGATGTTCCCTGTATTTCACTAACAGTTGATGCTCCCTGTATTTCACTAACAGTCGATGTTCTCTGTATTTCAATAACAGTCGATGTTCTCTGTATTTCACGAACATTCGATGTTCTCTGTATTTAACTAACAGTCAATGTTCCCTGTATTTCACTAACAGTTGATGTCCTCTGTAAAGCATTAACTTGATGTTCCCTGTATTACACTAACTGTTGATGATCTCTGTATTTCACTAAAAGTCCATGTTCGCTGTATTTCACTAACAGTTGATGTTCTCTGTAATTCACTAACATTCGATGTTCCCTGTATTTCATGAACTTTTGATGTTCTCTGTATATAACTAAGAGTCGATGTTCCCTCTATTTCACTAAAGTTGATGTTCTCTGTATTTCACTGACAGTCAATGTTCTTTTATTTCACTAACAGTCAATTTTCTCTGTATTTCACTAACAGTCGATCTTCTCAGTATTTCACTAACATTCAATGTTCTCTGTATTTCACTAACTGTCGAAGTTCACTGTATTTCACTAACAATCGATGATCTCTGTTGTAAGTAACAGTCGATGTTCCCTGTACGTCACCAACAATCGAATTTCTCTGTATTTCACTAACAGTCAATGTTCCCTGTATTTCACTAACAATCGATTATCTCTGTTTTTAAGTGACAGTCAGTGTTCCCTTTATGCCATGAACAATCGATATTCTCTGTATTTCACTAACAGTCGATGTTCCCTGTATTTCACTATCATCGATGTTCCCAGTATTTACTAACAGTCGATGTTCCCTGTATTCCATAACAGTCGATGTTCCCTGTATTTCACTAACAGTTGATGCTCCCTGTATTTCACTAACAGTCGATGTTCTCTGTATTTCAATAACCGTCGATGTTCTCTGTATTTCACGAACATTCGATGATCTCTGTATTTCACTAACAGTCAATGTTCCCTGTATTTCACTAACAGTCGATGTTCTGTGTAAAGCATTAACTTGATGTTCCTTGTATTACACTAACTGTCGATGTTCTCTGTATTTCACGAAAAGTCCATGTTCGCTGTATTTCACTAACAGTTGATGTTTTCTGTATTTCATGAACTTTTGATATTCTCTGTATATAACTAAGAGTTGTTGTTCCCTCTATTCCACTAAAGTTGATGTTCTCTGTATTTCACTGACAGTCGTTGTTCTCTTATTTCACTAACAGTCGATGCTCCATGTACTTCACTAACAGTTGATGTTCTCAATATTTCACTAAAAGTCAATGTTCTCTGTATTTCACTAACAGCGATGTTCCCTGTATTTCACTAACAATCGATGATCTCTGTTTTTAAGTAACAGTCAATGTTCCCTTTATGCCATGAACATTCGATGTTCTCTGTATTTCACTAACAGTCGATGTTCCCTGTATTTCACTATCAGTCGATATTCCCAGTATTTATTAACAGACGATATTCCCTGTATTTCACTAACTATCGATTTTCTCTGTATTTCACTAACATTCGATGTTCTCTGTATTTCACGACCAGTCGATGTTCCCTGTTATTCACTAACAGTCGATGTTCCCTGTATTTCACTAACAATCGATGTTCTCTGTATTTGACAAACAGTTGATGTTCTCTGTATTTCACTAACAGTCGATATTCTCTGTATTTCATTAACAGTCGATGATCTCTGTATTTCACTAACAGTCGATGATCTCTGTATTTAAATAACATTCGATGTTTGCTGTATTTCATTAACTGTCAATGGTCCCTGTATTACACTAAAAGTCGATGTTCTCTGTATTTCACTAACAGTTGATGCTCCATGTCTTTCACTAACAGTCGATGTTCCCTGTATTTCACTATCAATCGATGATCTCTGCTTTTAAGTAACAGTCGATGTTCCCTGTATATCACTAACAATCGATTTTCTCTGTATTTCACCATCAGTCGATGTTCCCTGTATTTCACTAACAGTCGATGTTCCCTGTATTTCACTAACTGTCGATGTTCTCTGTATATCAATAACAGTCCATGTTCCCTGTATTTCATTAACAGTCGATATTCTCTGCATTTCACTAACAGTCGATTTTCACTGTATTTCACTAACAGTCGATGTTCTCTGTATTTGACTAACAGTTGCTGTACTCTGTATTTCACTAGCATTCGATGTTCCCTGTATTTCACTAACAGTCGATGATCTCTGTATGTCATTAACAGTCAATGATCTCTGTATTTCACTAACAATCGATGATCTCTCTGTTTAAATAAGATTCGATGTTCCCTGCATTTCAATAGCAGTCAATGATCCCTGTATTTCACTAACAGTTGATGCTCCATGTATTTATGAAGGGGACAAAGTCAGCATGGTTTTATGAAGGGGAAGTCATGTTTGACAAATTTGCTGGAGTTCTTTGAGGAAGTAACATATAGGGTGGATAAAGGGGAACCAGTGGACGTAGTGTATTTAGACTTCCAAAAGGCATTTGACAAGGTGCCGCCCAAAAGATTATTGCTTAAGATAAAAAATAACAGGATTGGGGTAATATTCTGGCATGGATAGAGGATTGGCTATCTAACAGAAGGCAGAGAGTTGGGATAAATGGTTCCTTCTCAGACTGGCAATCAGTAACTAGTGGTTTTCCGCAGGGGTCAGTGATGGGTCCCCAACTCTTTACAATCTATATTAACGATTTGGAGGAGGGGACCGAGTGTAACATATCAAAGTTTGCAGATGATACTAAGATGGGGGGGAAAGTAGTGAGTGAGGAGGACATAAAAAACCTTCAAGGGGACATAGACAGGCTAAGTAAGTGGGCAGAGATTTGGCAGATGGAATACAATACTGGAAAGTGTGAGGTTATGCACTTTGGCAGGAAAAATCGTAGAGCAAGTTATTATCTTAATGGCAAGAAACTGGAAAGTACTGAAGTACAAAGGGATCTGGGGGTCCTGGTGCACGAAACTCAAAAGGTTAGTATGCAGGTGCAGCAAGTGATTAAGAAGGCCAATGGAATGTTGGCTTTCATTGCTAGGGGGATAGAATATAAAAATAGGGAGGTATCGCTTCAGTTGTACAATGTATTGGTGAGACCGCACCTGGAATACTGCGTACAGTTTTGGTGTCCATACTTAAGAAAGGACATACTTGCTCTCGAGTCAGTACAAAGAAGGTTCACTCGGTTAATCCCGGGGATGAGGGGATGGACATATGAGGAGAGGTTGAGTAGATTGGGACTCTACTCATTGGAGTTCAGAAGAATGAGAGGCAATCTTATTGAAACATATAAGATTGCGAAGGGGTTGGATCGGGTGGATGCAGGGAAGATGTTCCCGATGATGGGTGAAACTAGAACTAGGGGGCATAGTCTTAGAATAAGGGGCTGCTCTTTCAAAACTGAGATGAGGAGGAACTACTTCACTCAGAGGGTGGTAGGTCCATGGAATATGCTGCCCCAAAAAACTGCAGAAGCTACATCATGACATAAATTTAAAACAGAAATAGACAGTTTCCTAGAAGTAAAGGGAATTAAGGGTTACGGGGAGCAGGCAGCAATTTGGACACGAGTCTAGGTTCGGATCGGTCATGGCCCTGTGGGTAGCGGAGCGGGCCCAGGGGCCGTGTAGCCTGATCCTGCTCCTATTTCGTGTGTCTAATTTTGTTAGATGCAGGAGATGGTTCTGTGATAGTGGATTGGCAGTTAGGATCAGATCAGCCATGATCTTATTGAATGGCGGAGCAGGCTCGAGGGGCCGATTGGCCTACTCCTGCTCTTATTTCTTATGATCTTATGTTCTTATGTTCATTAACAGTCAATGTTCTCTGTATTTGACTAACAGTCGATTTTCTCTGTATTTCACTAGCAGTCGATGTTCCCTGTATTTCACTAACAATCGATGATCTCTGTATTTAAATAACATTCGATGTTCGCTGTATTTCATTAACAGTCAATGGTCCCTGTATTTCACTAAAAGTCGATGTGCTCTGTCTTTCACTAACAATCGATATTCTCTGTATTTCACTAACAGTCGATGTTCTCTGTATTTGACTAACTGTCCATGTTCTCTGTATTTAACTAAATGTCGATATTCCCTGTGTTTCACGAACATTCAATGTTCTCTGTTTTTCACTAAAGTTGATGTTCTCTGTATTTCACTAACAGTCGATCTTCTTAATGTTTCACTAACAGTCAATGTTCTCTGTCTTTCACTAAAAGTTGATGTTCCCTGTATTTCACTAACAATCGATGATCTCTGCTTTTAAGTAAGTCGATGTTCCCTGTATGTCACTAACAATCGATTTTCTCTGTATTTCACTAACAGTCGCTGTTCCCTGTATTTCACTAACAATCAGTGATCTCTGTTTTTAAGTAAGTGTCGATGTTCCCTTTATGTTACTAACAATCGATGTTCTCTGTATTTCACTAACAGTCGATGTTCCCTGTATTTCACTAACATTCGTTGTTCTCTGTATTTCACTAACTGTCGTTGGTAAAATGTTAGAGTCCATTATTAAGGAGACAGTAACGGGACATTTGGATAAACATAATTTAATAGGCCAAAGTCAGCATGGTTTTATGAAGGGGAAGTCATGTTTGACAAATTTGCTTGAGTTTTTTGAGGAAGTAACATACAAGGTGGATAAAGGTGAATCAATGGACGTAGTGTATTCAGACTTCCATAAGGCATTTGACAAGGTGCCACACAAAAGATTATTGCTCAAGATAAAAAATCACGGGATTGGGGGTAATATTCTGGCGTGGGTGGAGGATTGGCTCTCTAACAGAAAGCAGAGAGTTGGGATAAATGGTTCATTCTCAGACTGGCAATCAGTAACTAGTGGTGTTCCGCAGGGGTCAGTGCTGGGTCCCCAACTCTTTACAATCTATATTAACGATTTGGAGGAAGAGACCGAGTGTAACATATCAAAGTTTGCAGATGATACAAAGATGGGAGGGAAAGTAGTGAGTGAGGAGGACATAAAAAACCTGCAAAGGGGCATAGACAGGCTAAGTAAGTGGGCAGAGATTTGGCAGATGGAATACAATACTGGAAATTGTGAGGTTATGCACTTTGGCAGGAAAAATCATCGAGCAAGTTATTATCTTAATGGCAAGAAACTGGAAAGTACTGTAGTACAAAGGGATCTGGGGGTCCTGGTGCACGAAACTCAAAAAGTTAGTATGCAGGTGCAGCAAGTGATCAAGAAGGCCAATGGAATGTTGGCTTTTATTGCAAGGGGGATAGAATATAAAAACAGGGAGGTATTGTTGCAGTTGTACAAGGTATTGGTGAGACCGCACCTGGAATACTGCATACAGTTTTGGTGTCCATACTTAAGAAAAGACATACTTGCTCTTGAGTCAGTACAAAGAAGGTTCAATCGGTTAATCCCGGGGATGAGGGGGTGGACATATGAGGAGAGGTTGAGTAGATTGGGACTCTACTCATTGGAGTTCAGAAGAATGAGAGGATCGGGTGGATGCAGTGAGGATGTTCCCAATGATGGGTGAAAGTAGAAGTAGGGGGCATAATCTTAGAATAAGGGGCTGCTCTTTGAAAACTGAGATGAGGAGAAACTTCTTCACTCAGAGGATTGTAGGTCCATGGAATTTGTTGCCCCGGAAAGCTGTGGAAGCTACATCATTAAATAAATTTAAAACAGAAATAGACAGTTTCCTAGAAGTAAAGGGAATTAGGGGTTACGGGGAGCGGGCAGGAATTTGGACATGAGTCTAGGTTCGGAACGGTCATGGCCCTGTGGGTAGCGGAGCGGGCCCAGGGGCCGTGTAGCCTGGTTCTGCTCCTACTTCTTGTCTTCTAATTCTGTGTTAGATTTCAGGAGATGGTTCTATTCCCATTCCTGGCTGTGGTGGAGATCACCTTTTACAGAAGGTAAGCACTGTAGAAAATATAGGGACAGAGTGATCTCCTGGACGAGTTTCGATCGCCAAGATGGGTCGGAGAGGAATTTCCCAGATTTTTTCTCCCAAATTGGCCACTGGGTTTTTTATCTGTTTTTTTGCCTCTCCCAGGAGATCAGATGGGTTCAGGTGGGATGTAGAGTGATAGTAGATTTGAGGTTAGGATCAGATCAGCCATGATCTTATTGAATGGTGGAGCAGGCTCGAGGGGCCGATTGGCCTACATCTGCTCCTATTTCTTATGATCTTATGTTCTTATGTTCGATGTTCCCTGTATTTCACTAACAGTCAATGTTCTCAATATTTCACGAACAGTCAATGTTCTCTGTATTTCACTAACAGTCGATGTTCCCTGTATTACACTAACAGCCGATGTTCTCTGTATTTCACTAACAGTTGATGTTCTCTGTATTTCACTCACAATCGATGTTCTCTGTATTTCATTAACAATCGATGATCTCTGTTTTAAGTAACAGTCGATGTTCCCTTTATGTCATGAACAATCGATGTTGTCTGTATTACACTAACAGTCGATGTTCCCTGTATTTCACTAACAGTCGATGTTCCCGGTATTTCACTATCAGTCAATGTTCAAAGTATTTCACTAAAAGTCGGTGATCTCTGTATTTCACTAAATGACCATGTTCCCTGTATTTCATAACAGTCGAATTTCCATGTATTTCATGAACAGTGGATGATCTCTGTATTTGACTAACAGTCCATGTTCTCTGTATTTCCCTAGCAGTCGATGTTCCCTGTATTTCACTGACAGTCGATGTTCCCTGTATTTCACTAACAATCGATGTTCTCTCTATTTGACTAACAGTCGATGTTCTCTGTATTTCACTAGCTGTCGATATTCCCTGTATTTCACTAACAGTCGATATTCTCTGCATTTCACTAACAGTCGATATTCTCTGTATTTCACCAGCATTCGATGTTCTCTGCATTTCACTAACAGTCGATGTTCGCTGTATTTCACTAACAGTCGATGTTCACTATATTTGACTAACAGTCGATGTTCCCTGTATTTCACAAGCAGTCGATGTTCCCTGTATTTCACTAACAGTCAATGTTCTCTGTATGTCATTAAGAGTCGATGATCTCTGTATTTCACTAACAATCGATGATCTCTGTATTTCATTAACTGTCAATGTTCCCTGTATTTCACTAAAAGTCGATGTTCTCTGTATTTCACTAGCGGTTGATGTTCCCTGTATTTCACTAACAGTTGATGCTCCCTGTATTTCACTAACAGTCGATATTCTCTGTATTTCACTAACAGTCGATGTTCCCTGTATTTCGTTAACAGTCAATATTCTTTGTATTTCACTAACAGTTGATGTTTTCTGTATTTAACTAAATGTCGACGTTCCCTGTATTTCACTGACATTCGATGTTCTCTGTTTTTTACTAAAGTTTATGTTATCTGTATTTCACTAACAGTCAATGTTCTCTGTATTTCACTAACAGTCGATGTTCCCTGTATTTCACTAACAATAGATGATTTTGGCTTTTAAGTAACAGTCGATGTTCTCTGTATGTCACTAACAATCGATTTTCTCTGTATTTCTTTAACAGTCGATGTTCCCTATACTTCACTAACAGTCGATGTTCTCTGTATTTAACTAAATATCGACGATCCCTGTTTTTCACTAACATTCGATGTTCTCTGTATTTCACTAACAGTCGATGTTTTCTGTATTTAACTAAATATCGACGATCCCTGTTTTTCACTAACATTCGATGTTCTCTGTATTTCACTAACAATCAATGTTCCCTGTATTTCACTAACAGTCGATGTTCTCTTATTTCACAAGCAGTCAATGTTCTCTTTAATTCACTAACAGTCGATGTTACTTGTATTTCACTAACAATCGATGATCTCTGTTTTTAAGTAACAGTCGATGTTCCCTGTATGTCACTAACCATCGATGTTCTCTGTATTTCACTAACAGTCGATGTTTTCTGTATTTCACTAACATTCGATGTTCCCTGTATTTCACTAACAGTTGATGTTCCCTGTATTTCACTAACATTCGATGTTCTCTGAAATTCACTAACAGTCGATGTTCCCTGTATTTCACTGAGACTCGATGTTCCCTTATTTCACTAACAGTCGATGTTCCCTGTATTTCACTAACAATCAATATTCTCAATATTTCACTAACAGTCAATATTCTCTGTATTTCACTAACAATCGATGATCTCTGTTTTTAAGTAACAGTCGATGTTTTCTGTATTTCACTAACATTCGATGTTCTCTCTATTTCACTAACAGTCGATGTTCCCTGTATTTCACTAACTGTCCCTGCTCCCTGTATTGCACTAACAGTCGTTGTTCCCTGTAGTTAACTAACAGGCGATGTTCCCTGTTTTTCATTAATAGTCGATGTTCCCTGTATTTCACTAACAGTCGATGGTCTCTGTATTTCACTAACAGCCGTTCTCTGTATTTCAATAACAGTTGATGTTCTCTGCATTTCTCCAACAGTCGATCTTCCCTGCATTTCAATAACAGTCGATATACCCTGAATTTCACTAACAGTTGATGTTCGCTGTATTTGACTGACAATCGATGTTCCCTGCATTCCAATAACAGTTGATGTTCCCTGTATTTCACTAACAGTTGATGCTCCCTGTATTTCACTAACAGTCAATATACGCTGTATTTCATGAAATTATTATGTTCTCTGTATACAACTAAAAGTCGATGTTCCCTCTATTTCACTAAATTTGATGTTCTCTGTATTTCACTGACAGTCGATTTTCTCTTATTTCACTAACAGTCGATGTTCCCTGTATTTCATTAACAGTTGATGCTCCCTGTTTTTCTCTAACAGTCGATATACCTTGTATTTCACTAACAGTCGATGTTCTCTCTATTTCACTAACAGGCGATGTTCCCTGTATTTCACTAACAATCGATGATCTCTGCATTTAAATAACAGTCAATGATCCCTGTATTTCACTAACATTCGATGTTCTCTGAATTTCACTAACAGGCGATGTTCCCTGTATTTCACTGACAGTCGTTGTTCCCTGAATTTCACTAACAGGCGATGTTCCATGATTTCATTAACAGTCGATTGTCTCTTTATTTCACTAACAGTCATTCTCTGTGTTTCAATAACAGTTGATGTTCTCTGCATTTCTCTAACAGTCGATGTTCCCTGCATTTCAATAACAGTCGATGTTCCAGGTATTTCAATCACAGTCGATGTTCTCTGTATTTCACTAACAGTTGGTGATCTCTGTATATCACTAAAAGTCAATGTTCCCTTTTTTCACTAACTATTGCTGTTCTCTGTATTTAAGTAAAAGACGATATTCTCAATATTTCACTGAAGTTAATGTTCTCTGTATTTCACTAACAATCGATGTTCCCTCTATTTCATTAAAGGTCGATGTTCCTGTATTTCACTGACAGTCGATGTTCTCTGTATTTCACTAACAGACGATGTTCCCTGTATTTCACTAACAATCGATGATCTCTGTATTTAAAAGCAGTCAATTATCCCTGTATTTCACTAACTTTCAGTGTTCTCTGAATTTCACTAACAGGCGATGTACCCTGTATTTCACTAACAGTCCCTGCTCCCTGTATTTCACTAACAGTCGTTGTTCCCTGTGTTTCACTAACAGGCGATGTTCCCTGTATTTCATTAACAGTCGATGTTCCCTGTATTTCACTAAAGGTCGATGGTCTCTGTATTTCACTAACTGTCGTTCTCTGTATTTCAATAACAGTTGATGTTCTCTGCATTTCTCTAACAGTTGATGTTCCCTGCATTTCATTATCAGTCAATGTTCCCGGTATTTCACTAACAGTCGATGTACTCTGTATTTCACTAAAAGTCGATGATCTCTGTATATCACTGAAAGTCCATGTTCACTTTTTTCACTAAATGTTGATGTTCTCTGTATTTAAGTAAAAGACGATATCCTCAATATTTCATTATAGTTAATGTTCTCTGTATTTCACTAACGGTCGATGTTCCCTGTATTTCATTAAAGGTCGATGTTCCCTGTATTTCACTGACAGTCGATGTTCTCTGTATTTCACTAACAGTCGATGTTCCCTGTATTCCAATACCAGTCAATGTTCCCTGTATTTCACTAACAGTCGATGTTCCCTGTATTTCACTAACAGTTGATGCTCCCTATATTTCACTAACAGTCGATGTACCCTGCATTTCACTAACAGTTGATGTTCGCTGTATTTGACTCACAGTCGATGTTCCCTGTATTCCAATAACAGTCGATGTTCCCTGTATTTCACGAACAGTTGATGATCCCTGTATTTCACTAACAGTCGATGTTCTCTGTATTTCACTAACAGTCGACGCTCTCTGTATATAACTAAAAGTCGATGTACCCTATATTTCATGAAATTTTGATGTTCTCTGTGTATAACTAAAAGTCGATGTTCCCTCTATTTCACTAAAGTTGATGTTCTCTGTATTTCACTAACAATCAATATTCTCAATATTTCACTAACAGTCAATGTTCTCTGCATTTCACTAACTATCGATGATCTCTGTTTTTAAGTAACATTCGATGTTTTCTGTATTTCACTAACAGTCGATGTTCTCTCTATTTCGCTAACAGGTGATGTTCCCTGTATTTCATTAAAGGTCGATGTTCCCTGTATTTCACAGACAGTCGATGTTCTCTACATTTCACTAACAGTCGATGTTCCCTGTATTCCAATAACAGTCAATGTTCCCTGAATTTCACTAACAGTCGATGTTCTCTGTATTTCATTAACAACCGATGCTCCCTGTATTGCACTAACAGTCGATATACCCTGCATTTCACTAACAGTTGATGTTCCCTGTATTTCAGTAAATATCGATGTTCTCTGTATTTCACTAACAGTCGATTTTCCCTGTATTTCAGGAACAGGCGATGTTCCCTGTATTTCACTAACAGTCGATGTTCCCTGTATTTCAAGAACAGTCGTTGATCTCTGCTTTTAAGTAACAGTCGATGTTTTCTGTATTTCACTAACAGTCGATGTTCTCTCTATTTCACTAACAGGTGGTGTTCCCTGTATTTCACTTACAGCCGATGTTCCCTGTATTTCACTAACATTCGATGTTCTCTGAATTTCACTAACAGGCGATGTTCCCTGTATTTCACTAACAGTCCCTGCTCCCTGTATTTCACTAACAGTCGTTGTTCCCTGTAGTTCCCTAACAGTCAATGTTCCCTGTATTTCATTAACAGTCGATGTTCCCTGTTTTTCACTAACAGTCGATGGTCTCTGTATGTCACTAAAAGTTGTTCTCTATATTTCATTAACAGTTGATGTTCTCTGCATTTCATTAAAGGTCGATGTTCCCTGTATTTCACTGACAGTCGATGTTCTCTATATTTCACTAACAGTCGATGTTCCCTGTTTTCCAATAACAGTCAATGTTCCCTGAATTTCACTAACAGTTGATGTTCTCTGTATTTCACTAACAGTCGATTTTCCCTGTATTTAATGAACAGGCGATGTTCCCTGTATTTCACTAACAGTCGATTATCCCTGTATTTCAAGAACAGTCGATGTTCCCTGTATTTCATTAACAGTGGATGTTCTCTGTATTTGACTAACAGTCGATGTTCTCTGTTTTTCACTAGCAGTCGATGTTCCCTGTATATCACAAACAGTTGTTGTTCCCCGTATTTCACTAACAATCGATGTTCTCTGTATTTGACTAACAGTCGAGGTTCTCTGTATTTCACTAACAGACGATGTTCTCTGTATTTCACTAACATTCAGTGATCTCTGTATTTCACTAAATGACCATGTTCCCTCTATGTCACGAACAGTCGAAGTTGCCTGTATTTCACTAAATATCGATGTTCTCTGTATTTCACTAACAGTCGATGTTCCCTGTATTTCATGAGCAGGCTATGTTCCCTGTATTTCACTAACAGTCGATGATCCCTGTATTTCACTATCAGTCGATGTTCCCTGTATTTCATGAACAGGCGATGTTCCCTGTATTTCACTAACAATCGATGTTCTCTGTATTTGACTAACAGTCGATGTTCCCTGTATTTCACTAAATATCGATGTTCTCTCTAATTCACTAACTGTCGATGTTCCCTGTATTTCATGAGCAGGCTATGTTCCCTGTATTTCACTAACAGTCGATGATCCCTGTATTTCACTAACAGTCAATGTTCCATGTGTTTCACTAACAGTCGATGTTCGCTGTATTTCACTAACAGTCGATGTTCCATGTGTTTCACTAACAGTCGATGTTCCCTGTATTTCACTAACAGTTGATGCTCCCTGTAATTCACTAACAATCGATGTTCTCTGAATTTGACTAACAGTCGATGTTCTCTGTATTTCACCAGCAGTCGATGTTCCCTGTATTTCACTAACAATTGATGATCTCTGCTTTTAAGTAACAGTCGACGTTCCCTGTATTTCACTAAAAATCGATGATCTCTGCCTTTAAGTAACAGTCGATGTTCCCTGTATATAACTAACAATCGATTTTCTCTGTATTTCCCCATCAGTCGATGTTCCCTGTATTTCACCAACAGTCGATGATCTCTGTATTTCACTAACAATCGAAGATGTCTATATTTCACTAACATTTGATGTTCTCTGTATTTCACTAAATTTGATGTTCTCTGTATTTCACTAACAGTCGATGTTCCATGTATTTCACTAACAGTCAATGTTCTCAATATTTCACTAACAGTCAACGTTCTCTGTATTTCACTAACAGTCGATGTTCCCTGTATTGCACTAACAATCGATGATCTCTGTTTTTAAGTGACAGTCGATGTTCCCTTTATGTCCTGAACAATCGATGTTCTCTGTATTTCACTAACATTCGATGTTCCCTGTATTTCACTAACTATCGATGTTCCCTGGATTTCACTAAATATCGATGTTCTCTGTATTTCACTAACAGTCGATGTTACCTGTATTTCATGAACAGGTGATGTTCCCTGTATTTCACTAACAGTTGATGCTCCCTGTATTTCATGAACAGGCGATGTTCCCTGTATTTCACTAACAGTCGATGTTCTCTGTATTTCACTAGCAGTCAATCTTCCCTGTATTTCACAAACAGGCGATTTCTCTGTATTTCACTAACAGTCGATGTTCCCTTTATTTCACTAACAATCGATGTTCCCTGTATTTGACAAACATTTAATGTTCTCTGTATTTCACTAACTGTCGATGTTCCCTGTATTTCACTAACAGTCGATGTTCCCTGTATTTCACGAACAGTCGATGTTCCCTGTATTTCACTAACAGTCGATGTTCCCTGTATTTCACTAACAGTTGATGTTCTCTGTATTTCACTAACTGTCGAGGTTCCCTGTATTTCACTAGCAGTCGATGTTACCTGTATTTCACTAACAGTCGATGTTCCCTGTATTTCACTAACAGTTGATGTTCTCTGTATTTCACTAACTGGCGATGTTCTCTGTATTTTACTAACTGTCGATGTTCCCTGTATTTCACTAACATTCAATGTTCTCTGTATTTCACTAACAGCCGATGTTCCCTGTATTTCACTAACTGTTGTTGTTCTCTGTATTTCACTAACAGTTGATGTTCTCTGTCTTTCACTAACTGTCGATGTTCTCTGTATTTCACTAACAATCGATGTTCCCTGTATTTCACTAACAGTCAATGTTCTCTGTATTTCACTAACATTCGATATTCTCTGTATTTCACTAACAGTCGATATTCTCTGTATTTCAATAACAGTCGTTGTTCTCAGTATTTCACTAAAAGTCGAAGTTCCCAGTATTTCACTAACAGTCGAAGTTCTCTGTATTTCACTAACAGTCAATGTTCTCTGTATTTCACTAACATTCGATGTTCCCTGTATTTGACAAACATTTGATGTTCTCTGTATTTCAGTAACAGTCGATGTTCCCTGTATTTCACTAACTGTCGATGTTCTCTGTATTTCACTAACAGTCGATGTTCCCTGTATTTCACTAACAGTTGATGTTCTCAGTATTTCACTAACTGTCGATGTTCCCTGTATTTCGCTAACAGTCGGTGTGTCCCTTTATTTCACTAAGGTCGATGCTCCCTGTATTTCACTAACAGTCGATGTTCTCTGTATTTGACTAACAGTCGACGTTCTCTGTATTTCACTAACAGTCGATGTTCCCTGTATTTCACTAACAATCGATGTTCTCTGTATTTCATTAACAGTCGATGTTCTCTGTATTTCACTAACAGTTGATATTCCCTGTATTTCACTAATTGTTGATGTTCTCTCTACTTCACTAACTGTCGATGTTCCCTGTATTTCACTAACATTCAATGTTCTCTGTATTTCACTAACAGTTGATGTTCTCTTTATTTCACTAACTGTCGATGTTCTCTGTATTTCACTAACAGTCGATGTTCCCTGTATTTCACTAACTGTCGATGTGTCCCTTTATTTCACTAATAGTTGATTTTCCCCTTTTTTCACTAAGGTCGATGTTCCCAGCATTTCACCAACAGTCGCTGTTCCTTGTATTTCACTAAAACTCGGTGATCTCTGTATTTCACTAAATGACCATGTTCCCTGTATTTCACTAACAGTCCATGTTCCCTTTATTTCTCTAACAGTCGATGTTCCCTGTATTTCATTAACAGTCGATGTTCCCTGTATTTCACTAACTGTCGATGTTCTATGTATTTCACTGTCGATGTTCCCTGTACTTCACTAACAGTCGGTGTGTCCCTTTATTTCACTAAGGTCGATGCCCCCTGTATTTAACTAACAGTCGAAGATCCCAGTATTTCACTAACAGTCCATGTTCTCTGTATTTTACTAACAGTCGACGTTCTCTGTATTTGACTAACAGTCGATGTTCCCTGTATTTCACTAACAATCGATGTTCTCTGTATTTCATTAACAGTCGATGTTCTCTGTATTTCTCTAACAGTCGATGTTCCCTGTATTTCACTAACTGTTGATGTTCTCTATATTTCACTAACAGTCGATATTCCCTGTATTTCACTAACAGTCAATGTTCCCTGTATTTCACTAACAGTCATTGTTCTCAGTATTTCACTAACAGGCGAAGTTCCCAGAATTTCACTAACAGTCGACATTCTCTGTATTTCACTAACAGTCGATGTTCCCTCTGTTTCACTAACAGTCCATGTTCCCTTTATTTCTCTAACAGTCGATGTTCCCTGTATTTCAGTAACAGTTGATGTTTTCTGTAGTTCACTAACAGTCGATGTTCTCTGTATTTCACTAACAATCAATTTTCTCTGTATTTCACTAACAGTCGATGTTCTCTGTATTTCACTAACAGTCAATGTTCTCTGTATTTCACTAACAGTCGACTGTTTCTGTATTTCACTAACAGTCATTGTTCTCAGTATTTCACTAACAGGCGAAGTTCCCAGTATTTCACTAAAAGTCGATATTCTCTGTATTTCACTAACAGTCGATGTTCCCTCTTTCTCACTAACAGTCCATGTTCCCTTTATTTCTCTAACAGTCGATGTTCCCTGTATTTCACTAACAGTTGATGTTCTCTGTAATTCACTAACATTCGATGTTCCCTCTTTTCACTAACAGTCCATGTTCCCTTTTTTTCTCTCACAGTCGATGTTCCCTGTATTTCACTAACAGTTGATGTTCTCTGTAGTTCACTATCTGTCGATGTTCTCTGTATTTCGCTAACAATCAATTTTCTCTGTATTTCACTAACAGTCGATGTTCTCTGTATTTCACTAACAGTCGATGTTCCTTGTATTTCACTAATAGTCAATGTTCTCTGTATTTCACTAACAGTCGACTGTTTCTGTATTTCACTAACAGTCGATGTTCTCTGTATTTCACTAACAGTCAATGTTCTCTGTATTTCACTAACAGTCGACGGTTTCTGTATTTCACTAACAGTCGTTGTTCTCAGTATTTCACTAACAGGCGAAGTTCCCAGTATTTCACTAACAGTCGATATTCTCTGTATTTCACTAACAGTCGTTGTTCTCAGTATTTCACTGACAGGCGAAGTTCCCAGTATTTCACTAACTGTCGATATTCTCTGTATTTCACTAACAGTCAATGTTCCCTCTGTTTCACTAACAGTCCATGTTCCCTTTATTTCTCTAACAGTCGATGTTCCTTGTATTTCACTAACAGTTGATGTTCTCTGTAATTCTCTAACTGTCGATGTTCCCTGTATTTCACTAATAGTCGATGTTCTCTGTATTTCACTAACAGTTGACGTTCTCTGTATTTCACTAACTGTCGATGTTCTCTGTATTTCACTAACAGTCGATGTTCTCTGTATTTCACTAACAGTTGACGGTTTCTGTATTTCACTAACAGTTGGTGTTCTCTGTATTTCACTAACAGTCGATGATCCCTGTATTTCACTAGCAGTTGACGGTTTCTGTATTTCACTAACAGTTGGTGTTCTCTGTATTTCACTAACAGTCGATGATCCCTGTATTTCACTAGCAGTCGGTGTTCTCTGTATTTAACTATAAGATGATGTTCTCAATATTTCACTAACAGTCGATGGTGTAAAATAGTGCCACTTTTTTCTCTTCCTGTTTAGAGTACAAGTGCTGTGTAAGTTGATAATTCACAATGTCCAATATACAGCTTCAAATGCTGCAGGGTACATATGTTGACTTTGGTTGTCTGTTAGTGAGCCTTTTAGTATATATATTAAAGGATGTTTTATGCTTTAAAACCAACATTACGAAAATCAATGAATTATGACAAGTGATTTTTTATTTACTCAAATTAAAAAGGGTCTATAATAAATGCATTATTTAATGTTTAACAAAGCCATGTCCTTAGATTAGTAACATAATTTCTCTGTCAACTTTGTCACACACCCGGTATCAATCATCAGCCACTGTCAACTGAAGTAAGAGAACAACCTGTTGAATAACAGACAACAATGACATTCTGTCACCTCCCACTTGCTGTAACCATGATAACTGTAGGAAAACAGCAACAACTTGCATTTGTATAGCGCCTTTAATGTAGTAAACACATCCCAAGGCACTTCACAGGAGCGTTATAAAACAAAGTTTGCCACATAAAGAGATATTAGAACAGGTGACTTAAAGCTTGGCCAAAGAGGTAGGTTTTAAGGAGTGATTTATAGGAGAGCGAGGTAGTGAGGCAGAGAGGTTTACGGAGGGAATTCCAGAGCTTAGGTTCTAGGCAGCTGAAGGCACAGCCACCAATGGTGGAGCGATGAAAGTCAGGGATGCGTATGAGAACAGAATTGAAGGAGCGCCGAGACCTCGGTGGTTTGTAGGTAGAAATGTTCTGCTTCAAGATTATATTTCTGGGCAAAACAAGCACATCAGACACAAGCAAAGAGCAGAGGAAAACTTGATCCAGAAACAGTTCCTCCATATAACACCTAACGGACATTAAATTAGTTCAGTAATCAAGCTCTCCTCAGTCACTGACAAGCCCTGATTAATGTCTCTACCAATTACTGATTAGATATGCTGATCTGATGATGATTTTTGACATGCTAAAAGATAGCCCGTCTTCTGTACTGTACAATGACTAAAACTGTGAGATATTTTCTCAGCAGCCAGACACACATTGATTTAGTAAGTATGCCAACAACAAGCGAAGGATATCTACTTAGCAATCACAATGCATTTTTATTTGCAAAAGAAAGTGCGTATTTAGCAACTACACAACCACCAATAACCAGGAGACTTTAACCAATAAAAATTATTCCTGCAGCCACAGCCATCTCAACAACAACAAAGCCAATTATTTCTGTCACTGCTTTGACAAGATGTCAAAGCCTCAATTTTCCAAATGGTTTTGCCATTAAATATTAGCTTAAACTGGGGAAAACCAACTGAGGAATTGGGGAAGAAAACCATCATACCAATTCTCCACCCTTTTGCTGCCCCAAGCAATTTTCTGCCAGTATTTCTTTCTGACACTCGCCAGTTTGATGGTTTACATCTGTAAATGAGAACTGAATGACATATTAATGTTCTTCAGCAAATTCCTGGCTTTCCAGCTGGGTTATCGCTGATGCATTCACTCACCCACATAAAATAGTTGTCCAGGGTTGCTAGGGACTGAGCTGTTGACAAAAGTGGGTTTAAAGAGCCCTGCATGAAGTCTGCAAGGAGAATTTGCACACTCCTTGTATTTTAGTGTTTTGTCTTCTTTTCACATCACTGCTGTGTGCCTTTGTTGCAACTCTTATGCCCCTGTCATTTTTATCCCAACCTTTATTGTGTTCACAATGGGTTTCCCCATGGGGATCCCTGTCCTTGTGCATTTAGGAAGAAGAGCAGGAGAAGCAATGAAGAGATACAGGGCCGTTTGGGCTGCACAAGAGGTGCTTGGCACCCACTTGGCAGTGCCCTCACACACATACCTCAATATGTCAGAGGAGCAGTGTTTTCACAGGCTATAACTCACATGAGAGACTGTGACTGAGTTGTGTTGCATGCTGCAAAGTGAACTGCAGCCAAATGTATCCATATGGCAATGCTAATGGCTGTGAGGGTCTTCTCTGCCACGGCATCATTTCAAGGTGCTACTGGTGACATGAGCCATATTAATCAATCTGCAATGCAATCTGCAGGGTGCACACTCCACCCAGTTAAACCCTAAAATGGCACTTGGGGTCCTATGTATGTCATAGGACCCAGATGTACATATTAAAAGATCCCATTACCTGATTCAGGCAGGCACTCCAGCCGCCCATCAGTAGGCCCTTGATTGTCGGCCACACAGTCAGTGAGAATGAGGCAATAAGCCACACCCCACCATTTTCGGGCCACGGCCACCCCATTTCGCTGTGTGGGAGGCCTCAAAATCCTTCCCTGTGAGGTGGAGGTAAATGTGGAAGTGGCATGTATGTTTAGGACACTGAACTAATAGATTGCGTGATCGCTTTGCGGAACACCTCCGTTTAGTCCGCAAGCATGACCCTGAACTTCCGGCCACCAGTCACTTTAATTCTCTGCCCTACTCCCTCTCTGACTGTCTATCCTTGGCCTCCAACACTGTTCCAATGAAGCTCAACGGAAGCTTGAGGAACAGCACCTTACCTTTTGATTAGGCGCTTTACAACCTTCCGCACTCAATATCAAGTTCAACAATTTCAGATCATAACCACTGCTCCCATTTTTTCGGACAGCAGCTGTTGGTAATGATTCTGCTGTTGCCATTTTCACCTCCTCTAGACCCATCTTTTGTTTCTTTACTTGTCCTATAACCAGCCCCTTTTGCCTTGCACTATCGTCCCTTCTGTCATTTAATCTCTCCTGCCTTCCACCCTATCACAGACCTTCCCATTTTCTTTCCTCTCCTCCCGCCTTACCCTGCCCCTGTACGTGCTTAAAACCTGTTACATCTCTAACTTTTTCCAGTTCTGATGAAAGGTCATCGACCTGAAACGTTAACTGTTTCTCTCTCCACAGGTGCTGCCTGACCTGCTGAGTATTTCCAGTATTTCCTGTTTTTATTTCAGATTTCTAGCATCTGCAGTATTTTTCTTTTGTAATAAGCAGGAGTGGGTTCTCTTACCATCGCTGATCTGGTAAGGTCACTGAACTTCTTCTGGTTTTGCTTATAGGTGCACACTCTGATGCTTCTGGCATTTATCACTTCCTGCCAATCTCGCTGTGCAGTTCGCCTGGGGCTTCAGCTGCACCCTTACTTGAACAGAGCAACCCCACCCCACACCCCCCCCCCACCCCCACCCCCACCTCCGCACCTCACTTCCTACAGCAGAATCTATTCAGTTTCATCTGAACAATAAAGTGCTCTCTGTGCTGCTGGCATCCTTCTGAATATTGTGAACCACCAATAAATTTGGTGGCTTGAAAGGCCACAAACTATGAGGGTTGTCCCTTTAACCTCATGCAGCCCTTTAAGTCCTGCCTCAGCACTTGGTATCTCATCCTGCCTGCATTATATTAACAAGACTGACCCCAGAATTACAAGTGGGGTCAGCATACTAAAGGTCAAGCAGGTGATCCTCCCATACTGAATTCTAGTCAGCCTTACACCCGTCAACCACAATATGCCACATCCACCTAATTCATGGTAAGTCTGCTTAATTTTTATTCTTAAATTATGATCTGTTCTGAGCTACAATATAATGATTTTGCTTCATTTCTGAAATAATCTCCATAGTTACTTCGTTAGCCATCTTACAAATCCTTTATTAGGTACTAGCTGGAGTGCCCGGCGGTGCCGAGGGTTTTTTGAGGGCATGTTGTTGTTGGAAGAGAGAGAGAGAGAGACTGGGGGGAGAAGAGAGAGACTTGGGGGGAGAGAGTGACTGGGGGGGAAGAGAGAGAAAGAGAGAGAGACTGGGGGGAAGAGAGAGAAAGAGAGAGAGACTGGGGGGAAGAGAGAGAGAGAGAGACTGGGGGGAAGAGAGAGAGAGAGAGAGACTGGGGGGAAGAGAGAGAGACAGGGAGAGAGAGAGAGAGACTGGGGGGAGAAGAGAGAGACGGGGGGGAGAAGAGAGAGACAGGGGGAAGAGAGAGACGGGGGAAGAGAGAGACGGGGGGAAGAGAGAGAGAGAGACGGGGGGAAGAGAGAGAGAGAGACTGCTGGATTTAGTTTGGGATTAGCCTGGAGAGAGAGGGGGGGGAAGGAGCACCTCAGGCCTGGCCCGATGGACCCCTGCGAAGGAAGGAAGGAAGGAAGAAGGCGAGCTCTCCCTCCCTCTCCCACCCCCTCACTCCTTACCTCCCTCACCTTCTCTCTCTCCCTCCCCCGTCTCTCCCTGCTTTACTCTCTCTCCCTCCCTCCCCTCTCCTCTCCCGCCCTGCCCCTCTCCTCCCCTCCCCTCTCCCTCCCTCCCTCCCCCTGTCTCTCCCTCCTTTCCAGTACCAGAACGGAGTCAGTCCGACATTGGGAGGCCGGGTGCCCATTGCTCCGAAGCGAGCCCGAGGTTCCTCATCGTTAACACGGCGGGCCTTTGGACCCAGTTGGCCGGGCGGCAGATGAACGCCTTTCGCTGTGGTGGGGGGGAGAGAGAGATGCAGCCGCTCACCTGCTCGCTTCCCTCTTCCCCGGGCTGCACGGGGAAGAGAGAGAGAGAGACTGGGTGGGAGAGTGAGATGCCGCCAGTTGCCGGGGTAACCCTCCTCCCTCCCCCCCACCTCCTGAGCGGCTACAGGCTGTGAGAGAGGCCCGGGCCCGGTTGCCGGGGTAACCCTCCTCCCCCGCCCTCCTGAGCGGCTACAGGCTGTGAGAGAGGCCGGGGCCCAGTTGCCGGGGAAAACATTCTTCCCCCCACCCCCGCCCTCCTGACGGGCTACAGGCTGTGAGAGAGGCCCAGGCCCGGGCCCGGTTGCCGGGGAAATCCTTCCCCACATCAACTCGCTCCCAAAATCCCCTCCACACACACACAAAGTGGGAAAAATAAATCAAGAGTTAGGAATCAAGATGGCCACCACTCACCTCAACTCAGAAGGATTAGGCCCGCCCACACACGCGATGAAACGCCCCCCATGATGCACCGATTGGTCAACCATCAGGTTAATCCCCTGTACGATTGGTCAACCATCACATCACTCAACGCTAATGAGCGGAATGTTGCCGTTTATTGAACCTTTTTTGTATACTGTCTGAACAATTTTTGTCTGACCAAAATGTAAAATAACTTTTGATTGTATAGCCGGACAGAGAGACAGACAGACAGACAGAGCGTCAAACCGCTTTATATATTTCAGTATGTAAATGGAAAATAGAGGAAATACAAAGCCAGAGAGTCAGCATCTGAAGACAAAGAATAGGATAATGTTTTGGTTCTACCTCAGAACTGGCACAATTTCTCTCCTTCCTCTGTGCTTTGGTCAACCCCATAAAAAGGTTTTTCAGTACTATTTCAGTTCCGATGTTGGTTATCACCCAAAATATTCATTTGTCTTTCTCTTTCAAATGCTAACTGACCCGTTGTGCATTTCCAGCATTTTCAGCTTTAATTGCAGATTTCCAGTGTTAGTACTTCCTCTTTTTATCTCTCCATTACACCTATTTCCAACATTTTACATGTGAATTTACTTTGAATGCTACAAAGGGGAACCTTACAATTCCCTAAGGAAGGGCCATCAGTCTCCCCATAGCAATCTTGTATTGGGAAAGACAATTTTAGGCAATACTTCATGTTTGTATTAACTGTTTGCATTCAAGATTCAAATTCTATATATTTTTTATTCAGTTTAAAAACCCACCTAGTTTTAGTACTGTTGACCCTGGATGCCCACATCACATACGGTCATGCATGGAAACTTTGGGGGGAGAAATTGTGTATCGCACCGTTTGGGGGCGGTAACATTTGTGAGGCATTACATTTTGCGCCAGGCGCGGAAGTTCCGCCCCGCTCACTAAATTCGGGTTACCGCCCTTGGAAGGAAGTGAAGCGCTAAATGAAGCTGTCACTGTCATTGCCTGGCGCAGCTTCAGGGGGTGATACCCAATTTAGCATCCAGGGTGCTAATGGGGCGATGCGCCCGGAGATGACATCACAATCTCCGGGTGCAGGAGATCGGGGCGCAACACCGTAGTGCTGCCGCTAAACTCCCGCCGAACATGGCAGGAGTTGTTAGTGGCGCCGCGCCCGGTCGCAAAGTTTTTTGCGCCCCGTTAGCGCCCCCGGTAATGGGAGGTGTAAATGACCCAAATTTCTCCCCCTTGGTCTTTAAAGTTTATTTTCAGCCAATGAAAACCGTTTTTCAACTTCAAAAATGGGCACTGAGAGCAGAGAAGCAGAAAAAGAATGTAAGTAAAAGGTTTTAAAATATATTATACAAAGAGAAAATTGATTTCTTTCTTTCTGTCATGGTACACATAGCGTTAAAAAACAGTTTCTCTCATAAAACAACAGACCATCTTGTTTTGGCACAACTGGGTCATTTTAACTTTCAGCAATGGCGTAAAACAGGTGGTATCAGATTGCCGATCCATTACATAAATTCACCCAATTTTCCTTTACATCAATGACCTTCCCTCTACCATCAGGTCAGAAGTGGGGCTGTTCGCTGATGATTGCACAGCAATCAGTTCCATTTTTCAGATAATGAAGCAGTTCATGCCCGTATGCAACAAGACGTGGACAACATCCAAGCTTGGGCTGACAAGTGGCAAGTAGCATTCTCACCATACAAATGCCAGGCAATGACCATCTCCAACAAGAGAGTCTAACCACCTCCCCTTGACATTCAATGGCATTACCATTGCTAAATTCTCCACCATCAACATCCTGGGGGTCACCACTGACAAGAAACTCAATGGGGACAGCGACATAAATGCCATGGCTACTGGAGCAGGTCAGAAGCTGAGTATTCTGCAGTGAGTGGTTCACCTCCTGACTTTCCAAAGCCTCTCACTACCTACAAGGCAAAAGTCAGGAGTATGATGGAATACTCTCCACTTGCCTGGATGAGTGCAACAGCGACAACATTCAAGAAGCTCAACACCATCCAGGACAAAGCAGTCTGCTTGATTGATACACCATCCAATAGCTTAAACGTTCACTCCCTCCACCATTGGTGTACCGTGGCTGCAGTATGTATCATCTACAGGACACACTGCAGTAATTCACCAAGGCTTGTTTGGCAGCAGCTCCAAAACCTGTAACCTCAATCTGCAACCTCCAGCACCTAGAACACCATCACCTCCACGTTCCCATCCAGGCCACACACCATTCTGATGGACATACGTCATTGTCGCTGGGTCAAAATCCTGGAACCCTCTAACTAACAACATTGTGGGAGTAACTTCACCACATGGACTGCAGTGATTCAAGAAGGAGGCCCATCATTACCTTCTCAAGTACAAACTAAGGATGGGCAATAAATGCAAACTTTGCCAGGGATGTCCACATTCCGTACATAAGAAAATAAGAACATACGAATTAGGAGCAGGAGTAAGCCATACAGCCTCTCGAGCCTACTCCGCCATCCAATAAGATCATGGCTGATCTTCGACCTCGAGAGCCCCTCAGGGCCCGTAGAATGACAATAAAAAACACCATGGCTGAAAGTGAAAATTACCCCCAAAGGTTCAAATGCCCAACCAGATGTCGGTGCACATTTCATACGAACATATGAATTAGGAGCAGGAGAAGGCCACTCGGCCCTTCGAGCCTGCTCCGCCATTCAATAAGATCATGGCTGATCTGATTACTCCACATTCCCGCCTACCCCCGATAACCTTTCACCCTTGCTTATCAAGAATCTATCTACTTCTGCCTTAAAAATATTCAAAAACTCTGCTTCCACCGCCCTCTGAGGAAGAGAGTTCCAAAAACCCATGACCTTCTGTGAGAAAAAATTTCTCCTCATCTCTGTCTTAAATAGGTGACCCTATGGCGCAGCCACTAAAGGACTCAGATCATTTGTATATAATTCCCTTTAACAACATGTTAGCTACAGCCTGAGTCTGTATCTTTATTAATACTGTTTACTTGTACAGAGCGTGATTACTTTAACAGCGCGGGTAAACGCGATGACGTCACGCCGTACATCATGTGATCCCCCACTGGCAGGAAGAACATGATGGCATCATGACGTCAACCACGGGACCAGCCAGCAGTCCTCGTGGAGCCTCCGAGCTGAATAGACCTACACTTGATGTTCTCCTGCAGTTATTTGTTTAAACCTGTTAATTTCCATTAAACTTCATTTTGTTTGAGCGCCTGAGTGGACCTCAGTCTTTGGATAGGAACTAGACATTCCTACATTGGTGACCCCGACTTTTGCGAATGGTTTTCGCAGAAGATAATCAACATGGAAACGAACGCCGTTACCTTGAAGCTACCGCAGTTCTGGGAGCAACAACCAGCCGCGTGGTTCATCCAGGCTGAAGCCCAGTTCGCCATTAGGGACATCGTTGCGGATCAGACCCGTTATTATTACGTGGTCTCCGCCCTCGACAGCGCCACAGCCTCGCGGATCGTCGGCCTACTCGGTAGTCCACCTGCTGATCGCAAGTATGACACCTTAAAGGCGTGGTTGCTGCAGGTCTTCAGGCTCACGAAGTCGGAGCGCACCCGCCGGCTGCTCGCAATGCCCGGCCTCGGGGACTCCAAGCCGTCCGAGCTCATGAGCCAGATGCTCACGCTCCTCGGGTCCGAGCCGGAATGCTTCCTCTTCCGGGAGCTATTCCTCAGCCTACTCCCGGAGCAAGTTCAGGCTGCCCTAGCCAGGTCCGAAGTCACAGACTGCGTGGAGCTTGCTGCCGAAGCAGACAAGGTTTTCGCGGTGACACAGCAGCACTGCGCGGCCACGAGGCACCCATCCCCCACAGACGCTGCTCCAGCTCCTCAATCAGCGGGGTTGTGCTTTTACCACGCCTGAATTGGCGTGAAAACAAGATGCTGCCGCCCTCCCTGCAGTTTTTCGCACAAAAAAAACCCATCTATAGCCACCCTGGCGAAAGAGGACCGGGTCTAACGAGCGCCCCGCGGCTGCGATGGCCATCGGAGATTCATGGAAGCTTCTCTTCATCACCAACACCCTATCTGGTTGATATTTCCTTTGCGACACCGGGGCACAGTGTAGCATCCTACCTGCGTCAAATCTCGGTATACAAGCTGGGGGCCATGGCCCCGCCGTCGCGGCGGTTAATGGCGCGGCCGTTCGGACCTTCGGAAGGCGGCGGGTCCAGGTGTGTTTCGGCGGCCAGCGTTTCCACTGGGAATTCATCACGGCCAAAGTCACGCAGGCCATCCTTGGGGTGGATTTTTGGTGCGCCAATGGCCTCCTGGTCGATATCAGGCACTGCCAGTTGATCAATGCGGCCACGTTCCACTCCATCCCGTGCCACCGCGGTAACGCCATGCCGCGCACTGTCTTCTGTGCGTTCCCACCTCCAGACGACTTCACTCGGCTCCTCGGAGAGTTCCCAGATCTGACCAGGCCCACTTTCTCCTCCTCGGCTACTAACCATGGTGTAGAACATCACATCACCACAACCTGCCCCCCGGTTTACGCACGGGCCCGACGACTCGGACCCGGCAAGCTCGCGGCTGCGAAAGCGGAGTTCGACACGATGGAGCGGCTGGGGATTATTCGCCAGTCAAATAGTCCCTGGTCTTCGCCTCTCCACATTGTTCCGAAACCCGGGGGTGGATGGCGGCCATGCGGCGACTACCAACGCCTGATTGACGCTACTACTCCTGATCGGTAACCAATCCCGCATAGCCAAGATTTCTCGGCCCATTTGCCGGGAAATACCTTTTTTTCAAAAGTCGACCTCGTCCGTGGTTACCACCAGGTCCCCGTGCACCCGCAAGACATCCCGAAAACCGCAGTCATCACCCCATTCGGCCTGTTCGAATTTCTGCAGATGCCGTTTGGCTTGAAGAATGCTGCACAGGCTTTCCAGCGCTTGATGGACTCCGTGCTTCGGGACCTAAAATTCCTCTTCGTCCACCTCGACGACATCCTCATCGCCAGCCCTAGCAAAGAGGAGCACTTCTGCCATTTGCACACCCTCTTCACACGCCTTAGTCAACACGGTTTGATTATCAACCCGTCCAAGTGCCATTTCGGCCTGCAGCGGATTGATTTCTTGGGCCACTGCATCACAGCAGACGGCGCAATTCCCTTACAGACAAAGGTCGAGGCGGTTACATCTTTCCCGCGCCCACAGACCGTCAAGGCCCCACAGGAGTTCCTCGGGATGGTCAATTTTTATCACCGGTTCGTCCCTAAGGCGGCTCTGCTTATGCAGCCCTTGTAGGAGGCCCTCAAGGCCAAGTCTGGTAAGGATCCGATCAGCTGGACAGCCGAGATGGACTGGGCGTTCGTCGACACCAAAGGCGCCTTGGCCAACGCAACCATGCTGGCGCATCCACTTCCAGGTGCCACCATTGCCCTTACCACCGACGTGTCGGACTACGCAATCGGCGCAGTACAGGAACACTGGGTGAATGGGACGTGGCAACCGCTGGCGTTTTTCAGCCGTCAACTACGGCGAAACGAAAGAAAGTACAGCACTTTCGACCGGGAGTTGCTGGCCCTTTTTCTAGCCATCCGCCATTTCCAGTTCTTACTAGAGGGACGTCCGTTCATGGCTTATGTGGACCACAAGCCACTAACGTACGCTATGGCCAAGACCGCCAAACCGTGGTCAGCTCGGCAACAACATCACCTGACGTTCATTTCGGAATTCACCACAGACATTCAGCATTTGTCCGGCAAAGACAACCTGGTGGCGGATTGCCTCTCCTGCACGACTGTGCACGCAGTCCAACTCGGAATCGACTATGCCCTCATGGCTGTGGATCAAGCCTCAGACCCAGAGGTCCAAGCATACAGAACCAGCCCCTCTAGCTTCCAAGTGGCCGACATCAAATTCCATGGAGAAACAGAGCTAAGCGATCACACAACCATCGGATCAAATCAAAGCTCTGCAGTCCTGCCACATCCAGTCGTGAGTGGTGGTGGACAATTAAACAGTTAACAGGAGGAGGAGGCTCCAAAAATATCCCCATCCTCAATGATGGTGGAGCCCAGCACGTGAGTGCAAAAGACAAGGCTGAAGCATTTGCAACTATCTTCAGCCAGAAGTGCCGAGTGGATGATCCATCTCGGCCTCCTCCTGAGGTCCCCAGCATCACAGATGCCAGTCTTCAGCCCATTCAATTCACTCCACGTGATGTCAAGAAACAGCTGAGGACACTGGATACTTGTAGAATTCGCAAAATTGAACATTGTCCTATAAGGGTCTATTGGCAGAAAAGGCCTTAACTTTTAAAGGCTGTTTTAAAAGAAGCCCAGAAAAAGGGACACACAAAATGGCCACCAGACCCCGTGACCAGCTTTTGGGACACTTTAAAAATGGTTCCTGCAGTCCCCAGACAGCTTTTGTGGATTCAGCCCACAGTAGGTTCTGGAAGGCAGTTTCAGGGAAAACGAAACCAGACAGAGTCCCATACATATAGATTGGATGCAGATCCGATCAGATCAGGCTGTAGATAAAGGCCATCAAAATGTTTACCCAGACAAAGGGAAACAGTTTCGTATTCATAGGGGGAACATCAAGCACCGTTTAAGACATCAGAAGGACATTAAAGACAATACAGCGTCGTTCCAGACCAGAGATGGCCGTTACCGGCCATTCGAAGATACTTTAAAAACAAAGACTAACCTTGATTTGGCAGGAGATAAGGGCCTCCACGGAAAAGTATAACTGGAGTCCCGGGGTAGCCATCGGTAGCTTGTAGCTTTTGCAGCCTGTAGCTGGTAGCTTTTGAGCTAGCTTGCTTTTTTTGAGAGCCGTGCAGGAACGTCGATCCGGAGACCAGCCAAGAAGGTGATTCAAGTCTGCGTCCCGCCCCGGGGTAACCATCGGGAGATCATCGACAAACCCCGGGCCGTCGACGAGATGAGGGACAGCAGCCATTCAGAAGAAACCTATCTGAAAATGGTAAACCAGCTGGGCTCTGCGAAGAAACCTATTTGACCATGATCAAATAGGTGGTCTCCGTCCACACCGACGTCAAGGCCTGCCAGCATCCAGCCTGTCCATGACCTTCACCTCGAGGAAGAAGAGAGAGAGTCGCAGCCCGCAGCATTGACCACGTGGAGACAGGACACCTGAGAGGATCAAAATGCAGACCTTTCAAAATCTTATACTTTCTCATTGGATTGGTGAGCATGCTTCTGGCCCCTCATAATCTGATCTAGCTAGGCTTAGGGTGTGGGCATTTTGGGTATATTTAATTATGAGTTGTTGTCCCTCGATGTTCCGTGTGTTTCCCCATTTCGAGATGACTTTTGTAAAGTATAACATGCCTGTATATATGTTGGTTAGTCCTGTATTATGATTTGTTTTTCCCTCCCATGTACCTTATTTGGCTTACATTCAATTTTGTTCCTTTATGCAATAAAGTTTCATTTTGTTTCCATTAAACTTGGTCTATAGAGTATTCTCTGCATTGTAGTTCCTGCCTCAAAGTCCAGTGTATAGAACCTAAGGGGCGAGTGGGTCGAACCACTCAAGGATTTACTGTGCAAGAGAGAGAGGCCTCTAGAGAGAGAAACCTCTGCGATCTAAAAACCCCTTACATACTGCAAAGGCTATGGGCCCTGACAACATTCTGGCAATAGTACTGAAGACTTGTGTTCCAGAACTAGCTACGCCCCCTAGCCAAGCTGTTCCAGTACAGCTACAACACTGGCATCTACCCGGCAATGTGTAAAATTGCCCAAGTATGTCCTGTCTACAAAAAGCAGGACAAATCCAACCCGGCCAATTACCGTCCCATCAGTCTACTCTCAATCATCAGCAAAGTGATGGAAGGTGTCGTCGACAGTGCTATCAAGCGGCACTTACTCAGCAATAACCTGCCATCTGATGCCCAGTTTGGGTTCCGCCAGGGCCACTCAGCTCCTGACCTCATTACAGCCTTGGTCCAAACATGAGGTGAGGTGAGAGTGACTGCCCTTGACATCAAGGCAGCATTTGATCGAGTGTGGCATCAAGGAGCCCCAGCAAAACTGAAGTCAATGGGAATCAAGGGGAAAACTCTCCATTGGTTGGAATCATACCTAGCACAAAGGAAGTTGGCTGTGGTTGTTGGAGGTCATTCATCTCAATCACATGACATCACTGCAGGAGTTCCTCAGGGCAGTGTCCCAGGCCCAACCATCTTCAGCTGTTTCATCAATGACCTTCCCTCCATCATAAGGTCAGAAGTGGGGATGTTCACTGATGATTGCACACTGTTCAGCACCATTCGAGACTCGTCAGACACTGACGCAGTCCGTGTCCATATGCAGCAAGACCTGGACAACATTCAGACTTGGGCTGACAAGTGGCAAGTAACATTCGCACCACACAAGTGCCAGGCAATGACCATCTCCAACAAGTGAGACTCTAACCATCTCCCCTTGACATTCAATGGCATTACCATCGCTGAATCCCCCACTATCAACATCCTGGGGGTTACCATTGATCAGAAACTGAACTGGACCGGCCATATAAATACTGTGGCTACAAGAGCAGGCCAGAGGCTGGGAATTCTGTGGCATGTCTCACCTCCTGACTCCCCAAAGCCTTTCCACCATCTACAAGGCACAAGTCAGGAGTGTGATGGAATACTCTCCTCTTGCCTGGATGAGTGCAGCTCCAACAACACTCAAGAAGCTCGACACCATTCAGGATAAAGCAGCCCGCTTGATTGGCACTCCATCCACCACCTTCAACATTCGCTCCCTCCACCACCGGCGCACTGTGGCTGCAGTGTGTACCATCTACAAGATGCACTGCAGCAACTCGCCAAAGCTCCTTCAACAGCACCTTCCAAACCCGTGACCTCTACCACTTAGAAGGACAAGGACAGCAGACGCATGGGAACATCACCACCTACAAGTTCCCCTCCAAGCCACACACCATCCTGACTTGGACCTGTATCGCCGTTCCTTCACTGTCGCTGGGCCAAAATCCTGGAACTCCCTTCCTAACAGCATTGTGGGTGTACCTACACCATATGGACTGCAGCGGTTCAAGAAGGTGGCTCACCACCAACTCCTCAAGGGCAATTAGGGATGGGCACTAAATGCAGGCCTAGCCAGCGACGCCCACATCCCATCAATGAATAAAAAATTTTTTTTTAAAACCACGCTACTTTGTGATGTCTCCATGGGAGCTCCCCGCCCTATCGTTCCAGTCGCCTGGCGCCGAAAAGTGTTCGACGCCATACACGGGTTGTCACACCCTGGCATGAAGGCCTCGCAAAGGCTGATGTCGTCAAAATTTGTCTGGAGGGGTATGCACCTGGATGTCCGCGACTGGGCCAACACTTGCGTGGTCTGCCAAAAGGCGTCATGTAAAAGCTCCATTGGCCACTTTCGCTGTTCCGGAGCGTCGATTCGACCACGTGAATGTGGACCTCGTGGGGCCGCTTCCACCTTCTCAAGGTTTTACACACATCCTCACAATGGTAGACCGCACCACTAGCTGGCCAGAGGCAGTTCCTTTGGTTTCCACCACTTCGGCAGACGTGGCCAGAGCTTTCATCTCCTCTTGGGTTGCTCGTTTCGGGGTACCGGCGGACATTTCTTCCGATCGTGGACCGCAGTTTTCCTCTGAGCTCTGGAACGCTGTGGCTCAGGGACTCGGCACCAAACTACATCGCACCACCGCCTATCATCCACAGGTGAACGGCCTGTGCGAGCGATTCCACAGGCCGCTCAAAGCCGCTCTGCGGGCTAGTCTTCAAGGCACGGGATGGGTGGACAGACTTCCCTGGGTCCTTTTGGGTCTTCGTACGGCACCCAAAGAAGATTTACAATCGTCCTCGGCGGAACTCGTATATGGCCAGCCACTACGAGTACCAGGGGATTTCCTCCCGTCTCCAACAGAGCCATGGTCCACATCCCAGCAACACGTCAGCCACCAGGAAGCGGCCAGATGTTTCGCTCCAGTGCCTACGTCGCATCACGGCTTACAGAGCTCCCACGTCCCAACTGAGCTGAAAAGCGCCGAGTACGTGTTTATCCGCCACGACGCTCACCGGGACCCGCTCAAGCTTCCTTACACTGGTCCCTTCCACGTCATAGAGCCGGGAGACAAAACCTTTTCGGTCGATATCGGAGGTGAACCAGACCACATATCGGTTGACCTGCTAAAGCCGGCACACTTAGACCTGAACCGCCCAGTCGAAATCGCTCAACCGCCAAAACGGGGCTGACCGCCCACAGTCGCCATGCCAGATTGACCACAACCGCCTGCCAGCTCGACCACCATCCATCAGCTTCCACTTCAGGGTTACAGAAGTCACTCGGACAGGCTTGTCACGCCTCCTCACCGTCTCACTTTTGCTGTTAAAGACAATTCTGGGGGGGCACATGTGGCGGAGCCACTAAAGGACTCAGATCGTTTGTATATAATTCCCTTTAACAACATGTTAGCTACAGCCTGAGTCTGTATCTTTATTTATACTGTTTACTTGTACAGAGCGTGATTACTTTAGCAGTGCGAGTAAACGCGATGACGTCACGCCGTACATCACGTGATCCCCCACTGGCGGGAAGAACGTGATGACGTCACGACGTCAACCACGGGACCAGCCAGCAGTCCCCGTGGAGCCTCCGAACTGAATAGACCTACACTCGATGTTCTCCTGCAGTTATTTGTTTAAACCTGTTAGTTTCCATTAAACTTTGTTTTGTTTGAGTGCCTGAATGGACCTCAGTCTTTGGATAGGAACTAAACATTCCTACAACCCCTTATTTTTAAACAGTGACTCCTAGTTCTAGATTCTCCCACAAGAGGAAACATCCTCTCCACATCCACCCTGTCAAGACCCCTCAGGATCTTATATGTTTCAATCAAGTCACCTCTTACTCTTCTAAACTCCAGTGATACAAGCCCAGCCTGTCCAATCTTTCCTCATAAGACAACCCGCCCATTCCAGGTATTATTCTAGTAAACCTCCTCTGAACTGCTTCCAATGCATTTACATTATTTCTTAAATAAGGAGACCAATACTGTACACAGTATTCCAGATGTAGTCTCACCAATGCCCTGTATAACTGAAGCATAATCTCCCTACTTTTGTATTCAATTCCCCTTGCAATAAATGTTAATATTCTATTAGCTTTCCTAATTACTTGCTGTACCTGCATATTAACCTTTTGTGATTCATGCACTAGGACACCCAGATCCCTCTGCATCTCAGAGCTCTGCAATCTCTCACCATTTAGATAATATGCTTCTTTTTTATTCTTCCTGCCAAAATTGACAATTTCACATTTTCCCACATTATACTCCATTTGCCAGATCTTTGCCCACTCACTTTATCTATCTATATCCCTTTGTAGCCTCCTTATGTCCTCTTCACAATTTACTTTCCTACCTATCTTTGTGTCATCAGCAAATTTAGCAACCATACCTTCGGTCCCTTCATCCAAGTCATTTATATAAATTGTAAAAAGTTGAGGCCCCAGCCTTGATCCCTGTGGCACACCACTCGTTACATCTTGCCAATCAGAAAATGACCCATTTATGCCTACTCTCTGTTTCCTGTTAGCTAGCCAATCTTCTATCCATGCCAATATGTTACCCCCTACACCATGAGCTTTTATTTTCCACAATAACCTTTGATGTGGCACCTTATCAAATGCCTTCTGGAAATCTAAGTACCGTACACCCACCGGTTCCCCTTTGTAGAAGATAGAAGCAGGAGTAGGCCATTCAGCCCCTCGAGCCCGCTCCGCCATTTAACGAGATCATGGCTGATCATCCAAATTCAGTTCCCTGTCCCTGCTTTCTCCCCATATCACTTGATCCCTTTAGCCTCAAGAAATATATCTGTAGTGTATGTACCCGTCTACCTTTAAGAGAACTATTGTATGTAACCGTTCACCTTAAAGAGAACTATTTTAGGTGTGACACTACTTTGTTTGGCTTCTGTATACTGTAATACCGACGGTGACCACACCAGTATATAAGTGTTGTGTCAGGATTTATTGGGCAGATTCGCCCTGACCTTCGAATAGTAAAGTCCTGTTTTAAGTTACTCTGGTAGTCTGTGTATTAATTAACTAAACAACCCACAGACTTTACAGTGGCGACGAGTCCGATCGTACCCTGCGGCAACAATACTTCCGAAGCAGTTAACGAGCGTCGAGAAGAGGCAACCGCCCTCGTCGTTCTGCTGGGAGAAAACTCGAGGCTGCAGAACTAGAAAGGAGGAAGAATTTAGAGACAAAGACTTCCATCAGCAACAGGCACTGACTGTCCCTTCTGCCACGGTGAGGAGTGAGCCGATCAGCACGAGAAGCAAGGCGGCCACGGTGACTGTGAGTAAGGGAAAGTAAAAAGAATAACCGGAGGATAAGGGCGGTGCACTCGACCACGGTCGAGGGGGAAAGGAGCCAGACAGAAGTCGGGTCCAGAGGCGCTGAGACTGGGGCAGCGTGGAGCAAGGAAGCCGCGGTACAGACAGGCTGAGGATGCAACGGCGTCATGAGACAGCTAGACCGCGACCGGCGAAAAAGGCCGGGCAGCGACCAAAGCCACGAAGCGCTGCGACCGGGAGCGTAGGCGCGGGAAGATATAAAAACTCAGCCGCAGCCGGGGAGGGAAGCACCGGACTGCGAGAGGGCTGGGAGGCGCGATTGGGAGCCGAGCGAGCGGGAGAGGCAGAGCCGACCAAGGGAGACTGAGCGAGAGCCAGTCCAGCGGCTGAAACTGTTCGCCGTCAACGGGGTGTACCCAGCGCCGGTAGAGCCGAGCGAGCGGGAGAGAGACAGAGCCCGAGCAAGGGGAACCGAGCGAGAGCCAGCCCAGCAGCTGAAACTGTTCGCCGTCAACGGGGTGTACCCAGCGCCGGTTGCCCTGCCGAGAAAAGGGAAAGCACTGAAGCCGACGCGCAGGCTGTGAACCTGAAAGCCAGCGGCCGTCGCCCGTGGGGAAAGTGTACCCCTCCCGCCAGGGGAAGAAACGCGGGAAGCCGCCATTAGGCGGAGAAGAAGACAGAAGCGGGGAACCACCATTGAAGTGGGCGGGGAGAGAAGATAAGCGCGGGAAACCGCCATTTTCGCGGGAACCGCCATCTTGGAAAAAATAAATAAATAAAAGAAAATTTAAAGAAATAATTCGTGGTGTTATCAGGAAGAGAGGAAGATGCCTAAGTGTGGTAACATCAACGATTTTAATTCTGAGGTAGAAGACTGGGCCACGTATGTGGAACGCATTGAGATCTATTGTGAGGCCAATAAAATAGAAGAAGATGACAAAGCTATAACCTTGCTAAACTCGATGGGCGCGAAGACATACGGGCTCTTGAAGCATCTACTAGCACCAGCTAAACCGGCGGATCAGACTTTCGATGATATTGTGACTGTTCTGAAGGATCACTTGAACCCCACACCGTTGATGTTGGCGGAACGTTTCAAATTCTATGCGAGAACGCAAAGGAAAGACGAAAGCAACGCAGAATACTTGGTCGAACTGCGTAGACTAGCGAAACACTGCCAGTTTGGAGGGAATCTGACAGAGGCATTGCGAGACAAGTTCGTGTGCGGGTTGTCAAAGGAAGGAACGCAAAAGCGACTACTCGAAGAGAACGACCTTACACTTGACAGGGCTGTCCTTATTGCAGCATCGCACGAAGCCACAGCGAAGGGAACTGCAGAAATGCAGCTAAAGGCAGCGGCACTCAGTGTGGATCAAATCACCTCGAGTACAACAAAATGCTATCGTTGTGGGAAGACAACACAAGACCAGAACCAATGCTGGTTTAAGAACCAGGAATGTAGGAAATGTGGCAAACTGGGTCACATAGCTAAGGTATGCCGGTCAGGGAAGAAGACCAACAACCAAAGGAAGCCATCACAGGAAAAGTACAACAAGGTACACAAGGTGGCTGAGAAGAGTTCAGACGAACAGAATTCGGACTCAGACCCAAACGGCCAGGAGCTGGGCAGTCTGAGAATTCACAATGTGAGTAAGGAAGCTGACCTACAAACTATCTGGGTCATGCTAAAAATAGCTGGAGTCCAAGTGAAAATGGAGTTGGACACTGGATCAGCTCTATCAGTCATAAATCGAAGGGATTACCACCGACTATTCTCACATATACCCTTAAGAGATACCAAGTTCGTATTGCAGACATACACGGGGCATAAAGTATACCCCATGGGGAAGATAAGAGTCAAGGTGAGAGATAGGGGTAAAGAACACCCAAGAATGAACTTATACGTACTACCTGAGGGAGGACCACCACTTCTAGGACGGGAGTGGATCAAGAAAATAGACATGGAATGGCACTATCTAAAAGCCATAACGAGTGAGGACTCGGTGCAGACAATCAGCTCAGATTCTGAATCGGATGACGATAAGACCAACCCAAATGTGAAAGACAAGGCTAAAATGGACTTGCCGACTAAGGTTGGAAAAACGAAGGCATGCAGAAAGGCTTATGCTCCAGAGAAGAACAAAGTTTCAGAACAGATCTCCACCGAACAACGACAACATAGTTTGACAGAGAATTCTGAGTCTGTTCAGTTTAAGGACATATCCATGACGGAAGAACACCGAGCTCAGAATCAACTTTATTTCAAATTACGACAACAATTAGAACAATTGAGTTACCGTCTCGTACAAGAGATGAAAACAATGAAAAAGTTCTATGACGCCAAATGGGAGAATCTGGAAAGACAACAGAAGCAGCTAGCTCAAGCAGAGAGCGACCATAGAGCCATCGTGACCAATCACCGATCACATCTCCCTTATGATGTTCAGGAGTTAGAATATTTGCAGAAAGAAGCAAATGAAGAGGAATCTTCAGGAAGCCAGGATTTTGTTCCAGTTCTTCTCTACGACTCCTTACAAGCAGAGTTTGAGAAGTTGAAGGAACAGTATGAACAGGCCCAGGCTACAATCCTGGAGGGGGTTAACTCGGCAACCTCCGAAAAGCTAGTTTCAGTGGAAGCATATGAGCAACTAAAGGTTGAACATGAGCAAGAAGTCCAAAGGCTGCAGGAAATTCTTGATGAGCTCAAGGCCAAGACAGACTCATCGGTAGAAGTTCCATCCATAGATTAGAAATTAGAGGTGAAAGACATGGCAGAACATGAAAGTCAAGATGTCCAAGAACTCATAAAAATATTGAAGGAAACCCAAGACAAATATGAGGCGGCAATGACCGAGGTTCAACAACTTGAAGAACAGATTCAACTGGGAATTCTTTCAGTGAAAGAAAAGGCAACTGTAAGAAACACAGAGACTGTAAGAATGGCCCCTGAACATGAGCTAGAGAGCATCAAGGCGCAACTTCTCCGAGCGCTTAAAGCCAAAGTACAAGAGGAAAAAAAGGTGAAAGCATTGGAGGAAAAGGTGTATGAAATGGAGAAGACTCTGATCCACAGGGTCCCCGTGGAAGAGTTAACGGTCAGCCAACTCCTTCATATGCTGAGAGACAAGACTCTGCAATGGGAACCATTTGAACACGAGCTTCAATCTTCAAAGGGAAGGGGTTCGGAGCTCTCAAAAGTTTGGGGAATAGTTGAGGTTGCAACACAGATTTTACGGGGCTGCCGAAAGTACGCTGAATCACGTCAATGTGAACTACAGAATGTTGAAACAGCTGCTCCAGTAGAAGGATTGAATAGCCCGATCAATCAATCCCCGATGGAAGGGGAAGTATTGGAATCACAAATGAGGTCATTAGTGAAGGATTGGCAGGAAACCCAGGAAGAGCGGGATGAATATGAACGCATGAAGAAGCCTCTTCAGGAAAGATGTCTAGGGAGGGAACAACAGTCGGCTAACGTCCAGTTGGGTAAGGAAGAAGTAGCAGGCCCTCTCGCTAGACTAGCTCAGGACGACACCGAATATTACCATGACCTGTTGAGTGACACGGAATATTATGATGACTTGGTCTGCCCAGCTTGTGATGAAAACTCCCAAAGTGCAGAAATCAGGATGAAACACTTAAAGTCTAAGGAACATAGGGAGATGGTGGCGCTACAGCTGGCAGCGGATAAGGGAGCCCCGAGAGTCTCCAAGAAGCAGAAAAGAAAAAGACGAAGCAGAAGACGATAACCATCTAAATCATTATCACTTCTATCAGATCATGCACGTGGGCCCTACGAAGGGGGCCAAATCAGTTGGGAAGTAGGAAAAATTACCAAGGCAGTCCAGCTGTTTGTAAAAGTCAGCACTGCTGGTTCAGCAGGATGGAAGTTCAAGCTGTTAAGCCAAGGGAAAGACTATTGGATGAGTCACGCTAGAAATGTGAACCGGCTACACCACAGAGATGTTGTTCGGACCGAGTCAAGACCAGAGACTGAATCTGTGAACTGTTCCCGCAGAGACTGAATCTGTGAACTGTTTCCCGCAGAGACTATATCTGTGAATTGTTTTACATGAAGTTGATTATATGTTATGTTTAATGGGGAATAAGTATGTTGTAAGCTAAAAAGGGAGGATTGTAGTGTATGTACCCGTCTACCTTTAAGAGAACTATTGTATGTAACCGTTCACCTTTAAGAGAACTATTTTAGGTGTGGCACTACTTTGTTTGGCTTCTGTATACTGTAATACCGACGGTGACCACACCAGTATATAAGTGTTGTGTCAGGATTTATTGGGCAGATTCGCCCTGACCTTCGAATAGTAAAGTCCTGTTTTAAGTTACTCTGGTAGTCTGTGTATTAATTAACTAAACAACCCACAGACTTTACAATATCCAACTCAGTCTTAAATATATTTAATGAATTGGCCTCAACTGCCCTGTGTGGCAGAGAATTCCACAGGTTCACCACTCTCTGCGTGAAGAAATTTCTCCTCATCTCAGTCTTAAATGGCTTACCCCTTATCCTTAGACAGTGACCCCTGGTTCTGGACTCCCCCACCATCGGGAACATCCTTCCTGCATCTAGTCTGTCTAACCCTCTTAGAATTTTATAAGTTTCAATGGGATCCCCTCTCATTCTTCTAAACTCTAGCGAATATAAGCCTAATCGACCCAATCTCTCCTCATACGTCATTCCTGCCATCCCAGGTATCAGTCTGGTGAATCTTCGCTGCACTCTCTCCATGGCAAGAACATCCTTCCTCAGATGAGGCGACCAAAACTGCACACAATACTCAAGGTGTGGTCTCACGAAGGCCCTGTACAACTGCAGCAAGATATCCTTGCTCCTGTACTCGAATCCTCTCGCTATGAAGGTCAACATACCATTTGCCTTCTTAACCGCCTGCTGCACCTGCATGCTTACCTTCAGCAACTGGTGCACAAGGACACCCAGGTCTCGTTGCACTTCCCCTTTACCCAATCTATTGCCGTTCAGATAATAATCTGTCTTCCACAGCACATGTACTTCCTCAAAGAACTCCATTAAATTGGTTAAACATGATTTCCCTTTCACAAAACCATGTTGACTCTGCCTGATTACCTTGAACTTTTCTAAGTGCCTTGCGATAACATCTTTAATAATAGTTTCTAACATCTTCCCTATGACAGATGTTAAGCTAACTGGCCTGTAGTTTCCTGCTTTCTGTCTCCCTCCCTTTTTGAATAAAGGAGTTACATTCGCTATTTTCCAATCTAATGGAACCTTCCCCGAATCTAGGGAATTTTGGAAAATTAAAACCAACGCATCAACTATCCCACTAGCTACTTTTAAGACCCTAGGATGAAGTCCATCAGGACCTGGGGGCTTGTCAGCCCGCAGCTCCAACAATTTGCTCAGTACCACTTCCCTGGTGATTATAATTTTCTTGAGTTCCTCCGTCCTTTCCATTTCCTGATTTACAGCTATTTCTGGGGTGTTACTTGTATCCTTTATAGTGAAGACCGATGCAAAATACCTGTTCAATTCAACTGCCATCTCCTTATTTTCCATTATTAATTCCCCAGACTCACTTTTTATAGGACCAACACTCACTTTGTTAACTCTTTTCTTTTTTAAATATCTATAGAAACTCTTGCTATCTGTTTTTATATTTCTGGCTAGCTTCCTCTCGTACTCTAATTTTTCTCTCCTTATTAATCTTTTAGTCATTCTTTGCTGTTTTTTATATTCTGTCCAATCTTCTGACCTGCCACCCATCTTTGCACAATTATATGCTTTTTCTTTAAGTCTAATACTATCTTTAACTTTTTTAGTTAACCACGGATGGTGGGTCCTCCCCTTGGAATTTTTCTTTCTTGTTGGAATGTATATATTCTGTGTATTCTGAAATATTCCCTTAAATGTCTGCCACTGCAACTCTATTGACCTATCCCTTAACCTAATTTGTCAGTTCACTTTAGCGAGCTCTGCTTTCATGCCCTCATAGTTGCCCTTATTTAAGTTTAAAATACGAGTCTTGGACCCACTCTTCTCTCCCTCAAACTGAATGTAAAATTCAATCATATTATGATCGCTGCTACCTAGGGGCGCCTTCACTATGAGGTCATTAATTAATCCTATCTCGTTGCACAATACCAGGTCTAGCATAGCCTGCTCTCTGGTTGGCTCCAGAACGTGCTGTTCTAAGAAACTATCTCGACAACATTCAATGAACTCCTCATCTAGGCTACCTTTGCCCATCTGATTTTTCCAGCCTATATGTAGATTAAAATCCCCCATGATTATTGCCGTACCTTTCTGACAAGCTCCCATTATTTCTTCCTTTATACTCCATCCTACCGTGTGGTTACTGTTAGGGGGCCTGTACACCACTCCCACAAGTAACTTCTTACCTTTATTGTTTCTCATCTCTACCCAAACCGCTTCTACATCCTGGTTTCCTGAACTTAGGTCATCTTTCTCTATTATGCTAATACCATAATTAATTAACAGAGCCACCCCTCCACCTTTTCCTAGCTTCCTGTCCTTCCTAAATGTCATGTACCCTTCAATATTCAGGTCCCAGTCTATGTCACCCTACAGCCATGTTTCTGTAATGGCTTTCAGATTGTACTTATTTATTTCTATTTGCGCTATCAGTTCATCTGTTTTGTTTCGAATACTACGTGCATTCAGATGCAGAGCCTTTAGTTTTGTCCTTATATTGTTTTTGTAACCTCTAGCCTTATCTGTTGATTTACTCTTAGATTTGTACTCTCTATCCCTTCCTTTCACGGTCTGTTTATCATTTCCCATATTAATAACTTTCTCTCTTGCCTTGTCTCTACTCTTTGATTTACCACATCTTCCCAAATTTGATCCCTTGCCCCCACTATTTAGTTTAAAGCCCTCTCTAGTGCCCTAGTTATGCGACTCACCAGAACACTGGTCCCAGCATGGTTCAGGTGAAGACCATCCCAATGATACAGATCCCACTTTCCCCAGTACTGGTGCCAGTGCTCCAGGAATCAAAACCCATTTATCCCACACCAGTCTTTGAGCCATGTATTCATCTCTCTAATTTTATTTACCCTATGCCAATTTGCTCATTGCTCAAGTAATAATGCAGACATTATTACCCTTGAGGTTCTGCATTTAATTTAGCCCCTAGCTGCTCATACTCTCTCAGCAGAACCTCTTTCCTAGTTCTACCTATGTCGCTGGTGACTTCATGGACCACGACCACTGGCTCCTCCCCCTCCCACTGCAAGTTGCTCTCCAGCCCAGAGCAGATGTCCCGAACCCTGGCAGGCAACACAGCCGTCTGGACTCTCGCTCTTGGCCGCAGAGAACTGTATCTATCCCCCTGACTATGCTGTCCCCTATTACCACTACATTCCTATTAACTCCCCCCGCTTGAATGGCTTCCTGTACCTTGGTGCCATGGTCAGTTTGCTCATCCACCATGCAGCCACTACTTTCATCCATACAGGCCGCAAGAACCTCAAACCTGTTGGACAATTGCAAAGGCTGAGGCTCCTCCACCTTGTAGGGGTTTCGCAAAATTCCCCTGAAAACAAGAGAAACATTGGTCCACATCATGGATGAAGATTTATGTGTCTTGAATTGCCTCTGGGTCAGATCAATGTTTTAAAGCATGCTCAGAACCATGAAAGACTGCTGAGCTGGGCTGAGCTGGACTACAATGGAATCGAGGAAATTCATGGAAATATTCACACACATTGAGAAAGAACATCTTGATTAAAATTTGTGCTTTTGAGCCTGGTGAAACACAGAGGTTTACAGCTTGTAATGTGTTTGTGTGAAAGACCTGTCAATCAAACCAGGGAGGTCAGGAGTTGCCCACTTGAGCTGAGGCTACAGAGACAGGTTGTTATGGCTGGCTATGTTCAGCAACCAATCACAGTCAGCTAGGCAGCTTGTAATGTGTCTGTGTAAAAGACCTGTCAATCAAACCAGGGAGGTCAGGAGTTGCCCACTTGACCCGAGGCCGATTATGGCTGGCTATGTTTAAACAAGCAATTCAGCAACCAATCACAGTCCTTTTGTTTGTGTACTGGAACTTTAGGCGGGAATTTTTCCAGACAGAACGGCAGCAGCACACAGGTATAAAGATAGCTACTGAGAAGCTAGCTTTCTCTCTCTTCTTTACTTCGCTGGACCACAGGTGAGCAGGGTGTTCTGACTCCTCAACAAGACAACCTAGCAAGGAGTTTGGGGTGGTGATTTAAGGGAATTGCTAAGATTGTTTAAATAACATTGTGGCCATTGTATCCCTCGTTTTCGCTCTCTGTAACCCCCCACCCCCTGTTGCATTTACTATGTTCATGTGGTATAGTTTATATTTGATTATGGTTCTTTAGTTTAATAAATTTTGACTTTGCTCACATCCAAATCAATTGTCCATTTTAATATCATTAATTATAAGTCCTCTAGTCAGAACTGAAAGGTGGGGTAGCGATTCGGAACCACTGTTAAAATTGGTTTACAGTGCAGCAGGCAAAAAGGCTGCTGGCCAGGTATGTTACCATAAACCAGGTAATAGATGCCCCCCCTACAAAATGGTGACCCAGATGGGACTGGAGGCAGTTCTTGATTTGATGAGTGATTTGGATCTGCAGCAAGCATCAGCTCTTCTCTTTCTTGTTTTCAGTCTGTGGGCAGTCCTGTGGAAGGTAGTGGCAGCATGTAGGCTGACCTATCAGGGTATAGGTGGCTGGGTTAGGAAGGGTGAGAGGAGAGAGCAGGAGGAGGTTAAAGAGGCCAAGAATCAGGAGTCCCAGTTTGAGAAATGCCAGGCGGGGGTAGAACGCCTCATAAGAGAGGTGAATGAGGCCAGAGCTAGTGGGATGCGGGTGCAGGAAGAGAATGCACGCCTCACACTAGAGGTCATGAAATGCCAAGCATTTATAGAGCGCCTTGTGCAGGAAGTCACAGAGGCGAGGGATAGTGAGATGAGACTGCGGGAAGAGAATGCCCGCCTCACCTCAGAAGTAACAGAGCAGGAGGAGAAGGTTAGGGAGATAAAGGCAGCTTCTAAGCTGGCCTGCGACCTAAGGTTTGAGGAAGCAGATCATGGCCCCTGCAGGGCTGAGATAGAAAGCCTTAACGTGGCTTTAAAGGGAGCAAGGGGAATGATTTGCCTGATCAGCCCGAAGGCAGGTCAGCCGGATTTTACTGGCAGCCCAAGTAGAACCATCCCACAGGCAGTACCCAGAACGGTGCTGGATAGGGAGTTAGATAAACCTGGGGCTCCATATCAGAAAGAGAGGCGCCAGGAGGGGAGCCATCCCTCCCAGAACAAGGTCACTTGTTACAAGTGCGGGGAGGAGGGCCACTGGCGCTGGGATTGTAAAAAGCCTGGGAGAAATGATACAGCCAGGAATCCCACAGCCCCAGCCCAAAGGGTAGAGACAGGAATTTCCCCTGCCTCAGTCGAGTCGCTACTGGAGGCAATGCGGTTTCTCCTGACCAACCAGGAAAAGGTAGCAGCCATCAGTGGTGCTGCAACCCCCTCGCCCACCTCTGCCTCCCCACAAAGACTGGAAAGAAAGGGGTTTGAAGTCAACCCCAACCAGGCAGCTGGGAGTGAGCCTGAGAATAGGAATCCTCAGCCCACAGTAGGTATAAGTTCACAGGCAAGTGCAGTCGCTTGTGTGGGGGGAGGAGCCATTCCTGGGCAGTGTAAGCTGTTTAAGCCAGGGAACAGGGAAGGAGAGTTCTGGGACCCCTGTAGAGCAGGTCCAGTAGCAGAAATCCAGGACAAGGGAGGCACAAAGGGGATAGTTTTGGCCCCAGACCAAAGGCAGGTCCAAAATTCCCCATTTAAAGCCACCCAGGTAAGGGAACATGAGTTTGCTGTCCATGCAAGTTCAAGTTCACCGCCTGTAAAAACAGGCACTGTGGCTTGTTCCCAGGGAAAAGTTGTCCAGCCCACAAATTGGGACACTTCCCTACCTCAGTGGGACCCTAATTTTAACAAAAGTTCGAATTCAAAAAGGTTAGGTGGCTCAGAAACAGAGAAACAGCAGCCTGGGATTAGAAATCAGCAGGCTGTTGCCCATCCATTCACAGATCGCTTGGAGACTGCCCGCACATGCGCAGTCGCTGGTCTGGAGACAGGAATTCCCCAGTCTTCTGAACACTGGGTTCGCACAGACGTAACCGCCTGTGTGAAGACAGAGGCTTCACAGCCTTTGCCGTGGGACTCTGGGGAGGAGATTCACGCAGGCGCACTCACCTGCTTAAAGAGACCAGCTTCCCAGCCAGCCTCTAGAATGGTTCCCCCCATGATGTGGGACCCTGGGGGGGCAGGGATAGCAATTCCTCTTGCAGGGGGGCTGGTAACAGGTTTTGGACATGGGGGAGAAGGCTCCCATCCAGCTAGGGCTGTGACCCAAGCTCAGGGTCTGCCAGCCAAAGTTTCCCCCACAGAGACGCCCCTCAGAAGGTCTCAGCGGGTCCGCAAGCCCGAGACAAGTTGGTCACCCACTTTACAGTGGAGTAAGGCGGTCTCCCGAGCCAGGGAGAAGCCAAAGAACAGAGGTCCCACTCAACAGCCAGAAGCTGCGAGGGACCAGCAGCAGGAGGCAGTCCAGCTTCGCTGCAGCCAGCAGCAACCTGCGACGGGGCCAGAGATTAGCCTGGCCACCCGGAGACGGGCGGCATTTGTATTATAGCTTTGTATTGATGGCGTTTTGATCGTAGCGTGCTTTTAAGATGTACTTTAAGTTTAGAATGTTTTCAAATGTTTTGAGTTTAAGTGTAAGTTTAAGTTTACAAGTGTGCCAAATGTTTGTGTTTTGGTCCGAGGTCGAGGGACCCGACCACACCTCCACCTAAAGCAGCAGGTCAGGGAGAGACCTGGCTGCATGTTTTGCAGGAGAATGGACAAAAACCAAGGCGCAGCCCTATTCACCCAGCCCGAGCTGGGCATCGAATGAAGATATGGAGACAGAGTGTTGGGGATCACCTCGCCACTGGACGAATCCAGGAGACCCCGCAGCGATCTTCGCAAAAACCGGACAGGGCCCGGAGGAACTTGCCTACTCCTCCTACGGGGAGGAGATGGCCCAAGCTGGGTGGGGCATGGCCCCCAGCCCAGCACTGTCCTGATTGAAGTTCACTTGCGGGAGACCTCGCTGTTGAGGAGTCATGGTGGGGAAGCGCGGGCGCCTGGTCAGATAAGGACGCGTTCCCCGGGAGTGGGTGGTGATGGCCTGGACAAGATTGGATAGGGGAGGGGGAGACCCAAGAGTCGCGTGGGTGCGTTCGGGGGAGGGAGGAACTCACCCGGGGGGCCCACGGGCAAAGTTAGTGTGTAAGTGTGGCTGGGGAGGATGAGTGGGTGGCCGGATCTGGGATCCAAGGTTGAGTGTGGGGCCAGGGAGAGCCGCCACACAGGCACCCATCATTTTCTACAGCCAGTCGAGGGTAGACGGGAGGGGGAAAGACTGGGAGTCGAGATCCCATGCTCCCCGGTCTCGGTCTGTGCTAAGATATATTTTAAACATGAGGGGTACCCCGCCTCCACAAAGGGACAAGGGAACGGCTCGGGGCTGGTGGAGCGGACTGTTCGGGAAAATCCATTCTGTCTGTTTTTTAAAGTTTAAGACCATTAAAGGGGGGGGTGTGGAAGGAATATTTACTGCCCGGGTGGGAGGAGCATTACCCACTCGAGTTTCATGACCCGTCATTGGCACGGGATGGTCGTGGTTCTATTTCTGCATTTTGTTCCAAATGTTTAATGGAGTTGTTTTTTACATTTTGTGTTACAGCCCCAGTTGAGCAGAGGCGTAGGACCCTCTCCATGCTTGGGATCATATTGATTATAGCAACATTTTGTAATAAGTTGTAATGTAACCAGCAATTGTAAATTTTGATTGATAATGTAACAAATGATGCAGGGGTATGAGACCCCTTATTGAAAACTGATGTATCTGTAAGATGCCTACCGTACCACGGTTTTGTTTTTCTCGAATTTTGAGGGGAATAGATGGGACGGGGATCAGTGGCAGATAGCTATTAGGTAAATATAGGGGATGGTTGTTTGTGAGGGGGTCAGAGAATTTTACTTACTCCTTTGAGTCGATATTACAATCAAGTTTGAAGTATCAAAAGGAGGGAATGTAGGGGTTTCGTAAAATTCCCCTGAAAACAAGTGAAACATTGGTCCACATCGTGGATGAAGATTTATGTGTTTTGAATTGCCTCTGGGTCAGATCAATGTTTTAAAGCATGCTCAGAACCATGAAAGACTGCTGAGCTGGGCTGAGCTGGACTACAATGGAATCGAGGAAATTTGTGGAAGTATTCACACACATTGAGAAAGAACATCTTGATTAAAATTTGTGCTTTTGAGCCCGGTCAAACACAGAGGTTTACAACTTGTAATGTGTTTGTGTGAAAGACCTGTCAATCAAACCAGGGAGGTCAGGAGTTGCCCACTTGAGCCGAGGCTACAGAGACAGGTTGTTATGGCTGGCTATGTTCAGCAACCAATCACAGTCAGCTAGGCAGCTTGTAATGTGTCTGTGTAAAAGACCTGTCAATCAAACCAGGGAGGTCAGGAGTTGCCCACTTGACCCGAGGCCGATTATGGCTGGCTATGTTTAAACAAGCAATTCAGCAACCAATCACAGTCCTTTTGTTTGTGTACTGGAACTTTAGGCGGGAATTTTTCCAGACAGAACGGCAGCAGCACACAGGTATAAAGATAGCTACTGAGAAGCTATCTTTCTCTCTCTTCTTTACTTTGCTGGACCACAGGTGAGCAGGGTGTTCTGACTCCTCAACAAGACAACCTAGCAAGGAGTTTGGGGTGGTGATTTAAGGGAATTGCTAAGATTGTTTATATAACATTGTGGCCATTGTATCCCTCATTTTCGCTGTCTGTAACCCCCCCCCCCCCTGTTGCATTTACTATGTTTGTGTGGTATAGTTTATATTTGATTATGGTTCTTCAGTTTAATAAATTTTGACTTTGCTCACATCCAAATCAATTGTCCGTATTATTTTCATTAATTATAAGTCCTCTAGTCAGAACTGAAAGGTGGGGTAGCGATTCGGAACCGCTGTTAAAATTGGTCTACAGTGCAGCAGGCAAAAAGGCTGCTGGCCAGGTATGTTACCATAAACCAGGTAATAGATGCCCCCCTACAACCTCCTGGGTCCCCATACCTGCCTCACTCACTGTCACATCCTCCTGTCCCTGACCACTGACCAAATCAGAAGACCCTGTCCTAAGGGGTGTGACTGCCACCTGGAATAAAATGTCCAGGTAACGTTCCCCCTCCCTGATGCATCGCAGTGTCTGCAGCTCGGCCTCCAGCTCATCAACTCTGAGCTGAAGCTCCTCAAGCTGCAGACATTTACCACAGACATGTTCATCCTGGATCACACTGGCGTCCAGGAGCTCCCACATACCGCAGTCGCAACACATCACATTTCCTTTGCTAAATGCCTCGTAATACCTGGTTCTGGAGCATTGGGCAGAGGAAATTCATCTTTGCTCCTTTTGCATTTAACACCATTTTGTACCCAGCATGCAAATGAGCTGAACCCAGAAATGTTTCCAGGTGTATCTGCACTTCAGTCGGGTGCAGTACAGCAGTGTACTGCCCAACTTAAACTCGGGCAAGGGTGGAAGAAAGTAGGTCCTATTATGTCTGCAGCATATTTCTGAAGCCATTCAATTCAAGTACAGGCATCTTGTAGGTTTTGCTGGATTATATGTTTAATTGACAGCTCTATTTGAACTGAAGAGATACATATTTAAATTTTCTTTGGGCTTGTCAAATTTTCTGAAGTATATCTCAGCCAGTTTTTATCCAATTGATTAATTCATCTGAAACCATCAGAGTGATATAAGTAGCCAGAGAGTCCATGGAAGGTCCGTAGTGAACTGCCACATAATATTCAGGGACCTTGTGCCAGGTTCAGTTCACATTGCAGTTTAGTCCAGAAAACACAGCTATTTGTTATTCTCTATCATCCAATGTGGGATAATTAAGCCTGTAAACACTGGAAATGATCGTTTTCAGTGCTCCTGTTCATGTTTAGTAAATTCGTTTATTCTGCTGCCTTCCAAGGTTGAGAGAGATTATGTGAGAGCCTGCTATATAACCAGTAGAATCATAGAATCATAGAATGGTTGCAGCACAGAAGGGGCCATTCGGCCCATCGAGCCCGTGCCAGCTCTCTGCAAGAGCATTTCAGCCAGTCCCACTCCCCCTGCCCTTTCCCCGTAGCCCTGCAATTTTTTTTCCTTCAGGTACTTATCCAATTCCCTTTTGAAAGTCATGATAGAATCTGCCTCCACCACTGTTTCATGCAATGCATTCCAGATCACAGCCACTCGCTGCGTAAAAAATATTTTCCTCATTCTTATGTTCATTAATAAATCGACATTCTTATTATGAACACAGCTAGCTTTTGCTAGACACTTTGATTGAGCACATGTGGACTAGGTACAGTATCTGTAGAGGCTTCCATCTTGACTGCTGCCTTGTGGGTAGCCTAGTGCCTCATGGGTAATGTAGTCTTAATATACCTACAGCTGGGTAGTGTAGTCTTATACATACAGCTATATACAGCTCTACACAGCTCTACGGCTCCACCTAGTGTCCACTATAGAATGACATGTTATTGATCATTACATCCCCCTTTCTTTGAGGTTTAACTAAATCAATATCAATCAACTTTCAAGAAAACAATAAAGATAATATCAGTAACACTTTTGTTAGTGCTCTATAAACATAAACATTTCAGAACAGTCAACACATTTTCAAAGCTTTACATTGTACTCAAAGATTAAGTCTATCAGGCTTTTTTACTTCACGTGTGGATCTTCTCAACATGGGTAAGTCTGATGTGTCTTCATGAGATTGTTCTGGCGGTGAATGACAAGATGCAGTTGCGGCATTGTCATCAATCTGCTCTTGAATAGTCTCTTGTGTTTTTAGGAGGGAACGGCGGTTCCTCCTGTGAATCTGTCCTTCCTCAGTTCTAACAGTGTATGACCTTGGTCCTACTTCCTCAAGAACTGTAGCTTTCCTGTTCCGTGCATCTAGATCCTCAATCCTAACAACATCATCCCCTGTCAATGGTTTTAGAGTTTAGGATGCCTTGTCCTAGTATGATTTCTGTTTCAGCTTTAACAGTTGAAGTATCTGTCTCAGTTCTTCACTTTGTTGTTCTTTTGCACAGCAGGGTAGCATGGTGCGCAACTTGCGACCCATTAGTAGTTCAGCAGGTGAAGAACCACAGTCTAAAGGTGAGGCTCGGTAGCTCAGCAGGGTGAGATAAGGATCAGACTTGCTTTCTGTCACTTTCTTCAGTAGCTGCTTGAGAACTTGAACACCTTTCTCTGCCTTACCATTTGACTGAGCATACAAAGGACTGGATGGGATGTGCTGAAAGTCATAATGCGCTGCAAACTGTTGCCACTCCTTACAGTTGAAGCACGGACCATTGTCGCTAACGGCAATCCTGGGAATTCCATGTCTGGCGAAGATGGATTTCACACGCATTATGACACTGCTCGCTGTGGTGCTTGAGAGCAGCGCCATCTCAGGATAGTTAGAATAGTAGTCAATCACTATTAGATAGTCTTTACCATTTAAATGAAAAAGGTCCATGTGATAATAATGATAACTTCCGGGAAGTTATGTGTCACCTCCTGTGAACTGTGAACTGTGAACTGTGAAACTATGAACTGTGAACTTTGTACATACATCACTTCCTGTCATACATCACTTCCTGTTGGACTGGTATAAATACTGAACTACTCAGTATTGTAAGGGGCTTCTACCAGAGGCATGGTGAAGACCTCTCTGGTATATAGTGTGATTACATGTTGTTTAAAGCTTACTTTAAAGTTACTTAATGTGTGAAACTCCTTTTTCTTACATCAATTTAAACAACTTAGTATTTACACTCACAAATACTAGACCTTCGGACAAACTCGGAGTTAAGGATCCAGGGAACCACCCATCATGGAAAACCTCCTTAAACCTACTCGTCTGAACTTGGACCCAAACACACCAGCAGCTGGCAAGGTATGGAAGCATTGGTACCGTACTTTTGAGAATTTCCTTGATGAATGTAAAGCGACTGCTCCTACTAAACTGAGGATGCTTATCAACTATGTGACCCCAACAGTGTTTGAATATGTTGATGAATGGGATAATTACGATGAGGTGATTCGGGCACTTAAGAAACTGTATGCCAAGACTCCAAATGAGGTCTATGCTAGACATCTACTGGCCACAGCCCGACAAGGGCCAGGGGAATCGATTAACAAATTCCTTCAAGAACTTTGCAGGCTCAGCATAGATTGTAACTTTCAGGCAGCCTCAGCTGAGCTGTACCGCGAAGAAATGATTCGTGATGCTTTCATCTGCGGGATTGCCTCTCCATTTATACGCCAGCGTCTACTAGAAAGTAAAACACTTGAGCTACAAAAAGCTTTTGACCTAGCTTGTTCTCTGGATTTGGCAAAGAAAAATGCAGACCTCTATCAGCTGCCCAGATCTCGATCTGCTGCTGTAACTGCAACCAGACAATTCAAGTGGTCTCAGGTGAACCCTATCATGGAGGAATCTAATTCTGATAATTCTGATGAAGAAGAGGAGGATGACCCCACTTTAGCAGCCTCTTGGCAATCTAGGAAGGAATGCTTCTTTTGTGGAGATGCTTTTCACCCTAAGAAATTCTGCCCTGCTCGCAATGCAATCTGCAGTTATTGCAAAAAAAGGACACTTTGCTAAAATTTGCCAATCAAAAGCCTCTACGAGGGCCAATCCAGCTAAGGCCTACCGAACTGCCCCAATTATGGCCTATCGAGATGCTCCAGCTAGGACCTATCAAGCTTCCCCTCGAGCTCTCTCCCGAAGAAGCACACCGAGAGTTTCAGCCACTCTCTGTGCAACGACACCAATTACAGCTGCTTGCCCACAGAACCTGTTTCATGCAGCTACAAAAGTTTCAATTAAAGGGCATACCTTAGATGCCTTAATTGACTCAGGAAGTACTGATAGTTTCATTAAAGAACAGATTGTTGCGAAGTTGAAACTACATGTCTTCCCATCGGACCAGGCAATTGCGATGGCTCAGTCATCACTTAATACCAGAACCTCCGGCTTTTGTGTTGTTGATATGACACTTAATGGTCGCCTGTATCCCTCCACCCGACTTTCGGTGCTCAAGGACTTATGTAGTGATCTCCTCTTAGGGCTGGATTTCCAAAAACAGCATAAGAAACTCACCATTGAGTTCGGCGGATCCAAACCTGGACTTACTATTTCTAATATACCGTCTAAATTATTGTTTTGTGCATTGTCAGCAGCTTCACTTGATGAACCCTCATTATTTGCCAGTATTCCGCCTCGATGCAAACCAATAATAACGAAATCGCGGCGCTTTAATCAGGAAGACCAATCTTTTATTGAGGCTGAAATCTCTCGACTTCTAGCAGAGGATATCATTGAACCATGTTCGTCGCCCTGGCGGGCTCAAGTCGTCATTGTCAAGAACCCTCTAAAACCTCACAAACAACGACTATGCATTGGTTATTCGCAAACCATCAATCAATATACTGACTTGGACGCCTACCCATTGCCACGCATTGATGATATAGTTAATAAACTGGCTGAATACAAAGTGTTCTCAACTTACGATTTAAAAAGTGCCTATCATCAGGTACCCTTGAAGGTCTCAGATAAGCAGTACACGGCCTTTGAGGCTAATGGACGGCTATACCAATTTTGTCGCCTCCCATTCGGGGTTACTAATGGAGTGGCTGTCTCCCAACGGGCAATGGATGGCCTGGTTAAACAGGAAAATCTAAGGGACACTTTTCCCTATCTTGATAACATTGCTATTGCAGGTCACAATCAACAGGAACACGACGCCAACCTCCAAAAATTTCGGGATGCCCTCCATCGCCGTAACTTAACCCTGAATGAATCTAAATCTGTTCAGTCGCAACCGACCATCAACATCCTCGGCTACTGCGTAGGCAATGGTATCATTAAGCCAGACCCAGAAAGACTTCGCCCGCTCCAAGAACTCCCATCACCTAAGAATCCGGCTTCTTTACGTCGGGCTCTCGGTCTGTTTGCATACTACGCTAAATGGATTCCTCATTTTTCGGACAAAATCCAACCCTTGCTGCATGCTAGATCATTTCCATTGGGAACAGCGGCTGTTGCAGCCTTTAACCTTCTCAAACAACAGTTGGAGAAAGCGGCTCTTCACTCCATCGATGAGAATCTCCCTTTCATAGTTGAATGTGATGCCTCGGAGGTGGCGATCTCGGCTACTCTAAATCAGGAAGGTCGTCCTGTAGCATTTATGTCCAGGACCTTACAAGGTGCCGAGCTACATTATCCTCCAGTTGAGAAGGAAGCCACAGCCATCATAGAGGCAGTACGGAAGTGGAACCATTTTCTAGCTCGCCAGCACTTTACATTAATCACGGACCAGCGATCAGTCGCCTTCATGCTCGATAATCGAAAACAGATCAAAATTAAGAATAATAAAATACAACTTTGGAGGATGGAACTGGCCTCTTTTGGTTATACCATTCACTATCGACCTGGCAAGGAGAATGTGGCCCCGGACACCCTCACACGGGCAGTCTGCTCCGCTATGTCATCCTCTACTCTCATAGATGTCCATAATGGATTGTGTCATCCTGGCGTTACGCGCATGCCACATTTCGTACGATCACGGAATCTCCCTTTTTCTACTGGAGATGTAAAGAAAATATGCTCAGAATGCCGGCTTTGTGCGGAATTAAAACCTCAGTTCTTCCGCCCCTCAGATGGTATGCTCATACACGCAACCCAACCGATGCAACGACTTAGCATCGATTTTAAGGGCCCAGTGCCCTCTTCCACTCGGAACACATATTTGCTCACCATGATTGATGAATATTCACGTTTTCCGTTTGCCTTCCCCTGCTCCAATATGCTGGCTGTTAAGTCTGTGTGTTGTAATGAGAATTATTACACAGACCACAAGAGTAAATTTTAACAGGTCTTTACTAGTTGAAGGTCAGGGCGGAACTGCCCAATAAATCATTACACAGCACTTATATACCGGTGTGGTCACCACCGGTATTACAGTATACAGCAGCCAAGATAAAGTAGTGCAACCCTTAAAATAGTTCTCTTAAAGGTGGAACGGTTACATACACTACACTGGCGTCCACAGTAATCTGCTGCCTTGAGCAGGTATTTTCTCTCTGTGGCATGCCGGCTTATATTCACTCAGATCGGGGTCCATCCTTTATGTCAAAGGAACTCAAGGACTACCTCTCAGAACGGGGAGTTGCTACAAGCAAAACAACACCATACCATCCCATCGGAAATGGGCAGGTAGAGAGGTATAACGGTATCATCTGGAATTCCGTACGTCTTGCTTTAAGATCTCGGGGCCTACCAGACCAGCAATGGGAAGCAGTGCTTCCGGATGCATTGCACTCTATACGGTCCCTTCTTTCTACAGCCACAAATACTACACCTCAGGAGCGGTTCTTTGGATTCCAGCGTCGCTCATCTCATGGGACATCACTCCCGTCATGGCTAACTACTCCTGGACCTGTTCTACTCCGAAGATATGTTTGGACGTCTAAAAATGACCCTCTCGTAGACGAGGTCGAACTAACTGATGCCAACCCCACCTATGCAAACATACGATATCCCGATGGTCGAGAATCTACCGTATCATTACGGGACCTGGCTCCCTGCCCACCAGGACCTAGTGGGACATCGGGTGATGGTATTTCACCAGGAAACTCTTGGAACCTATCGGGTACCCCTCTCCAGGATCCTGATCGGACACCAACTAGCTTGGTGCCGGTAGAACCACGTACTCAAAGTTGCGATCCTCCCAGTACCGCGCACGAAAGTACTGATCCACCAAAGACCAGCTCTGCACCTCCCTCTGAACAGAGGCAGACCGACTTTGAACCTATTGGGGCTCGTACGCGAAGCCATGACCTCCCCGACCCTTCACAGGGTAATCCAGGCCACACAGACTCTGACCAATGGCCAACCACATGTAAGCGGACCAGCGACCCTCTTCGACGGGAACCCAAACGGGTGCGACTCTTCCTCGTTCGGCGGCTGTGGAACAAAAGGAAGACCACAGCCTTCTAATCCTGCAGGAGGGAAGAATGTGATAATAATGATAACTTCCGGGAAGTTATGTGTCACTTCCTGTGAACTGTGAACTGTGAACTGTGAAACTATGAACTGTGAACTTTGTACATACATCACTTCCTGTCATACATCACTTCCTGTTGGACTGGTATAAATACTGAACTACTCAGTATTGTAAGGGGCTTCTACCAGAGGCATGGTGAAGACCTCTCCGGTATATAGTGTGATTATAAGTTGTTTAAAGCTTACTTTAAAGTTACTTAATGTGTGAGACTCCTTTTTCTTACATCAGTCCATACCAACCTTTTGCCATGGTGCTGTTGGTATGTCAGCTACTATCATTGGTTCCTTTGCTTGTTTGTTTTGGTGTTTCTGACATGTCTCACATTTGCCTATCATGCTCTCAATGTCCTTATTTATGCCAGGCCAATAAACAGTGTCTCTTGCCCTCCTTTTGCATTTTTCAATTCGGAGGTGTCCCTCATGAATCCTTTTGAGCATGTCTTGACGTAGAGCCTGTGGAATGACTATCCTGTTCTGTTTTAGTAATAGTCCACTTGCGACACTCAATTCTGACCTTATGTGAAAATATTTTGGACAGGAACCTTTTGGCCAACCATGATGAATGTTCTCTATTACTGTTTCTTCTGCTATTTGCTTTGATTTTGTGTCTGATATGGGCAGCGCAGCAGTGACCATACTCACATAAACATCCACGTCTTCTTCAGTAGAGCTCACATGACTCATTGTGGGTGCTCGGGATAGTGCATCTGCTAACACTATGTATTTGCCTGTTGTGTAGATCAGTTCAAAGTCATAGCTTTGCAGCTTCATCATGAGTCGTTGAATCCTTGGAGGCATCTCATTCAGGTTTCTTTTTATGATGGCAACCAGAGGGCTGTGGTCTGTCTCAACTGTGAAGGTGGGAAGTCCATAAATGTAGCCATGAAACTTTTCTAGTCCAACTACCAAGCCTAGACATTCCTTTTCGATCTGGGCGTATCGACACTCAGTATCAGTCATAGACCTGGAGGCATAGGCAACAGGCTTCCAATCTTCACCCTCTGCTTGTAGCAAGACCGCACCTAGGCCATCTTTTGATGCATCCATTGACACTTTGATTCTCTTTGTTGGGTCAAAGAAGGTGAGTACAGGTGTGGTTGTCAGCAATGTTTTGAGGTTTATCCACTCTTGTTCATGTCTTTCTGTCCATGTGAACTCATTTGTTTTATGTAGCAGGTCTCGCAGACAGGCTGTCTTGGCTGAAAAGTTAGGAATGAACTTTCCAATGAAGTTTATCATCCCCATGATGCGTAGCACTCCTTTTTTGTCAGTGGGTCGGGGCATTTTGAGTATGGCGTTTACTTTTTCCATATCTGGCTCTATTCCTTTACCAGATAGATTATCTCCTAGGAAAGTGACTTCCTGGACACCAAACTGACACTTGGCTTTGTTGAGCTTCAGTCTATTCCGGCGTATGCTCTGTAGCACTTTAGTCAGTCTCTCATTGTGTTCTTTCAGTGTGGAGCCCCAGATGATGATGTCATCAACATAGACCCGAACTCCTTCCAGACCTTCAATTATGTGTTCCATTGCTCTATGAAAGATTTCAGATGCAGATATTATCCCGAAAGGCATTCTGAGGAAACAATACCTGCCAAATGGTGTGTTGAAGGTACAGTATTTGGTGCTCTCTTTATCCAGTTTTAGTTGCCAAAATCCTTGTGAGGCATCGAGCTTTGTAAAGTATTTGGCACCTGACATTTCACTGGTGATTTCTTCTCGCTTGGGAATCTGGTAGTGTTCATGTTTTATGTTTGCATTTAAGTCCTTTGGATCCATGCATATTCTTAGATCATTGTTCTTTTTCTTTACACATACCATGGAGTTAACCCAGTCTGTTGGCTCTTCGACTTTCCTGATGACTCCTAGTGTGGTCATTCTGTCCAGTTCATTCTTGAGCCGGTCACGCAGGGGTGCTGGAACTCTTCGTGGAGCATGTACCACTGGCTGAGCATCCTCCTTTCACTGGATCTTGTAAGTGAATGGTAGAACTCCAAACCCTTTGAACACATCCTGGAAATTACTCACTACAGAATCCACTGAGTCATCTGGTCTGCTTATGGCACAGTTTATACGGTAGACTCTCTTGACCAGTTCTAAGTCTTCACAAGCTTTGTCACCGAATAGTGAATCAAGTCTTTCAGCCACAACAGAATACATGAGATGATGCACTTTGTCTTTGACTGTCACTTTAAGTCTGCATACACCTAAGCTATCTATTTTCTGTCCATTATAGTCCTTCAGTAGTACTGACTTTTTCTGTATTTTGGGCTTTTCTTTCATATTGTTAATGTCACTCATACTGATTAAGTTTGCTTTTGCCCCAGTGTCTAGTTTCAAGGTAACTAATGCTCCATTTACCTGCAGTGGGATCATCCATTTGTCCTCTTTTACTGCATTAACTTTATGTTCAGCATTGTCCATTTCTGAGGGCTGCACATTTTCTGTATCCTTTTTGATATTGTCGCATGACACCATTCCTACAAAAAATGTCTCACTTAAATCAGTGTCCTCAATTACATTAACTCGTTGTCCTTTCTTAGTTTTTACTTTTGAAAAGCATTGTTTGGCAAAGTGATTCTTTCCATTACACTTGGTGCACATTTTTCCAAATGCTGGGCATTGTCTTAACTGGTGTTTGTAACCACAGCGTTTACAATTAAAAATTTCATCCTCCGATTGCTTTTCATTTCTGTTCTGCCCACGTTTCTTCCCCTTGTAGGACACAGCACCGACAGCGGCATTATCACTCATTACAATCGCATCATTATTGATTTCACTGAAAGTCTTTGCGTGCTTTCGAGCTAACTCGCTGGCTTGGCATATTTTCACCGTATTTTCCAAATTTAGTTCAGTTTCTCTCAACAGACGTTCCCTGACTTTTTTATCATGAATACCAAACACAATCTGGTCACGAATCATGGATGCTTTGAGCTCAGAGAAATTACATGTCTGTGCTTTCAGTTTCAGATCAGTTATAAAGCTATCAAAAGTCTCATTTTGCTGCTGTGTCCGAGAACAGAAGATGTATCTTTCATAGGTCTCATTCTTTTTGGGAGAGCAATGTGCATCAAATTTTTTTAGCACATCTTCTAATTTTTCTCTGCTCTCCTCTGGATTAAATACAAATGTATTAAATAGCTCTATCGCCTGTGGGCCTGCAACCGTAAGCAGCAACGCTATCTTCCTTGCGTCTGGCTTCGTACCGAATCCGATGGCTGCAATGTAGAGTTCGAATTGTTGTTTAAGAGTCTGCCAATTGTAGTCGATGTTTCCTGTGAGTTTCAAACGCTCTGGTGGCTTCAAATTCTCCATGTCGCTTTTCACAATTTTCAGCAGATCTTCACCACCCTGGTACCATCTTATGTTCATTAATAAATAGACATTCTTATTATGAACACAGCTAGCTTTTGCTAGACACTTTGATTGAGCACATGTGGACTAGGTACAGTATCTGTAGAGGCTTCCAGCTTGACTGCTGCCTTGTGGGTAGCCTAGTGCCTCATGGGTAATGTAGTCTTAATATACCTACAGCTGGGTAGTGTAGTCTTATACATACAGCTATATACAGCTCTACACAGCTCTACGGCTGCACCTAGTGTCCACTATAGAATGACATGTTATTGATCATTACACTCATGTTCTCTGGTTCTCGACCCTTCCACCAATGGAAACAGTTTCTCTCTATCTACTCTGTCTGGACCCCTCATGATTTTGAATACCTGTATCAAATCTCCTCTCAACCTTCTCTGCTCTAAGGAGAACAACCCCAGCTTCTCCAGTCTATCCATATAACTGAAGTCCCTCATCCTTGGAACCATTCTTGTAAATCTTTTCTGCACCCTCTCTAAGGCCTTCACATCCTTCCTAAAGTGGCGTGCCCAGAATTGGACAGAATACTTCAGTTGAGACCGAACCAGTGTTTTATAAAGATTCATCATAACTTCCTTGTAGCCAAAATACATTGACAAGGGTTTTCTGTTCAACCCCTGGGCTCACTACAAGCTACATAGATATTGCACAGGTAGAGGCGCACTCCAGTTCATAGGGATAATGGGGTTCACTTACAAAGTCTGAGGTGCTGAGACCAAGAAAAATATCTTGAGTAAAAACCTAAAAAAGTAACAAAGGTTAGTTTTAATGGTGCATAGAACAGTTAAATGGGACAGGTGGTGGCGCAAGCAACAGGGCAGAAAATGTGACAATGAAATGCATAAAGTAAGCAAAACAAGTTGCGGTAATTTTATCAATGACCTGCTCTGACAGAATATAATAAATTATTTATGATTCCTATATCAAGGCCTTGTACTTCCATTTGGCTGTTGCTTTTATCTAGCACTTACACTAGTGGGAAAGGTCATCACAGTTCTTGAAAATATCCAATGTGTATGAAAAGACACTGGGAGAAGTACCCAAGAGTGGCATAAATGGAAACTAGAAAGCATTGTTGATATAAGGTCATACATTTATAAGAACATAAGAACATAAGAAGTAGGAGCAGGAGTAGGCCATACGGCCCCTCGGGCCTGCTCCGCCATTCAATAGGATCATGGCTGATCTGAATCTAGACTCACGTCCACTTCCCTGCCCTCTCCCCGTAACCCCTAATTCCCTTATCTGCTAGGAAAATGTCTATCTCCATTTTAAATTTATTTAATGTTGCAGCTTCCACAGCTCTCTGGCGTAGCAAATTCCATAGATTTACTACCCTCTGAGTGAAGAAGTTTCTCCTCATCTCAGTTTTGAAAGGGCAGCCCCTTATTCTAAGATTATGCCCCCTAGTTCTAGTCTCACCCATCAGTGGAAACATCCTCACCGCATCCACCCGATCAAGCCCCCTCACAATCTTATATGTTTCGATAAGATCGCCTCTCATTCTTCTGAACTCCAATGAGTAGAGTCCCAACCTACTCAACCTTTCCTCATACGTCAACCCCCTCATCTCTGGAATCAACCGAGTGAACCTTCTCTGAACCGCCTCGAGAGCAAGTATATCTTTTCTTAAATATGGAAACCAAAACTGCACGCAGTATTCCAGGTGTGGCCTCACCAATACCGTGTATAACTGCAGCAAGACTTCCCTGTTTTTATACTCCATCCTCCTTGCAATAAAAGCCAAGATTCCATTGGCCTTCCTGATCACCTGCTGCACCTGCATACTAACTTTTTGTGTTTCATGCACCAGGACCCCCAGATCCCTTTGTACTGTAGCACTTTGCAGTTTCTCTCTATTTAGATAATAACTTGCTCTTTGATTTTTTCTGCCAAAGTGCATAACCTCACACTTTACAACATTATATTGCATCTGCCAAATCTCTGCCCACTCACTTAGCCTGTCTATGTCCTTTTGCAGGTTTTTTATGTCCTCCTCACTCACTGCTTTCCCTCCCATCTTTGTATCATCGGCAAACTTGGATATGTTGCACTCAGTCCCTTCCTCCAAATCATTGTCCAGTCCATTGTTCCCAAGCAGACTTTTAGGACTTTAAGGAAACAGAACCATTTGGGCCTGTGAAAACGTCAAAACACATAAATGGCTAAATCCATACTGATGTCAATTTTATGAACTTGCACTCCTGGTGCAGAATAGGAGCATGTATCAGGAATGTGGTTAGCGGGTCCCACAGGATTTTCTGTCAAGTATGCATGTGTAAAATCTATCCTATTAATGTATACAATTATTCAGTACCTGTACTACAGTACTGTCACTGGACTAAGCTGGAGCCCATGCTAGCTCATGTAATATAGTTCCGGTACTGTTGTACCCTACATGACGATCGCCTGAAGTGGTGGGGTGTCTTCCAAATCACTGGAGGCAAAGGGCTAGATTTTTTTAATGGAGACGAGTTGGAGGCGGGACTGCTGCTTGTTGGGTCTATGTCCCGCCTCCATCATGTTCTGACCAACCAGAGGGATTTTCCCCTGATTGACCTTGTTAAGCCCACCCTGCAAGCTCAGCAGGCCAATTAGGGGGAAGTCACTGACAGATCACGTCAGCGTCTGACATGCCATCTGTCAAGACTTCTTGAAGGAAGAAATGTCAGCGTTTGACAGCCCTGTGAAGCTGTCAAACACGGACATTCTATGTAGTTTGATGAGCCCTTGTGTTCAGGACTCATCAAACCTTTCAACTTTGTAGATTTCAGATGACTGTTGGTTCAGAGGATCCAATAGCCAGTCTGTGAAATCTACAAGGATGATGTCGGGATTCCCGATCCAGAGCGGATGAATGCTGTAGGCAGAAACCAAGGCAAGTGAACATTTTTTAACACTTAACACTCACCTTACGTACTTACCACCCCACACTTATGCCCATCACTCACCTCTACATCTTACTTTCAGGCCCCTCTGACCCCCGCAGACCTCCTACTCGACTCCTCCAACCCGGCGGGGTTCTCCGAGGAAGGGAATCCTTCACCTGAAAAGGTAAAATGGGACTAATCCTTTTTCTGCCTGTTAACCACCTGTTAACAGGCAGTTAAAAGGATTGAATCCCTTTCCCACCTACAGGAGACGGGACCCGAAGCAGAACATCTTCCCGATTCCTGGCAAAAGGGCACGGAGGCGGGATCGGGGCGGGTATGCCATCCGACACCACTTTCTGCAAATTTACCGGCTGTCCCGCCTCCATACCTGCCTCCTCAGGGCTGAGAAAATCCAGCCCAAAGTATCAGCAGTGGCAAACATGACAAGCTGCTATTTTGTTCTAGCTGAACACAAGCTGAACCTTTAGAATTGCTTGCACCATTCAGCAACATGGTGTGTGCATCAGCGAAGGGCTAGAGCCAGAAACTTAGGCCATGATTTCTTTCAATGGAGGTGGGTTGGGAGTGGTCAGGTGGTTTCCGGCGTCCAGTCCCGCCCCCAACTGCATCCGGCCCACAGACGTGATTTTACGCTGATTGACCTTTTTAAGCCCGCCCTGTGGGCTTGCTGGCCAATTAAGAGGAAGCCGGTCAGATGACATCATTTGATGACGTGTCATCTGCCGGTTTTCTTAAAGGGACCATGCACAATTTTTTTTTGACAGCTGATTTCTCAGTGTTTGACAGCATTGAGGTGCTGAAAACACTGACAATCACTGTACAAAGGTGAGCTTTTGCACCAAGGCTCTCCAATGACTCCCTCCGTAGGCTGGAATAGATGGAGGTGAGGTGACAGAAGCGATCTGTCACTGGTGAGAGAGGTTCTTCCAATGAGATGGCACTGGACATCGATTTCAAAGCATGTTACCTAAAGAAATGTGTAAATGCATTAAAAATTAATTTTCCAACATTTTCTTACCTCTGAGACTCACCAGTGCACCATTGGATCCTTCACACCACTTCTGCAGCTGTCATCAATCCAGAAACATTACAGCAGACTCGCAACATGCCACACTTACCTGGCGTGGTGTCTGGGCATTGGGAAACCCGAGGCAGAAGCGGCAAAATTTAAAAATAGCCTGTCAACTACTATCAACTACCTGTTAATAGGCAGGTAATTGGCTTTAATCCTCTTCCCGCCGCTAGGTGTCGGGTCCATGCGCAAATCGGGGACCCGACACTTGGGAAAATTGTGTGGAGGCGGGTTGATGGCGGGATTGCAACCCGCCGTCAATCAAAACGATTTTACCCTTTGACCCGCCTCCAAACCTGCCCTCTGAGTACTGGCTAAATCCAGCCCTTAATGTCCCAGTTGCGATTTCTAAATTACAGTGCGCGCACAATCTTGCCCGTGTGTAGTTGTTTGTGTGTTCTCACCAGTGTTCGGAATTCTGCCCACTGGAAACGATTCTGCCATTTAAACCTATCAGATTCTAAACAGAACAAACAGTACTCTGTTGCAACTGTAATTTATGACAGTGCACAACATAAAATGTGATTTATTTTTCAACAGCATATGCTAACAACAAAGTTCTAATCCTTGCCCTCTTGCGGCAAAGCTCAGACTCTCTCTTTACTGTAGATCATATTGGTATATTTGGCCTAGTTCTGAATTCACACAGGATATTGTATGCTGCATGACTGTTCGTGCTGTCCCTATTATTAGATCTTTTAATATCTAATATCCTTTGTGTGACTATTCTCACATTTCTCTGAACCACTTTACATAGAGCTGAATCCTATAGCTAAAAAGTATTTCTCTTCCAAATTTTTATAATGGTCCCGCAATGTTCTCTTCATTACAACTGGACAACTAAAATAAAAAAGCTCGGTCAGTCCTCTTTCCCTGTTATTCATAGATACATAGAAGATAGGAGCAGGAGTAGGCCATTCAGCCCCTCGAGCCTGCTCCACCATTCAATGAGATCATGACTGATCATCCAAATTCAGTACCCTGTCCCTGCTTTCTTCCCATATCCCTTGATCCCTTTAGCCTTAAGAAATATATCTAACTCCATCTTGAATTCATCCAAATCAGTTCTTTGAAAACATGCAGGGCTGTTCTATGTTCCACAGTTCAGTGCCTATGCTATCACCTTGATGCATTTATCTCTATTGTTGTAACTGATTTCTTTAACAGTACAGTAATTAGGATGGTAACAGAACAAGGCTTGTTGCCATTATGGTTGCTGGCATGTCAGTTTTATTAACAGTGGGTCAATGAGGTGGGGAGAGCACCACTCTGAATAGGATGTGAGCAAGAGAGCCCTTCTGATCTAAATAGAGGTAGTAGTAGTCTGCTCTGCTTCACAGTCATAAGACCATTGCCTCATTACTATGTATTTATGTAGGGGAACTGAGAGATAACAAGTTTTACAAGTCAAATTGAAAAGATTCTGTCTGCAAGCATTCTTCAACTCCCAAAGTCAGTGGCATTCTCAGAGAGGAGCAGAGCTATTGGCTCAGCACGAACCGAAGAAAGGTTATGCAGTTTAGATAAATCCTGATAAAAGCGCAGCTACTTTTAAAAGCAATGTTATGGTTGGAGTAGAATTTCTTTAGACTGCAGAGTAAAGTAGTGTTCACTTGAAAATGTTCATACCACCAGTCATTTGATCGTTCGTTCAGGAATTCCACCTAAGTAAATCAGACCTTTAAAAATATGCTACCATCTCTGGAATTAAAAATACTGTTAGACTAGAAAAATATGGATCTAGGAAGTAGTTCTAGATGCATTGAAAAAGGCGCCCCCCACTTTGACCACATACATTACTTTTATTCCAGTCTGCCTTAGCATAGTGAAAATCACCTAGTATTAATTCCCTGCTTTTCTATCATATCTCTCTGAACTGGCTAGAAATCTCTCCCTCTATTTCATCTCCACTGTTTGGTGGCCTGTAATGCACACCAAGAATTGTACCATTTCCTTCCTATATCTTAACTCCATCTATCAGACTCTGTCTTAATCCCCTAGGATATCTTTATGTTCTAGTGCTGATAGAATCCTTCACAAACACTACCACCCCACCTCACCCCACCCGCAAATGTAATAGAATAGTAAAAGTGAGGGTAGGACTACTCAAGAATGAAGGAGGAAGTATACTTGTGAAGGATGAAAGTATGGCAGAGATACAAACAAATATTTTGCATCAATTTCTACAGATGATGGTGGAAGTAACATCATAGGTGCACTAGCGAAGATGATGGAACAATTGAAAGAGCTAACTGTAGAAAAGGAACTAGTCCTGAAAGATTTAGCAGAACTTAAAGTGGATAAGTCACCAGGCCCTGATAGTCTGCACCCTAGGTTTTTGAAAGAAATCAGAGGGGACAGAGCAGAGGCACTGGCCACAATTTGTCAATCCTCCTTAAATAAGCAAGATTTATCCTGACAACAGGATAAATCATGTAACTACAGGCCAGTTAGTCTAACGTCAGTTGAGGGCAAACTCTTAAATTCCATAATTTGAGATAAAATTAGTAAACATTTAGAAATGCATGTGTTAAGAAAAGAGGCAAGAGATTGATCCCGAATGTTGAAGATTCAAGCTACAAGGAAAGACTGCAAAAATTTGGGCTTTTCAGCCTTGAAAAGAGGCAACTGAGAAGTGATTTTATTGGGGAATATCCATAATATATTAAAAATTTTACATCAATACCCACTTCCTGCCTCAAACACTTCCACAATAAAACCAGTGCATTAGAAGCTCCGCTTCAGCAAGGACGTGGTCACGGAGCTCTGCCACCTCCTGCAGCCAGACCTCGAGCCTGAGGTCAGGACCACCACGGCTCTCTCAGTAGCGGGCAAGTTCACCATCGCCCTCAATTTCTACACTAGTGGATCATTCCAGTGTGCGACAGGCGACATCTCCAACATCTCCCAGTTTGCCATCCATTGCTCCATCCGCCAGGTCACAGATGCTCTGTACAGAAGGAGAAGGGACTACATTTCCTCCCCCATGACAAGAGAGAAGCAGGATGAACATGCATGTGGCTTTGCCAGGATAGCGGGCTTCCCCATGGTGCAGGCCGACATTGACTGCACCCACGTCGCTTTGCGGGCACCTCATAACAATCCTGAGGTTTTCCGTAACCGCAAAGGCTACCACTCACTTAATGTGCAGTTGCTGTGCGACCACACATGGCGAATCCTGACCATCAATGCCCGCTAACCTAGCAGCAGCCACGATGCCTTCATCCTGCGCCAGATTGGTGTGCCAGGTCTATTCCAGCCACCACATGAAGCTTGCAGCCGGCAGTTGGAGTACAAGGGCTATCCACTCTCCACCTGGCTCATGATTCCCCTCCACAACCCCATGCTGCCACCAGGAGCTTAATTGAGCAAACCATTGGGGTGCTCAAGCAACAGTTCCACTGTCTTGACCGCTCGGGAGGAGCCCTCCAGTACTCAACTGAGCGGGTATCCCTTTTCGTCGTGGTCTGCTGCATGCTGCACAACTTGGCCATCGTGAGGGCCCAGCCATTGCCACCAGGCATAGCCGCACCACCTCAGGAGGTGGAGGACGAGGAGGAGGAAGAGGAGGAGGAGCAGAAGGACGAACAGCAGCGATGGAGGAGGCAGCCACTCAATCGGCCTTCTGTAAAGTTTGTCCGTGACCGCCTCATCAGACTTGGTTTCCAGTGACTTCGAGTCCTCGTTCCGGTTGCTGAGCATGTCGCCATTATTCCATCACTTTGTGATTCCATACCACACCCCAGAACTGAAATGAGACACAGCACCAAATCTGCAACATTCCAGTAGTAAATTTATCAAAAATCATTAACCACATATATACAAGAACAATATTAACTAATCACCCTTGTGCAAACTCTTGCCTCCCCTCTTAACAGTCCCCTTTCCTTATCTAGTGCTCCTACGTAGTGTCTCCCCAGTGGCTGCAACAGGGCTGGTGGAAGGCTGCTGAGTGTCGGTGCCACAGACTACAGATGGCCTTGCAGGATGCCCTCGACCAGCTCTGTCCCTGGGACTGGGAACAGCCATAGCCATCAAGGGATTCAGTTGCTCGCAGTTCGCCTCAAAGCCAGCAATGCTGAAAATGAGCATCTGCACAACCCTTTAAGAGTTGGAGGGAACCAATGTGAAGGATCATTGCTGAATGCATTGTACCTGAAATTCAGTAGCGCTCTGCTGGTAGCACCTCTGTAGCACCCCACTGAGGTCATTAGCGCTTGATTTAGTGCCCCACTTCCTTCCTAAGGCGCTAACGCCCAATTTAGTAGAAGTTCAGAATCCTTCGCGCCTGGCACTAAATTTTCAAAATTTCACAAGTTAGCACCCCCAAATGGGGCGATACCCAATTTCACCCCCTCTATGCCCACATTTATAATGGAAACTCCCGATATAAACTCATCACACTGTAATTATGCCCTCCTGTCAATGGTGGTGCTGTAGCACCTCAGATTTGCATTTGTAAAGAAGCCCCTGTGCTCCAAGCAAGTCTACTTTTCTGCTTCATAATTATCATATGTTGTGCTACTTAACTATAAAGAATAATATCAAATCAAAGTATTATATTATGTGAAATTAAGGACAGAATTTATACAGTCGTGCCGGTGGGAGGGCTGCTCCACTTTGAGGGCTGGGCCTGGTTAACATATGGCCAGTGGGCTGTGGGTGGCAAACAAATACTTAGGTCAGCATGCCATCTCCGGGCTGCCACAATTTCGGGTGACCTGGCTGACCTCATTGGCCGGAAAGAAGTAGGTCTGTTGGGTGGGGCATCCATTCTCAGGAGCGCGTGGACCAAGTGCAGCAGTAGCATTAGCTAACGTTGTTTCTGTGGAGCTCTTCTGCTCCTCCTGACCCACGGAAATTGATAGAAATTCACCTTCGCACATTCTGCCCAGTTATGTCCCTATATGGCAATCGAGGTCCTATGTATGTCATAGGACCCCAATTTACATATTAAAATGGCCAACCGCCTGACTCAGGCAGGTGCTTCAGCCGCCCAGCGGTAGGTCCTTGGGAATATAGCATTACCCTCATTGTCGGCAGCAATGTGTTGGTAGGCCGCACCCCACCATGTCGGAATGCTACTGCCCCATTTCTGCCAGGTGGGAGGCCTCAGAATCTCCCTTTGCATATGGTCTTATCTCCCTGTGTGCAATTCCATGGAAGTGCGATTAGTAAGGTAGTAAAGGCCATGGTAAAGGTAAATCTGAAAAATTACTTCAAATTAATTTGCAAGGGTAGGACAATGGGATACAGGTTCAAATTAATTTAGAACTGAATTCAGCAAGTTCTTTTTCATGCAAAGAGTGATCAAGACATGGAATGAACTTTTGGGTATAGGTAACCCTGGAATTATTTAAAAAGCAATTGGATGTCACAGTGAGTGACTGTTGGCTCTAACTGGGTGGATGAATCAAGAAGGGCAAAATGGCTGCCTTTATCTCTGTTCATTTGTGATCTGTGGTTGACTGTATTAGTATAATAGCACCTCAAAGGTACTTAAGTCCGAAGACTCGTGTATCTGATCAATGTGTGAAGTGATGCATATTTATATTGAAAAATAATCCTTCTTATTTTATATGTAATACATGTTTTTCAGTGTTAGACACAAGATGAAAACTCAAAGCATTGGGGCAACATTAAAATGCCACTTGTAGCATTCTCCAGGATCTTTTTACTGCAGTATATCTAACAGCAAATAATTGGCACGTAGTAAGTTAAAGCTCTATTGATTTTCAATGGAAGTGAGTTTGACCCTTTAGTGAGCTTTAATAGAATTCTTGGGGGGAAAAATTGAGTTAAACATAGTAACATAGAGATAGGAACAGGAGTAGGCCATTCGGCCCTTCGAGCCTGCTCCGCCATTCAATGAGATCATGGCTGATCCTCGTCTGAGATCATAGCTGATCTTACCAGTTCAGTACCCCGTCCCCGCCTTTTCTCCGTAACCCTTAATCCCCTTAGCCTTCAGAAATATATCCAATTCTCTCTTGAAAATATTTATTGAATTAGCCTTCACAGCCCTCTGTGGCAGGGAATTCCACAGGCTCACCACTCTTTGAGTGAAGAAATTCTTCCTCATCTCTGTTTTAAATGATTTGCCCGCTATTTTTAGACTGTGGCCCCTGGTTCTGTGCTCCCTGGCCATTGGAAACATTCTCTCTGAATTCAGCCTGTCCAGGCCTGCCATAATTTTATATGTTTCGATGAGATCCCCTCTCAATCTTCTAAACTCCAGTGAGTACAAGCCCAAACTATTTAATCTCTCTTCGTAGGTCATTCCCGCCATTCCAGGTATCAGCCTGGTGAATCGCCGTTGCACTCTTTCCATGGCAAGAACATCCTTCCGCAGATGGGGCGACCAAAACTGTACACAATACTCCAGATGCGGTCTCACCAGCACCTTGTACAGCTGTAGTAAGGTATCCCTATTCCTATACTCGAACCCCCTTGATATGAAGGCCAACATACCATTTGCCTTCTTAATCGCCTGTTGCACCTGCATGCTCTCCTTCAGTGACTGGTGCACAAGAACACCCAGGTCCCTCTGCACTTCCCCATCTCCCAATCTATTGCCATTTAGATAATAATCTACCCTCCTGTTTTTACCCCCAAAGTGGATAACCTCGCATTTATCCACATTATAGTGCATCTGCCACGTATCCGCCCATTCCCCCAACCTGTCCAAATCGCACTGTAGCCTCCTGACATCCTCATCAGAGCCCACCCCTCCTCCTAGTTTAGTGTCGTCAGCGAATTTGGAAATATTGCATCCAATTCCCTGATCCAGATCATTTATATATATTGTGAACAGCTGGGGTCCCAGGACAGATCCTTGCGGCACCCCGCTGGTCACTGCCTGCCACTCTGAAAACGAGCCGTTTATTCCAACTCTCTGTTTTCTATCCGCCAGCCAGTTCTCTATCCACGTTAATACTTTGCCCCCAATCCCATGAGCCTTAATTTTGCATGACAATCTTTTGTGTGGAACCTTATCAAAGGCTTTCTGGAAGTCAAGGTACACCACATCCACTGGCTCTCCCCCATCTATTTTACCAGTTACTTCCTCAAAAAATTCCAGCAGATTAGTCAAACACGATTTACCCTTTGTAAATCCATGTTGACTCTGTCCGATCCTTTCCCCATTTGTCAAGTGCTCCGCTATTTTATCCTTAATAATGGACTCTAGCATTTTGCCCACAACCGATGTAAGGCTTACTGGTCTATAATTCCCTGCTTTCTCTCTACCCCCCTTTTTAAATATTGGGGTAACATTAGCTACCCTCCAATCCACGGGTACTGTTCCCGAGTCAATGGAGTTCCGGAAGATGATCCTTAGAGCATCTGCTATCTCCAGGGCCACCTCCTTAAGTACCCTAGGATGTAGTTTATCAGGCCCCGGGGATTTGTCGGCCTTCAGTCCCCTCAACTTACCCAACACCATATCCCTAGAGATACTAATTTCTGTCAGCTCCTCCCTCTCATTAGTCCCTATGTTTGCCGATATTCCTGGGAGGTTATTTGTGTCCTCCTTTGTGAATACAGAACCAAAGTATGAGTTTAATTGGTCTGCCATTTCCTTATTCTCCATTATATATTCTCCCGAATCGGACTGCAGGGGACCGACTTGGGATTTTACCAGTCTTTTCCTCCTGATATACCGATAAAAGCTTTTGCAGTCTGTCTTTATTTTTGCTGCAAGTTTACTTTCGTATTCTATTTTCCCCTTCCTGATTAATCCCTTTGTCCTCTTCTGCTGTATCCTGTACTGCCCCCAATCTTCCGGTCTGGTGCTTTTTTTTGCCAGTTGATATGCCCTTTTTTTTTATTTTATGCTGTCCCTAATTTCCCTCGTTATCCACGGTTGAGTCACCTTTTTAGGTTTATTTTTATGCCAAACCGGTATAAACATGTTCTGGAATTCTTCCATTCTATCTTTGAATGCTTGCCATTGTCTATCCACTGTCAATCCCCCCAGAAACACCACCCAATCAATCTTACCCAATTCCCGTCTCATACCCTCGTAATTCCCTTTATTTAAGTTCTGGACCTTAGTCTCTGATTCAATTTCCTCACTCTCCATCTCGACTGAGAGCTCGATCATATTATGATCGCTCTGACCCAAGGGGCCTCGTACAAGAAGATTGGTGATAAGTCCCTTCTCATTGCACAATACCCAGTCTAAAATGGCCTGATCTCGAGTCGGCTCCTCGACATATTGGTCCAGATAACCGTCCCGAAAACATTCCAGGAATTCCTCCTCCTCAGAATTTTTACTAATTTGGGTAGTCCAATCAATATGTAAATTAAAGTCACCCATGATGACAGCTGTGCTCTTATCGCACGCTTCTCTAATTTCCCTTTTTATGCCTTCCCTCACCTCCATATTACTATTTGGAGGCCTATATATCACACCCACTAACGTTTTTCTCCCCTTGCTATTTCTCATTTCTACCCATACAGATTCCGTTTCATCCGAGTTAATATCCTTCCTTTCCATTGCATTAATCCCCTCCTTTACCAGCAATGCTACCCCACCTCCCCTACCTTTTTGCCGATCCTTCCTAAATATTGTATATCCCTGGATGTTAAGTTCCCAGCCTTGCCCACCCTGCAGCCACGTTTCTGTAATCCCAATCAAATCATACTTGTTTACCTCTATTTCCACAACTAATTCATCCACCTTGTTCCTAATGCTTCTAGCATTAAGATACAAAGCCTTCAGGCTTGCTTTTTTCACACTCTCATTATGAATTAGTTTGGCCCTTTGTGTTTCTCTCCTTTGCTTATTGCTTCTCACCTTTCTACCATCTATTTCTGACTTCATATGACTTCCCTCTTTTCCACTACCTAGGTTCCCATCCCCCTGCCAAATTAGTTTAAATCCTCCCGAACCGTCCTAGAAAATATTACCCCGAGGACATCGGCTCCCTCACAGTTCAGGTGTAGACCGTCCCCTTGGTACAGGTCACTCCTCCCCAAGAACTGGTTCCAATGCCTCAAGAATTTAAATCCCTCTCCCTTGCACCACTGCTCAAGCCACGTATTTAGCTTATCTATCTTACTCTCTCTAATCTTATTAGCTCGTGGCACTGGTAGCAATCCAGAGATTACTACCTTTGAAGTCCTACTTTTCAATTTAGCTCCTAACTCCCTAAATTCAGCTTGTAGGACCTCCTCCCTCTTTTTACCTACATCGTTGGTACCTACATGTACCACGACAACTGGCTGATCCCCCTCCCCCTTCAGAATGCTCTGCACCCGCCCCTTTTGGGGTGCTGGCTTCGAGCGCCCCAAAAAAATTAGCACTCCGCAGCTGAAATTCATCGGTAGTGTAGTGTATGTAACCTGTACCACCTTAAGAGGATACCTTAAGGTGATGGACTACTTTTTGATGGCTCCTGCACATTGTAGTGCCGGTGGTGACCACACCGGTATGTAAACCCTGTGGAGCAAAGTGTATTCCAGTTCAGCCCTGACCCTCAGTTACTAAAGACCTGTTTAAGTATTTCTGTAGTCTGTGTCCAGTTATTCAGCATAACTACATTTGAAAGCACAGACTCAACAGTGGCGACGAGTCTGATCTTACCTAGCGGCAGTTGCATCAAAGGAAGCTTCGCCTCTGAAACGGGCATCGAACAAGGACATCCACCCTCAACATCCTGCTGGGCACTGCATAGCACGGGAGGCAATCGGGAACCCGGGTTGGGTTCTGGCCACGAAGTCTAACATCAGTGAACATCCCTTCGACGACAGCGGCGGGTAAGCCCGATCGAGCGGCACGGGGGGGGGAAGTCGGCCGAGTTGTCAGTAAGAGAAGGGGAGGGAAACGACAAAAAGGGTGGAGAACACGACCGCAGCCGGTGTCAGGGGCCGGACTGCAATCGGGGCAGAGACGCGCAGCAGCCAGAAAAGCGTTTATGTCCACAAGGACCGCGGGAGCGGCGGGGAACAAGAGCAGCAGCGTCGGGGAAAATAAAGGACCGCTGGGAGGCGAGAACGGCAACAGTGCATTAACCGCCATTTTTAGTCGGCGGGGGAAGAAGACAAGCGCGGGAAAAGCCGCCAAGGGGAAGCCGCCATTTTGAAAAATAAAATAAAATAATAATCATAATCTGAAGGAAAGGAAACTCAACAAGGATGCCAAAAACGGGTAACATCACTGCTTTTGATAGCGATGTGGAGGATTGGGCCACTTATGTGGAACGCGGTGAAGTTTACTGTACAGCGAATGAGGTACCGGTGGATAAGAAAGCACTAACCCTATTAAACTCGATGGGTGCGAAGATGTACGGGTTATTAAGGAACCTTGTAACACCAGATAAACCAGTAGGAAAGAGTTTCACGGATATTGTTACTATCCTGCAAGAGCATTTAAACCCCACGCCGCTGCTGATAGCGGAACGATTTAAATTCTACAAAAGAATTCAACTTAAAGAGGAAAGCAACGCTGAATTCTTAATCGAACTGCGCAAGTTATCAAAGTACTGTCAGTTCGGTACAGGACTAGCAGACGCACTGAGAGATAAGTTTGTGTGTGGGCTCCTAAGGGAAGGAACCCAGAAGCGACTGCTAGAGGAAAAGGATCTTACGCTGGACAAAGCTTTCAGCATTGCAGCATCGCATGAGGCAGCAGCACGAGGCACTGCAGAAATGCAGCAAAGACCATTGGAATTCAGCACCAATGAAATGGCATTGGGCGCAGTAAAGTGCTATCATTGCGGAAGGACAACGCATGACCAGAACCAGTGCTGGTTCAAAGATAAAGAATGCAGGCAATGTGGCAAACTTGGTCACATAGCGAGAGTATGCCGGTCAGGAAAGAAGACCAGCAGCAAAAAGTCGCCGCAGGAGAAGTAAAAAAAAGCACACAAGGTGACAGAGAACAGTTTGGATGAACAGAAGACGGATTCAGACTCCAGCAGTAAGGAACTGGGTTGTCTAAAAATACATAATGTGGGTAACACAGCAGACCACCAAACTATCTGGGTCATGCTTCAGATAGCAGGAGTCCAAGTGAAGATGAAATTGGACACTGGATCGGTATTGACGGTCATGAATAAGCAAGATTACAAAAGGTTATTCTCACACATTCCCCTAAGGGATACGGAGATTGTATTGAAAACATACACGGGGCAAAGAGTATACCCCATCGGAAAGATAAAGGTAAATGTGGTCTACAATGGTAAAGAAAGTCAGGAAATGGACTTGTATGTGTTACCTGATGGAGGTCCGCCACTACTGCGATGGGAATGGATCCGGAGAATAAATGTGGACTGGCATTCCATACAAGCACTAATTGTAGATTCCTGTAAAGAGGACGACGTCAAACCTAAACGACTGTCCAAAATATTGGACGATGCTAAGGAGGTGTTCCAACAGGGACTGGGAACACTGAAAGGAATTACGGCAAACATCAAGGTTGAAGAACATGCAAACCCAAAATTTTTCAAAGCCAGACCGGTACCTTATGCGATATAACCTGCTGTGGAAGCACAGGTGGAAGGGCTAGAACGTTCAGGAGTACTGTCAAAGGTGGACTGGAGCGAATGGGCCACACCCATTGTTCCTGTCATGAAGCGTTCGTTGAGCAACAAGCCGGGGGAACCTGGGAAGGTTCGCATCTGTGGCGATTTCAAGATCACTGTTAATCCGGTTCTTCACACGGTGCAATATCCGCTTCCGCGGATTGAAGATATCTTCGCTTCACTGTCTGGCGGGAAACACTTCACCAAGATAGACCTGGCGCAGGCGTACCTACAGATGGAAGTTGATGAAGCGTCACGCCAGTATCTCACGATCAACACACATAAGGGCTTATATCGGTATAATAGACTGGTTTTTGGAGTGGCATCGGCTCCAGCGATTTGGCAAAGGGCCATGGAGCAGGTATTGCAGGGAATTCCAGGCACACAATGCTACCTGGACGATATTCTGATTACAGAAGATGATGATAAGGAGCACCTCGTGAATTTGGAGCAGGTGCTCACCAGATTGAAAGAATATGGACTCAGAGTTAATCGCCAGAAATGTGAGTTCTTTCAGAAGCGAGTCTCGTACTGCGGCCACGTCATTGACCAGGAGGGGCTCCATAAGTCACCTGACAAGATCGAAGCTGTTGTGAAAGCTCCCGCTCCGGAAAATGTATCCCAGTTGAGGTCGTTCCTTGGGTTGGTTAACTATTACCATAAGTTTCTGCCAAATTTATCCATGGTGTTACACCCGCTGAACACTCTTTTGCAAATGGGAGTACCATGGAAGTGGAGCGAGGATTGTAAGTGGGCTTTTCAAAAAAGCAAGGCACTGATCACCTCTAAGGAAGTGTTGGCTCACTTTAACCCAACGCTGCCTATTCGCTTAGCTTGTGATGCTTCTCCATATGGTATCGGGGCAGTGCTGTCACATAAGTTGCCAAATGGCTTGGAAAGGCCAGTCGCGTTTGCATCCAGATCATTGACCTCCGCAGAGCGCAACTATGCTCAGATAGATAGGGAGGCTCTCAGCCTCGTGTGCGGAGTTAAGAAATTTAACCATTACCTGCAAGGCCAAAAGTTTACGCTGCTGACAGATCACCAGCCGTTGGTTTCCATTTTTAACCCTAAGAAGGGTGTTCCGGTTATGACGGCGCAGAGGCTTCAGAGATGGTCCCTTTTCCTAGGGGCACATCAATATGATATCGAATTCAAAGGTACAAAGCAACATGGTAATGCTGATGGGCTGTCGCGCCTGCCACTACCTACAGCGGAAGAGGCACCGGCAGTTGACCCTGTCGAGATATTTCACTCGACCATCATCGAATGCTTACCAGTCACCAATGCGAGTATTGAGAGAGAGACCCGAAACGACCCGACATTGTCTCGGGTCTACGATTTGACAGTGAAGGGATGGCCAGCACATGGCGACCCACTGTTCCCAGCATTCTCAGCCAGACGAGAACAGCTGTCCGTCTGTCAAGGAACATTGATGTATGGAACAAGGGTGATTATTCCTCCTAAATTAAGGGAGAGAGTTCTGAAGGAACTGCATGAAGGTCATCTGGGGGGACTCAAGATGAAAAGCCTTGCTAGGGCTTATGTGTGGTGGCCAGGTATCGACAAACAAATAGAGGATCTGACTAAAAGCTGCTCAGGGTGCCAAAAAGTTCAAAACGCACCTTCAATTGCACCGCTGCATCCGTGGGAATGGCCTTCAACCCCATGGCAATGTGTGCATATCGACTTTGCAGGTCCATTCATGGATTCCATGTTTTTGATAGCGGTAGACGCACATTCTAAATGGCCAGAAGTGATTAAGATGTCGACCACTACCTCTGAAAAGACGATCGCAGTTCTAAGAACCATATTTGCAAGGAATGGGTTGCCGGAACAAATATGTTCAGACAACGGACCACAGTTCGTGTAAGAAGAATTCCAGAAATTCATGAAAAAGAATGGGGTGAAACACTACATCTGCCCCATATCATCCGGCTACCAATGGGTTGGCCGAGAGATTTGTACAAACGTTCAAAAAGGCGATAAAGGCCATGAGCGAAGACCATATTCCACTACAACACAAGGTGGACAATTTCCTGATGGCATATCGAAACGCCACGCATGCAGTGACAAATCAAAGCCCTGCCATAATGTTCTATAACAGGAGGTTGCGGTCCCGGTTGGATTTGTTAAAACCCAATGTGCGTAGGGAAGTCGAAAACAAGCAATTCCAGCATGTAAATAACAAGGCCACTCGGAGTTTCGAAATAGGACAACCAGTGTTGGCCAGGGACTACAAGAATGATAAATGGCAATCCGGAACAATTCGTGCCCGACAAGGACCCTTGATGTACACGGTAGACGTTGGAGAGAACGTAATACAATGTCATGCTGACCAACTTGTGGAATCGAGAACAAGGGTCGACCCCATGTCTACGGCAGAGACACCAGTTGAAGAAGTTATTGAGCCTGTAGCATCTACCTCAGACTCGAACGTACATGATGATGTTCAATCCATAGGAGATCAAATGGATGAGTCACCCCAGCAACGAGAACCAGAGACCCCTGAAAGGCGTTATCCGGCCTGGATCAGGAGGCCTCCTCAGAGACTGAATCTTTGAACAGTTTTGTGTGAAAGTTGTATATATGTTATCCATGTAATGTTTAAATTGGGGTGTACACTGTTAAGCTAAAAGGGGAGGAATTGTAGTGTATGTAACCTGTACCACCTTAAGAGGATACCTTAAGGTGATGGACTACTTTTTGATGGCTCCTGTACATTGTAGTACTGGTGGTGACCACACCGGTATATAAACCTTGTGGAGCAAAGTGTATTCCAGTTCAGCCCTGACCCTCAATTACTAAAGACCTGTTTAAGTATTTCTGTAGTCTGTGTCCAGTTATTCAGCATAACTACATTTGAAAGCACAGACTCAACAGGTAGCTCCCCAAGAGGGAAGCAGGGTGCTACTGGAAGCGCCCCGCCTCCCCCTTGGGGTGCTGCGAGGGAATATCGTGCCGCTCAGCATGTTGCGCCGTGGTACTGCAGGCCTTCTGCCCCTTCTTAAAGGGGAAGGGCCTTGCGCAGCGCGACTCGGGGCCCAGCTGGGCCTCCGGGATCAGAGTGCCTGCAAAAGAGCCCGGCAGTCAAGAGATGTGCCGGGCTCCTGGAGCGCAGCCGGCACTCCATGGGAGGGGCGGCAGGAGGCCGGGGACGGCAACGGAGGCAGGTGCTGGCAGGTGGCCAGCAACAAAAATGGCCACCCGGCACCTCGCCTTTAATTAGCGCTGCCCCGGCCGCAGGTAGGCCCCCCTGACCCCGTCGGACATAACGTCCAGCGATAAGTCAGGGGGCGCTACTGAAGATCACGGTCGTGGCTCGAGTGGAGCGCTGCGCATGCCGATGATGTCATCGCCGGTGGCACAGCGCCATGGGGCGCTAACGGATACCACCGCCGCTAACCTCCCGCTGAATTTCACGGGAGGCATTGGCGGCTAACTGGAGGTGCAAAGTAACTGAATTTCTCCCCCCTGGTGTCCATTTGTAAGAAACAAATATGCAACCTTTTAAATTGTTGATGGTTTTTCAATTGTCGGTATTTTAAAAGGAGTAGTTCCTGTCCATAGTTTGCACCAATCAAATGGTTTGACCTTTCTATTGCCTTTTTAGTCCAAGCAGACAATGGGGGATAAATTCAGATGCTTAGCGCCTCCCGTTAGGAAATTAGTGCCCGAGTGCGGCGATTTTAGCGCTGCTCGCAAAATTGACTAGCCGTTTTGTGGCGGCGCTAAACACCAGCACCATGATCTGCTACGCTCGCAGATCGTGACATCAGTCAAGCATGCACCGCCCCGGTAACGCCCCGGAGTGGATATTGAGTCGCGCCCCCTGCCTTACCGCCTGCCGCTAGCAACGACAGGTAGAGGGGAACGTTTTGCAGTCAGGAAGGGCTGGGGGAGCGTTATTTAAAGGCGGCCACTTCCTGCCTTTTCTTGTCGGCAAAGTTTTTGCACCACACATGCTGTGAGGGAGAGAAAGATTCTGAGAGAGCCTCTGGAGAGATTCAACGCTGTGTGAAGGAGTTTTGAGTCCTGAGCAGCACTTTGCAGGTTCATTTTTATTTCACCTTCATTCCAGCGATTTAGAAGAGATTATGGGGGCTGCACTGATTCGGGGCGTCGTCCTGCACCTGCAAAATCGGAGGCAGCAGAGGCACAGGGAGAGAGTGGCAAACATGGCCAGAGGGAGGAGGGCCAACAGGCCTCTGCACAGGAGACCTTACCCTCCCAGGGTATTCCGGGAACAATTCTCATACCTTCATTTGTCTGAGGAGCAGTGTTTGCGCTGGCTGCGCTTCAGCAAGGAGGTGGTCACTGAGCTCTGCCACCTGCTGCAGCCAGATCTGCAGCCTCAACTTAGGACCAGGACGTCTCTGTCGGTGGCAGTGAAGGTGATGGTGGCTCTGAATGTTTGTGCCAACGGCTCCTTTCAAGCATCTACTGGGGACATCGCCAATATCTCCCAGTTCACTGTCCATTGCTGTATCTGGGAGGTGACAAATGCCCTGTATAAAAGGAGACACGAGTAAATCTCTTTCCTCATGACCAGGGGCAAGCAGCGCAAATGCGCATGTGGCTTTGCGAGGATAGTGGGCTTCCCCATGGTGCAGGGCGCCATTGACTGCACGCATGTGGCATTGCGAGCACCGCATGAAAATGCAGAGGTTTTCCGAAACCACAGGGGCTACCACTCCTTAAACATCCAGTTGGTCTGTGACCACAGACAGCTCATACTCGCCGTCAATGCCCGCTATCCTGGCAGCAGCCACGATGCTTTAATCCTGCACCAGACTGGTGCGCCAGACCTTTTCCAAGCACCGCATCACCTGAGTGGATGACTCCTTGGGGACAAGGGTTATCCACTCTGCACCTGGCTGATGACACCGCTCCGTAACCCCAACAGCCCTGCCAAGCTGCGGTTTAATGAGAGCCATATTGCCACCAGGAACATAATTGAGCAGAAGATCAGCGTGCTGAAGCAACAGTGCAGCTGTCTGGATCACTCAGGAGGAGCCCTGCAGTACTCTCCTGAGCGAGTCTCCCTCTTCATAGTTGTGTGCTGCATGCTTCACAACCTCACAATCCTGAGGACCCAGTCAACGCCACCAGGGATTAGTGCACCACCTGAGGAGGAGGAGGAGGAAGAGGAGGAGGAGGAGAAGGAAGAGGAGGAGGAGGAGGAGGCAGAGGAGGAGGAGGAGGAGGAAGAGGAGGAGGAGGAGGAAGAGGAGGAGGAGGAGGATCAGCAGCAGCACCAACGTGAGAGGGAGGCGCACAATGTTGCCACTGCAAGGGCCTCCGTGAACGGCTGATAACAAGCCGCTTCTAGGCCCTTACTGAGAAGATGGCTTCTGGCATGGAGAACAACATCATGGAAAGCAACCCGCACCCCCTATTGCCGGCCAAAGCTGGAATGATTCAAAAGACCAAAAATGTAAATTTTGAATAAAAAACTTATTTATTTTACAAACTTTGTGTGTGTCATTTATTCAGGACAAACAATTAGAAACCAACACAACAAATCATGAACTAACAGAACTCATTCTCACAAGATGGAGATAAACGGCAAAACACTAAACAAATGTAATCACACGAACCTCGACCTTTACCACAAACATTCCCACCATTTATTTAGACCTCCTACTGTTTGCCCTTTGAGGGTGATCTCCATCCCCTGCGCACTTCCCCCCTTCCCACCCTACTGCTCCTCCGTAATGGGGCCCCAGTGGCTGCAGCAAGGCTGGTGGAAGGCTGCTGAATGTCAGATCCTGAGACTACAGATGCCCTTGAAGGATGCCCTCGACCAGCTCTGGGCCTGGAGGGCCCGGCTGCAGACTGCACTAACTCTGCATAGGCGGCAGCAGTCTGGGCTGGCTGTGTTGCAGGCAGTGGCAAGTGCAATGGGAAATGACAGTGGTGGGAGCAGGAATGCTGTCATCCTGAGAGAGGACAGCACCTTCCTGCTCGACCGACACACTGGCACTCCCACGGGGCAGCACCTCAGCATCCAGAGCAATCTGCTCGAACACAGATTGCTGGCCTGCTGCGGCACCGTGAGAGACCCGGGACAATGTGGCCGAACCAGCGAGGAAAGCAGCAGTCAGTGCTTGCATTACATCAATCTGAGACTGCATGAGAGCAGTCTGAGATTGGATCACAGCAGCCAGTGACTGAATTGCCGCACTAAGCCATTGTGTTGTGTCGGCCTGTGCTGCAGCGGACTGCTCCACACTCCTAGCCAATCCATCCATGCTTTTGGGCACCCTTGCCATTGCACCCATGAGCTCAGTGTGCATGCTCAAGGCCTGGCTATTCATGGCTGCGATGGCGAGGTCCTCATCCGAGTCCTTTGCAGCAGGACTCGCTTGCCTACTCACCCTCCAGGGAGATGGCCCCCGAGCTTCCCTACCCCTGCAGCCCGCTGGGTCCAGGAGCTTCACCCTCATCAGACTCTACCCCCTGCTCCCCTCCAGTGTCTGAATTGTCACCCTCGGGAGACGCAGGCGGTGAGGCTCCGGCTTCCTTTTCCTCCTCGTCTGGGGCATCACTGCCACTGGTTGGTTGAGGGACAGGCTGGTCAGCTGGTGGCTTACTATCTGAAAGCAGGAAGGTACAAGAGTGGCTTTAGCATGAGGGCAGGAGGGCAGGAAGGGAGCAAGGACTGGAGACAGTTAGTTGGATTGAAAGTGTAAAAGGCTGGTGTTGTGAGGGGCAAGTGGTATGAGAGAGGAGAGAAAGCTGATGAACATACCATTGCTGTCCCCAAGGGGGTCGACATCTCCAGCAGCCATGGCACCTATGATCCTGTGTAGTCTCGCCTCCAAATCGGTCAAGGGGTGTAGGTCAGCCAGTCCTCCTCCCATGCGTTGCTGCTCCCGCCTGTTATGAGAGAGCTTGGCCTGCAAGAAAAAGGACGGCGTCTGAGTGAGTGTGCAGCCATGTGCTTGCCTGATGTGCCTCCCATAGTTGAATAGCCCTTACTGTATGCAGCCATGTGCTTGCCTGATGTGCCTCCCATAGTTGAATAGCCCTTACTGTATGCAACCATGTGCTTGCCTGATGTGCCTCCCATAGTTGAATAGCCCTTACTGTATGCAGCCATGTGCTTGCCTGATGTGCCTCCCATAGTTGAATAGCCCTTACTGTATGCAGCCATGTGCTTGCCTGATGTGCCTCCCATAGTTCAATAGCCCTTAATGTATGCAAGGTATTGAATGTGCGTGTGTATTTTATGAGATGGCCATGGATCTTGGGTGAGTGTTAGGCATTTGGGGCTTTTAAACCCTTTGGGCACAGTGTGAAGTTCAGATGGAGGGATGTAGAGGTATGGAAAAGCACCCTGACCACCCGAGTGAGGTCGTTGAACTTCTTCCGTACTCCACACTCTTCGGTACTCCCGGGGCAATGGCCTCCTGCCGCTCTCTGGGTACAGCACTGCCCGTCGACGCTCGACAGCGCCAACCAGAGCCACCAAGGCCTGGTCACTAAAGCACTGATCTCTCTCCCTGGGCCTATCCATCACTCCTCTCAGCACAATGTTGGTAGGTCTTTCCAGCACCAGAGTCAACGCTACAATGAGAAGGGTGTGGCTGGCTAGCAAGATGGCCCCTGCCCTTTAAGAACTGGCTGGCGCCAGTCTGTCTGGGTTCCATTGCTAATTGACAACACCTGAGTTTCGATAGCGTTCTGAGGTAGCGCCTCACTCTTCAACCTTAGCGCCTTAAGATTGTGTAACGCCTGATTTAGCGCTCAATTCACCTCCAGGCGCGATAGAGGCGCAGTTTGCAGTCGGAGGCGACATTAGCGCCCCAAAATGGGTGATACTGAATTTTTCCCCTAATATCTCTACCCTCCATGTAGGAATGTTGTGAGATTGTTTTAAAAGCTTGTTTGAAATCATCACTTGAACATTTTCTGTAGTGCTCCTGGGATTGTTTTTTCACACTTAGCTGCCAGGCTACGAAGCACCTGATTGGATCATTTTTGGTAAACTAGATATTTTTCATTGTGAGCTATCAACCCACCAGAAACAGCCCCAGCATCGAAGCTTTGACCACGCTCGATCAGCTCCGATGGATGGGCCACATCGTCCGCATTCCTGATACGAGACTCCCAAAACAATCGCTCTACTCGGAGCTCCGGCACGGCAAGAAAGCCCCAGGTGGGCAGAGGAAACGCTTCAAGGACACCGCCAAAGCCTCCTTGAAAAAGCGCAACATCCCCACCGACACCTGGGAATCCCTGGCCCAAGACCGCACAAAGTGGAGGAGAAGCATCCGGGAAGGCGCCGAACACTTCGAGTCTCTTCGCCGGGAGCAAGCGGAAGCCAAGCGCAAACAGCGCAAGGCGCGCACGTCAACCTAAGCACCCCACCCACCCGCCCCTTCAACCACCGTCTGCCCCACCTGTGACAGAGACTGTAGGTCCCGCATTGGACTCATCAGTCACCTGAGAACTCATTTTTATTGTGGAAGCAAGTCATCCTCGGTGTCGAGGGACTGCCTAAGAAGAAGAAGAAACATTTCCATCGGTGCAGCAGAAAAATAACAAATCAGTTTCCACAATAAAGTAGCAGAACAATAAAAGTTCTTAACAACTGAAATCAGAAATCAAAGACAAAACACAGTCACAGAATTTCACCCCTTGCGGAAAGGTGATCTTAATATTGCTGCTGGGATCTTTGTCACTCAAAATGGCCAAATATGCCTCTCAATCCACATTAAAAACAATAAAAATATTGAATATTTTTAGGTGTAAGAAAGTTGTTCAGGTGCAATTGTAATGTCTTTCAGAAGCCTGCCATCTTTTCTCTGTTTTCAATGATACGGTTCATTCTCCTCATTGCAATTCCTTACTAGCAACATTTAGCTTGTTACAGAACTCAGCTGTTGTTTCCTCCAGTCATTTGATATGCAACTTTTAGTAACACTGATTTACAGTTGAGTTCAAGACAAACAACAGAATGTAGCCTTCACCTTGTGACCATCTTTTTCTCCTTTCCTTCTCTAATTTTCCAGTTTGTGTGTTCTTACATCTCTCGCTGACCTACCTGTCATCCAGATGTCTCCCTCAAGACTTCACTGGCCATAAGCCCATCTTCTCTTTTCATCTGTTACCTAATAACTGTCACTCAGCCTCTGTCCTACACCTCGTCCTTTTCTAATTTACACTGAGAACATTCTCCGCACAGACTACGTGTTTTTCATTTATGATTTCACCTGATCAGAATCTATTTTTGCTGCCGCTGTTAAAGTGGTTCCATCTTTTGCTTTGCTTTAGCACTTAAGATGCTCACACACAGGTGTCTGTGTAAAAGGAAACTTGACAAGATTGTGATCTCAGCACAGCAAACAAGGCAAGAACATGTACATGTCCCTTCCACTTTGGTTGGCTAATTCTACTTTTCTGTGCCTGATGAAGGTTTTAGCACCCACACAGAGCAGACCTGCAGCAGCCAAAGACGCCAGGGATTTGGTGAAATGAAAACTGTACTCACACAAATGCCAAAATAAGAGGGAGAAAATCAATACTGAGAAATAAATTCAGTCAAGTTTAGTAAATGCCACAGATAGTATCTTATTAGCTTTTTCTTTCCAGGTAATTAAGCTGCACCACTTCAACCAGGACTATTCTCCTGTGTACACTGTGCAGGAGAAGAGCTTTTGATGCCACATATTCTAAAGCTCAAGATGGAATAAATCTGGGAAAGAAGCATTATCCTGGTATAGCCCTGTCCAGTATACAGTGAATCTCAGTGAATTTTACACAGGGAATACATAAATCAAGTTGAGTATTACTTTAAAAGTTCACATATTCATTTAATTTCTTCTACCTAATCTTTCATACCTACTTTTGAAATAAAAAGCTTTAAGTGTTTTTGTAATTCCAAAATCTATTCTTGTTAACTATTATGCTGACCTCAATTCATAATCATAATTCTTGACAATACTGGTGTAGCACCATTAAACTTGTGCTTCAGTGCAAAGTTCGTATTTACTTTGTCTGTTATACTCTTACTTTGACATTAATTCAAGTGGTTTCTGATGCCTATTGGCACAAAACTGATAGTTTAACTGCAGGTACACGTGCTGCTCTGTTCCTCTGAACAATGTAGGAGCTGTCAGTATAACTCAACTCTTCTAGCTCTCAGTTACACTACAAAGGTACTAATCTACAGCTGCTACCTGTAGTGTAACTGGCCCCAGTACATCCTCTGCCCATTGTCTTTAGGCATTATCATTGATACTGTGGCGTACCGATCACAGAACGGACACAATCCGCTTTCCGGTCCGTAGACTATAAATCAGGCGTCATGCCTTTAAGAAGGATCACACCTTTAAGAATCTTGATCTGCATATAGTTAAGCCCAGAGCGGGGGAGGACCAGTCAAAGCTGTGCACTGATGAAAGGCAGTTGTGCTTTGTGTAGTCTCTGACTCCATTTTGTGTTCAGCATGCAGCCTCAACAATTAAACCTTTTCTGTTGAACCTCTCCGAGTTCAGTATTTTTTGCTAGGAGTACGTAGGCTCCTACAATACAAATCAATAAGTGAATAAAGTGTATTCTATTGCACACCCACACTGTAGCTAATATTTTCAGCCATTATCTTGGCTATCCACTCTTTTGTATATCAATTGTATTTTTCTTGACAGTTTTCTTCTCTCTCTTCCTCTCCTGGAGGCATTGAAGGTGAAATTACTCTTAGTTTGGCTTGTTTTTCAAGCACAAAATGAGTGCCAATTTTACCAATATTGGGTGCCAATCAGCATACCTGATGTAAACCAGAAGCGCACTGCCTGCCATTTTGAATCAGGTGCCCCTTAGTCACCCTGGGCACCTGCTTAGAATGAGTGTTCATTCAATTAAAATATTTAAATCAAAGGCTGGAATTTTCTGTACCTGGGTGGGTCGGGTGCGGACAGTCGCCGTGGCGGGTCGCGAACCCATTCCTCATTCCATCCCACTGCTGAGATTGGCTTTCCGTTGATGGTGCCTATTAAGGCCGCCCTGCGCGTTACCCGGCCCTATTAAGTGGTATGGGTCTGATGACATCATTGGTGACTCGTTTTCAGCTGGGATATTTAAAGGAGCCATGCACACATTGCATTTGAAGGTTCATCTAGGATAGTGCAGCCACTACACTGCACCATTTGAGTTTTACAAACAGTGCCAGACATGTAGGGGGGGGGGCTTATTTTAACTGGTTAAAGGCAATTCACCTGGCTGGCAGCCTTTGCCTGCACTCCGACCAATCCCAAATAAACCAATTTTAAAACAGTGGTTTCGAATCGCTACCCCACCTTCCAGTTCTGACTGCAGGACTTATAATTAATGATATTAAAATGGACACGTGGCTTGGATGAGAGAAAAAAATCAAGTTTTTTAACTAAAAGAAACTATAATCAAATATCAAACTATACCACACGAACACAGTAATTACAGTAAAATTGCTTAAATGGGGGAATGCAGATGGTAAAAATGAGGGATTAGATGGCTCCAATGTTGATTAAACAATCTTAGCAATATCCCCTTAATTACCATCCCCCAAACTCCTTACTAGGTTGCTTTGCTGAAGAGTCAGAAACTCTGCTCACGTGTGGTCCAGCGAAGTGAGAGAGAGAGAGAGAGAGAGAGGCTCACCTGTGGTCCCAGGAAGTAAAGAGTGATAGCTTCTCAGCAGCTGTCTTATATACCTGGTGAGCCCCCTGCTGTTTGCCTGTCTGGAAAATTCATGCCCAAAAAGTTCCAATTCACAAGAGAAAAGCTGTGATTGGCTAACTCAAAGTGGTTAGACTGGGTTAGTGTGTCTGCACTGTGGGGCCAAAATGTTCCTGCCCACATCCGGAGTTTACCTGGGCTGAAACAAAAGGGAAATACAACTGCTCTATTGTCCAGAATGCTAGGTGATTTAAACCCATTCAGTTCTTAAACGGTTGCAGATCAAAAGTCCATTTCAGGGTTTCAGTCTCTCATTGTCTGTGAGGGACCTCTGAATGCTGTGTAAACATAGCAGTTACAAATCGATTGTCCTGCGGTCAATTCTCAAGTGGGTAATTGCTTAAGTCAATAAACAACTTCAAGTGCTGAGACGGAACCTCCCTTTGATTGGCAGGTCTGACTCAGCCACTGCTAGATCCTCCCACTTTATACACACAGGCAACTCGAGCTGCTTGTCCTTTTGCCATGCTTTCTGTGGCCATTTTAAAACCTTTTGTGATATCCCAAACTCCAGGGAACGACTTTATTAATAAAGTACTGTCTCAAGGTGTGTGAAGAGCTCCTCGACTCCCGTGTTGTCCACGCCATTTTCAGACCCCGCTGCCATTTGCACAGTTCGAAACTCAAAGGGTACCATTTTAATCTTAAAGTCCTGGTGTTGAGACAATTCAGGTCACGCAATTCTTCATCCACGATGTGGACCAATATTTTCAATCTTCAGGGAAAATAGGGGAAATTTTGCAACCCCTACATTCCCCCCTTTTGATACTCCCAACTTGCTTGTAGTATCAACTCGAAGGAGTGCGCAAAATTTTCAGACCCCCTCGCAAACAACCATCCCCTGTATTTACCTAACAGCTATCTGCCACTGATCCCCCGAACCGTCCTTTCCCCTAAAATTCGAGAAAAACCGTGGTACGGTAGGCATCTTACAGATACATCAGTTTTCAATTAGGGATCTCTTACCCTTACACGCTTGTAAAATGTAATCCGAATTTACAAACACCTTTTACATTATAACGTATTACAAAATGTTGCAATCTTAGTTACACAATGTAATCAAAATGATCCCAAGCACGGAGAGGATCCTACGCCTCTGCTCAACTTGGGGCTGTAACACAAAATACAAAATTCATTAAACATTCTTAAACAAACCCCGACCATCATGTGCCAATGATGGATCGCAAAATTCGAGTGGGTGTTGCTCCTCCCACCCGGGCAGTAAATGTACCTTCCACCCCCCCTTTGATCATCTTAAACTTTAAAACAGGCAGAATGGATTTACTGACCAGCCTGCTCCACCAGCCCCGAGCCGTTCCCTTGTCCCTTTGTGGAGGCGGGGTACCCCTCATGTTTAAAATTACCTTGACACTGACCGAGACCGGGGAGTATGGGACCGTGACTCCCAGTCCCTCCCCCTCCCATCTACCCTCGACTGGCTGCAGAAAATGATGGGTGCCTGTGTGGCAGCTCTCCCTGGCCCCACACAAACTTGGATCCCAGATCCGGCCACCCACTCATCCTTCCTGTTGTATCCATGTGTTAATGGAGACACGGAATGCAGGAGTTGGTTTCACAGGTGTTTACTGAACAAAGTCTGTAGGTGAACTAACAGATACAAGACACTTTACAGGCTTATATAGCCCAAGTGGCCATTACCGGCATTACAGTACACAGGGGGCTCTTAAAGGCACATACACCACAATTCCTCCCCTTTTAGACAACCAGTACATAATATTTTAAGTAATCATTAATTAACATGTTACAAGAACAATAATCTACACATTTGCTGCAGTTAATCAATTATAAGTCAGTCTCTCTGGCGGCTTCCTGACTCAGTCCGGATAATGCCTCGGTGGTGTAGTAGTTTTTGGTGGTGTAGTAGCTTCTTTTGGCAAGGTCGATTCGGCTTGAATGCCAGTGTCGGGTTCATCTGGTTCCAGTATCACCGGATCGGAGGTAGATACTATGGGTATCTCTGCTTCATCATTAGGCATATAGAGTTGTGGTGTAGGCTGTCCCTTTTCGGATGACTCTATGATCTGGTCAACATGGCGCTTTATTATGCTTTCTCCAATGTCCATGGTATACATCAGCGGTCCTAGTCATGTGCAAATAGTTCCAGGCTGCCATTTCTCGGTACGGTAGTCCCGGGCCAAAACTTGTTGACCTATGTGGAAGGTTCTAGTTGGCCTTTCATTCATGCCTTCAAATTGTCGGTTCTCCACGTCCCTTCTGATGTTTGGCTTGATCAAATCCAGCCGGCATCTTAGGCTTCTATTGAAGAACATCATGGCGGGAGTTTGGTTTGTAACCACATGTGTTGCATTCCTGTATGCAAACAAGAAGTTATCTACCTTATGCTGTAGATTTATGTCTTCATTACCCATGGCCTTTATGGCCTTCTTGAAGGTCTGGACAAACCTTTCAGCCAATCCATTGGTGGCGGGATGGTATGGGGCGGACGTGTAGTGCTTAACCCCATTGTTTTTTAAGAACTTCCTGAATTCTTCGGACACAAATTGCGGTCCATTATCAGAACAGATCTGTTCAGGCAGCCCAATCCTGGCAAATATGGTCCTTAATACTGTGATGGTTTTTTCCGTGGTGGTGGAGGACATCTTTATTACCTCCGGCCACTTGGAGTGTGCATCAACCGCGATTAAGAACATTGAGTCCATACATGGACCAGCAAAGTCGATGTGTACCCTTTGCCATGGAGATGAGGGCCACTCCCATGGATGTAGAGGGGCTTGTGGTGGGGCGTTTTGGACCTTCTGGCATCCTAGGCAGCTCTTGGTCATTTCTTCGATGTCTCCATCGATACCTGGCCACCACACAAACGCTCTGGCTAAGTTCTTCATTTTCACTCCACCCAGATGCCCCTCGTGAAGCTCCTTTAGCACTTTATCCTGGAGTTTGGGTGGAATCACCACTCTGATCCACACATCAAGGTTCCTCGGCACACTGACAGCTGTTCTCTTCTTTGCGTGAATGCTGGCAGCAGTGGTTCGCCATGTGCTGGCCATCCCTTCACCGTTAAATCGTAGACTCATGAGAGAGTCGGGTCATTTCTCATTTCCTTTTCAATGGCAGAATTTGTTACTGGTAGACATTGCACTATGGTTGAGTGGAACATCACCACTGGGTCCACTGTAGGTGCCTCTTCTACCATTGGCAACGGTAGGCGCGATAAACCGTTAGCATTCCCATGCTGTTTTGATCCTTTGTATTCTATGTCATATTGGTGTGCCCCTAGGAAAAGGGACCACCTCTGTAGCCTTTGCGCTGTCATAATGGGAACACCCTTTTTAGGGTTGAATATGGAGACGAGGGGTTGATGGTCAGTCAACAAGCTAAATTTTTGTCCGTGTAGGTAATGGTTGAATTTCTTCACTCCCCATACCAGGCTGAGTGCTTCCCTGTCGATCTGGGCATAGTTACGCTCAGCTGAGTTCAATGAGCGTGACGCAAAAGCTATCGGCCGCTCCGAGCCATCAGGGAATCTATGCGATAATACCGCTCCTACGCCGTAAGGGGATGCATCGCACGCCAGTCTGATTGGCAGTGATGGGTTGTAATGAGCCAAAACTTCCTTGGACGTGATCAAGCTTTTGCATTTATGGAAGGCACGTTTACAGTCTTCGCTCCATTTCCAAATTACTCCCGTTTGTAGCAGTTTGTTAAGAGGGTGCAGAAGAGTTGACAAGTTTGGTAAAAATTTATGATAGTAATTTATCAATCCCAGGAACGACCTTAATTGTGAGACATTTTCAGGAGCTGGGGCTTTTATGACCGCTTCAATTTTTTCAGGTGACTTATGCAACCCTTCCTCATTAATTATGTGGCCACAATATGATATTTGTTTCTGGAAAAATTCGCACTTGGGGCGATTTGCTCGTAGGCCCCGTTCTCTCAGCCTAGTGAGCACCTGCTCCAAATTGGCAAGGTGCTCGTTGTCGTTTTCTCCTGTTACAAGGATGTCGTCTAGGTAGCATTGAGTCCCCGGAATCCCTTGGAGGACTTGCTCCATAGCTCTTTGCCAGATAGCTGGAGCTGATGCTACTCCGAAAACCAGTCGATTGTACTGGTACAGGCCTTTGTGTGTGTTTATCGTGAGATACTTTTTAGAGGCCTCTTCAACCTCCATTTGTAGATATGCCTGTGCCAAGTCAATTTTGGTGAAACGTTTCCCTCCGGATAGTGAGGCAAAAATATCTTCTATCCTCGGAAGAGGATACTGTACCGTGTGAAGGACCGGGTTTACAGTCACCTTGAAGTCCCCACAGATGCGAATTTTTCTCTGTTCTTCAGATTCATCATTATTCAACGTTTTCTTCATGACCGGGACGATGGGTGTTGCCCACTCGCTCCAATCTATCTTGGATAATACGCCTGCCTTTTCCAAATTCTCCAGCTCTGCCTCGACTGCTGGACGAATTGCGTATGGCACCGGCCTTGCGTTAAAAAACTTGGGAATTGCCGCATCATCCACTTTTATTGAGGCGGTGACGCCTTTCAAGGTTCCTAGTTCCTGTTGAAACACTTCCTTGGCGTTGGCCAAGATGTCTTTTAATCGTTCAGGTATGACGTCATCATCATTTTTTTTCTTACTGGTCACCGTCAGTGCCTGAATGGAGTGCCAGTCTAAACGTATCTTCCTGATCCATTCACGTCCCAACAGCGGTGGACCACCATCTTGCAGAACGTATAAATACAACTTCTGTATTTCCTTGCCGTTGTATACAACTGGCACCCTTATTTTCCCTTTGGGGTATACTTTCTGCCCCGTATATGTTTTCAAGATAATGGATGTGTCTTTCAATGGTATATGCGGAAATAGCCCCTCGTAATCCCGTCGACTTATGATGGTCAGAGCTGATCCTGTATCTAGCTCCATTTTAACTGGGGGCCCCGCTATCATGAGGGTAACCCAAATGGTCTGGTAATCTTCTTTGGCAATTACATTATGTAATTTGAGACAGCTTAGTCTCTTGTTTCTGGAGTCGCTATCGCTCTTCTGGTCTTCCGAGCTACTGTCCGTCATCATTTGTACCTTTCTGTACTTTTCCTTATTGATTTTTTTCCTGTCCGTGGAGTTTTTTTTCCAGATCGGCATACACGTGCAATGTGTCCAATCTTTCCGCATTGCCTGCATGCTTTGTCCCTGAACCAGCAGTCCCTCTGGTCATGGGTCGATCTGCTGCAGCGATAACATCTCTCGAAACTCTGTGTCATTTCATGGGTGCCGAAGTCCTGTGGCTTTTGCTGTATCTCTGCAGCTCCTCTTGCGGTTGCTTCGTATGATACAGCCACACTGAAAGCCTTGTCCAGTGTCAAATCTTTCTCAGAAAGTAGCCTTTTCTGTGTTCCTTCACTTAGGAGACCACAGACGAATTTGTCTCGAAGAGAATCTGCCAGTCCTGCCCCGAATTGGCAGTGCTTTGACAGCTTCCTTAATTCGGTGAGGTAATCAGCGTTACTTTCATTCTTGTGCTGATTCCTCCTGAAGAATTTGAATCGTTCCACTATCAGCAGCGGTGTTGGGTTTAAGTGCTCCTGTAGGGTATCAACAATCTCCTTAAAATTCTTGTCCTTCGGTTTGGCTGGAGTGATTAAGTTTCGTAACAGCCCGTATGTCCTTGTGCCCATTAGATTTAGAAGTACTGATGCCTTTTTATCATCCTCTATTTCATTTGCTGTGCAATATACCTCCACTCTTTCCACATATGTGGTCCAATCCTCTATATCGCTATCGAAAGCAGTAATATTGCCAGTCTTAGGCATCCTGAAAAAAAATGGCGCCTCCCGCGCTTTCCTTTCTTCCCCGCAGAAGAAAAAATGGTGCTTTCCCACCGCTGCCGCTGCTGACAACGCTGTTCTCCGCGGTTTTTATTTACATAGGTATTTTTAATAGGTGGAGACTCGTTCCCGCCGGACTCTCTGGGACTTTTCCCTCCCTCTGCTTGGTCCGAACGCCGACCTGCTTTGCAGCGCCGGCCGTCTCCCGAGTGCTCCACCCTCTGTCTCTGTTTGCCTCCGCCTTCGCTGCTCAGCCCCGCTGCAGAGCCAGCCGATGGAGCCCAGCCCGCCGCCCAGGAAGGATTATTGCAGTACCTGCCACCAGCTCGGCTAGCGGGTGAAACCACAGTTTTTTTTTTTCTTTCTTGTTTTTCTTCGACTTTCGTCTGAGGAATCGATCTCCTTGAGGTGCTGCCGCTTTGCAGGTAAGTCCGTTTCCAATTCATCGCCACTGTTGTATCCGTGTGTTAATGGAGACACGGAATGCAGGAGTTGGTTTCACAGATGTTTACTGAACAAAGTCTGGAGGTGAACTAACAGATACAAGACACTATACAGGCTTATATAGCCCGAGTGGCCATTACCGGCATTACAGTACACAGGGGCTCTTAAAGGCACATACACCACACTTCCCAGCCACACTTACACTCTTTGCCCGTGGGCCCCCGGGTGAGTTCCTCCCTCCCCGACCGCACCCACGCGACTCTTGTGTCTCCCCCTCCTCTATACAATCTTTCCCAGGCCATCACCACCCACCCCCGGGGAACGCGTCCCTATCAGACAAGGCGCCCGCGCTTCCCCATCATGACTCCTCAACAGCGAGGTCTCGTGCAAGTGAACTTCGGTCAGGATAGTGCTGGGTTGGGGGCTGTGCCCCACCCAGCTGGGGCCATCTCTTCCGCGTCGGAGGACTAGGCAAGTTCCTTCAGACCCTGTCCGGTTTTTCCCGAAGTCGCTGTGGGTTTTCCCTCTGGATTCGTTCGGTGGCGAGGTGATCCCCAACATTCTGCATCCATATCTTCATTCGATGCCCAGCTCGGGCTGGGCGAACAGGGCTGCTTCATTTTCCAATCTCCTGCAAAAACTTAAAAGGACATGCAGCCAGGTCTCACTGACCTGCTGCCTTAGGTGGAGACATGGTCGGGTCCCTCGACCTCGGACCAAAATACAAACATTTGGCACACATGTAAACTTAAACTCTTTAAACTTAAACTTAAAACTAGTTATATCAACAAAACTTAAAATACACCTTAAAAGCACGCTATATTCACACCAAAGCTATAATACAAATGCTGCCCGTCTCCGGATGGCCAGGCTAATCTCTGGCACTGTCGCAGATTGCTGCTGGCTGCAGCGAAGCTGGACTGCCTCCTGTCTCTGGTCCCCCGCAACTTATGGCTGTTGAGTGGGGACCCCTGCCCTTTGGCTTCTCCCTGGTTTGGGAGATTGCTCTGTGTGGAAGGTACCCTGGTGGCCGCCTTTTCTTGGGCTTGCGGGCCCGCTGGGACCTTCTGAGGGGCGTCTCAGTGGGGGAAACTTTGGCTGGCGAACCCTGAGCCAGGGTCGCAGCCCTAGCTGGCTGGGGACCTTCTCCCCCATGTCCAAAACCTGTTACCAGCTCCCCTGCAAGAGGAATTGCTATCCCTGCACCCCCCAGGGTCCCACATCATGGGGGGAACCATTCTGGAGGCTGGCTGGGAAGCTGGTCCCTTTAAACAGTCGAGTGCGCCTGCGCAAACCTTCTCCCCTGAGTCCCGCGGCAGAGGCTGTGAAGCCTGTGTCTTCAAACAAGCAGGTGCGCCTGCTGAAAAAATTGAGGAAGAGCCACTGTGGTCCCGCAGGCAACTGCGCCTGCACGAACAATCTTTTCGGAGTCCCTCGGCAGAGGCTGTGAAGCCTCTGTATTCAAACAGGCGGCCGCGCCTGCGCAAACCTCCTCCCCCTTGTCCCACGGCAGAGGCTGTGAAGCCTCTGGCTTCAAACAGGCCATCGTGCCTGCACGGGAAAACAGAAGAGGGGCCGTTAGGGTCCCACAGGCAACCGCGCCTGTGTGAACAATTTGTTTAAAAAGGGTTGGAAGAACCGCTGGGTCTTCCAGGCAGGTTTCTGCGCCTGCGCGTCTAAACTGAGTAGCAGGGATCTTTAAATGGCCGACTGCGCCTGCGCGCTCAGCCTCGCAGAGGAAAAGAGTCTCTGGGGGTTCTGGGTTCGTGACTGTGCCTGCGCGAATCCAGTGTTGGGGAACCTTTTCCCTCAGGCGCTCGACTGCGCCTGTGCGGGAAAAGTTAAGAAGATCCGCTGGGGGTACCAAGCTCGCGACTGCGCCTGTGCGAGCCCAGTGTTGGGGAACCACTTCCCTCAGGCGCACTATTGCGCCTGTGCGAGAAGAGTAAAGAAGATCCGCTGGGGGTACGGGCTGGGGAACCGCGTCTGCGCAGTCAGTTTCTGTGAATGGATGGGCAGCAGCCTACTGATTTCTGATCCCAGGCTGCTGTTTCTCCATTTCTAAGCTGCCTAACTTGCTCAAATTCAAACTTTGGTTAAAATTAGGGTCCCACTGGGGTAGGGAAGTGTCCCAATTTGTGGGCTGGACAACTTTTCCCTGGGAACAAGCCACAGCGCCTGTTTTTACAAGCTGTGAACTTGAACTTAACTGGTGGGTAAACTCATGTTCCCTTACCTGGGTGGCTTTAAATGGGGAATTTTGGACCTGCCTTTGGTCTGGGGCCAAAACTATCCCCTTTGTGCCTCCCTTGTCCTGGATTTCTGCTACTGGACCTGCTCTACAGGGGTCCCAGAACTCTCCTTCCCTGTTCCCCTGCTTAAGCAGCTTACTCTATTCATGAATTGCTCCTCCCCCCACACAAGCCACAGAGCTTGCCTGTGAACTTGTGCCTGCTGTGGGCTGAGGATTCCTATTCTCAGGCTCACTCCTCATGGTTGGACCGTACCTCCGTTGTCAGAGGGGGTACACTGGTCCTGGTCCCCGCCTGCCTAGCGGGACCTGCTGGCATTCTCCTACCACCCCACTGTCCACCCCTCCTTGCTGCCAGAGCTCCTCAGAACCTGGAGCTGTGGGCTGCTGTCTTGGGATCTCTAATTCCCTAGCCAGCCTTTCCCTGGGTGTTGCCTCTGGGGCGGTTTGATTTGGGCTGCCAGTAAAATCCAGCTGACCTGCCTTTGAGCTGATCACACAAATCATTCCCCTTGCTCCCTTTAAAGCCACATTAAGGCTTTCTATCTCTGCCCTACAGGGGCCATGATCTGCTTCACTAAACCTTTGGGCGCAGGCCAGCTTATAGGCTGCCTTTACTTCCCTAAACCTTTCCTCCTGCTCTTTTATTTCTGAGATGAGGCGGGCATTCTCTTCCCGCAGTGGCTTCCTGCACCAGGAGCTCTATAAATGCCTGGCATTTCTCAAACTGGGACTCCTGATTCTTGGCCTCTTTAAACTCCTCCTGCTCCCCCATCTCAGCCTTCCTAGCCCAGCCACCTATACCCTGATAGGTCAGCCTACACGCTGCTGCTAAAATTCACAGGGCTACCCACATACTGAAAATGAGAAAAACAAGAGCTGGTACTTTCTCCAGATCCAAATCACTCATCAAATCAAAAATGGCCTGCAGTCCTGCCACAGTCACCATTTTGTAGGGGGGGGGCTTCTTTTAACTGGTTTAAGGTAATTCACCTTGTCTGCAGCCTTTGCCTGCACACTGACCAATTCCAAATAAACCAATTTTAAAACAGCGGTTTCGAATCGCTACCCCACCTTCCAGTTCTGACTGCAGGACTTATAATTAATGATATTAAAATGGACACGTGGTTTGGATGAGAGAAAAAAATCAAGTTTTATTAACTATAATCAAATATCAAACTATACCACACGAACACAGTAATTACAGTAAAATTGCTTAAATGGGGGAAGGCAGACAGTAGAAACGAGGGGTAAGTGACTACAATGTTGATTAAACAATCTTAGCAATAGCCCCTTAATTACCATCCCCCAAACTCCTTACTAGGTTGCTTTGCTGATGAGTCAGAAACTCTGCTCACATGTGGTCCAGCGAAGTGAAAGAGAGAGAGAGAGAGAGAGAGAGAGAGGCTCACCTGTGGTCCCAGGAAGTAAAGAGAGAGCGATAGCTTCTCAGTAGCTATCTTATATACCTGGTATGCCCCCTGCCCCCGCCCTGCTGTTTGCCTGTCTGGAAAATTCGTGCCCAAAAAGTTCCAATTCACAAGAGAAAAGCTGTGATTGGCTAACTCAAAGTGGTTAGACTGGGTTAGTGTGTCTGCACTGTGGGGCCAAAATGTTCCTGCCCACATCCGGAGTTTACCTGGGCTGAAACAAAAGGGAAATACAACTGCTTTATTGTCCAGAATGCTAGGTGATTTAAACCCATTCAGTTCTTAAACGGTTGCAGATCAAAAGTCCATTTCAGGGTTTCAGTCTCTCATTGTCTGTGAGGGAGCTCTGAATGCTGTGTAAACATAGCAGTTACAAATCGATTGTCCTGCGGTCAATTCTCAATTGGGCAATTGCTTAAGTCAATAAACAACTTCAACTGCTGAGAGGGAACCTCCCTTTGATTGGCAGGTCTGACTCAGCCACTGCTAGATCCTCCCACTTTATACACACAGGCAACTCGAGCTGCTTGTCCTTTTGCCATGCTTTCTGTGGCCATTTTAAAACCTTTTGTGATATCCCAAACTCCAGGGGACGACTTTATTAATAAAGTACTGTCTCAAGGTGTGTGAAGAGCTCCTCGACTCCCATGTTGTCCACGCCATTTTCAGACCCCTCTGCCATTTGCACAGTTCAAAACTCAAAGGGTACCATTTTAATCTTAAAGTCCTGGTGTTGAGACAATTCAGGTCACGCAATTCTTCATCCACGATGTGGACCAATATTTTCAATCTTCAGGGAAAATAGGGGAAATTTTGCAACCCCTACAGACATGACCCCACAGAGGCAGAGGGCTGCACCCAAGTTCTCAGATGACTCCCTCCATATGCTTGTGGAGGGAGTGAGAACACGCAGGGTGGTCCTCTTCCCTTCCAATGGGCGGAAGAGACCTCCCCAGCAGACCAAATGAGCCTGGCTCCAAATAGCAGAGGAGGTCAACAGCAGGGATGTTGTCAGGAGGACCTGGGTGCAGTGCCAGAAACACTTCAATGATCTCATTAGATCAGGAAAGGTGAGTGCAAAGCCACACTCAACTTCATCCTGCTGTGCCTCTCATCACATCCCCATCACTCAGCCTTCCCTACCCTGCTCCTGCACATCATCACTCACACCAACATACCTTGCACCTCCACCCATTCCTCTCTCTATCTGCATTATCACAACCCCATCTGACTAACCACCCCTCACACTCACCCTCATCCTAATGCAATCACACCAACTAACAACACACAAGGAGGCCACTTGGCATTGCCACCCCACTCCCTCATAATCACCCTCTACAGATGTAACCCATCCATTCCTTACAGTCATTCCATCACTCTCACTCAACCTTCTCTTCTTTCCCTCCTTGCAGGAAAAGAAAGTCCACAATAAGAGGGAGAGGGAGAGAACTGGAGGCGGCATTTCATCCTTCACCACCTTAACAGGAGCAGAGGAGATTACTTTGGAAGTGTCCAGAGTCACAGAGCAGCTTGAGGTGGAAGATGGTGAGAGGGGAACATCTCAGCAACCTGGTGGCAGAATTACATCTCATACAGTACATGGCATACAACAGTCACTCATATGGGGACTGATGTCAGCAGCCAGTGAATGTTCATCATGTGCATAATGGTATCTGTTCCCATTCTTGATATTGTGGCAGAGCCACTGAATGACTCTGGCTAACTGTATATAATTATCTTTAACAATGTTCTAACACCAGCCTAAACCTGTACCATTGTGTTAGGCATTACTGTGTTTTGTATATAGAGTTTGCATGTACGGGGCGTAGCCCCTTTAAGAGCGCGGGACAACGCGGGTAAACGCGATGACGTCACGTCGCAAACCACGGGGCTGCCCAGGCAGTCCTCGTGGCATCTCCATTGAGTAAAGACCTGTTTAATTGTTCTCTTGTGTCGATCTCCATTATTCGTAGGAATTCGTTAATTCCTACATTGGTGACCCCGTTTTTGTGAACGTTTTCACAAAAGAAGAGCACAGCATGGAAGCGAATGCCGTTTCGCTAAAGCTACCGCAGTTCTGGGAGCAGCAAGCGCCCTCGTGGTTTATTCAGGTCGAGGTCCAGTTCGCCCTGAGGAACATCGATGCGGATCAGACCAAGTACCTTTATGTGGTCTCCGCACTCGACAGCTCTACCGCCTCTCGGATCGTCAGCCTCCTCAAAAAACCCCCAACGGAGCGCAAGTATGAAACCCTCAAAGCGCGGTTACTGCAGGTTTTCAGGCTCACAAAATCAGAGTGCGCCCGTCGATTACTCGCTATGCCCGGGCTCGGGGACTCCAAGCCTTCAGAGTTGATGAGCCAAATGCTCACACTCCTGGGCTCAGAATGGGAATGTTTCCTATTCCGCGAGATTTTCCTCAGCCAACTGCCTGAACAGGTACACGCTGCCCTGGCCAGATCTGAAATTGAAGACTGCGCAACACTCGCTGCGGAGGCTGACAAAATTTTCGCTGTAACTCAGCAGTACTGCGCCACCACGAGGCACCCATCCCCCGCAGACGCCACCCCAGCTCGTCAGCCTGCTGGGCTGTGTTTCTACCACGCGCAGTTCGGCTCCACTGCTGTGCAGCAAGGAGCTCTCTAGACCAACAGCAGTTAAGAAAAAGCCAGAAACACTAAGATGCTTCATTACAAAATATTAATAATTGACAACTAAAAATCACCCTTGTGCAAAGCCCTAGTGCCTGACTTCTGTGCTCTTTTGGCTATTCTAGTGCTCCAATGAAGTGTTTTCTCTGTGGCTATGGCTTGATAGATGGAAGGCTGCTGAACTTTGACTGAGGGTACTTGAGATGGCCTCAAGCAGCTCTGGTCTTAGAGGACCTGGCTGTAGACTGCTGCATCTTGGTGGTGGCCCGGGGCAGTCTGCACCTGCTAGCTGTCCGGAGCCAACTAGGGCAATGGTTGAGAGGCTGGCAGGGGAGCAGGCATGCTGTCCACCTGAAAGAGGATGGCACCACTGCCACTCTCATGGGACTGAGCCTCAGCACTCTCACTGCTTCATGCACGAAGAGTGCAGGAGTGATGTGACGCTCCTAAACCCCCCTCTTTCAGGGTTTGAAAGTGAGAGGAGATGCTCGGACCCAGAACTAAAATGGCAGTAGTCTAAGTTCCCCTCGAAGCTGTCAGAGCTGTCACCAGAGGCTCCATCATTGTGGGGTCCCTGCAGTGTACATCGAGCTGACCATTTACTTCATGTTACACTGCATCATTTCAACGCCCTGCGTGAAGACCCCTGACAAGTTGCAGTTGGCATTGTGCACAGCCTCACTGACAGGCACTTAGAAGGTTCTGGTGTATAGCCATCAGTCTTCTTCTGTAGGCTTGTCCCTTGAAGTCTATGGGCTAAAAATTGAGTAGTGCCTCATTAACGTCGCCGGGGCACTACTTTTAGCGCCCTGGAAAAATTTGCGTCCCCGCGCCTGAATTTGAGTGGTTGCGCCCCAAGAGGGAAGCGGGTGCTACTGGAAGTGCCCCGCATCCCTCTTGGGGTGCTGCGAGTCTATCGCGGCGCTACGTGCCGCGGTATTGCAGGCCTTCCTCCCCTTCTAAAAGGGCGCTAACAGGAGGTGCAAAGCAACCCAATTTTTCCCCCCACATCTGTGCCCTCTACAGCATGGCTAGCATGTCATCTCTCCATCTTCCTGGACCATCCCATCGCCCTGCCCTTGCCGGATGATGATTTGGAGTGAATTTAATAATCCAGAATGGAAAGGGTTAATCGGGGCCACAACAGCCAGCCTGATTGATTCTCCGAAGGAATCTGCTAGTTTGGTATTGCTATGCTTTTCTCATATAATAGGGTTGCTGAGTGTATTGTAACTGCATGATGTTGTAACTTGTCACCTGAGAAATATAATAATGTAGTTTTAAGTCACAATATTTTGATAATGTCTGGAATGCTGGTAGGTGCTGCTGGATGGGAATGGATAAGGGAGTAAAATATGTGGGAACAAGCAAGATATTTAGAAATGCCCTTGTGGTAAGTGTTGAAGTTGGGTATATTAAAGGGGCCTGTAGACTTGTGGATCAACAGACTTCCAAGGTTGAATAATTATCAGAGAGGGAAATAACGTGCTAGGTCAAAGGTGTTGTGTATGTAATATGTGTGCTACTTTGAACCTATGGACAGGACTGCACTACTTGTAGGGCGTAGTGATACGCAGTACCACTCCTGGCCATAGGGGTATAAATAGCACTGTGGGTACTGATCTCCCCTCAGTTCCCGCCTGTGGGCATGAAGTAAAGACTTACGTATAGTCCCTACCTCCAACCAGTAAAGACCTGTTTTATTGTTACTGATTAAGTCTGAGTATTAATTACTTGAACAACTCACAGATTTAACACTGGCGACGAGTCTGATTCGGACCCTGCGGCAGTCACTCCACGGCAGCTTCGTCCACAGCCAGGACGTTGCAGAGAGGTTTCCACCCTCTCCACCCCACTGGAAGACATCCTGACCTCGGAGCCTCCATCGGCGACCGTCAGCTTCTTCTCCAGCTTGGTGGTGGGTAAGCCGTTGTCTGAGCCGGGCAGCGACGCGACAGGCAGTCGACCGCGTTGGCCGCACGAACGGGGCTGGGGGAGCTGGAGGAATAGGGCGCGAGAGCCGCTTCGAGCGGGAGGCGTTTCAACAGAGCGATCGCATCTCCTGATAAGAGCCGAGAGCCGCTTCGCGATCCAGCGATCGCATCCGCTGATAAGGGCCGCACTCGGGCGATCGCGGCGAAGATAAGGGCCGCACTCGGGGGCTGAAGGGAGACGGCGTTGGGGGACGGGTGAAGACCGCCAAGCGTGGGAAAACCGCCATTTTGTGGGCGGAGGACGACGGCAAGAGCGGGAAGCCGCCATCTTGGATAGCAGTAAAAAAAAAAAATCTGAGAAATTGCAAATCTACAATGCCTAAACACGGGAATATTAGCACCTTTGATAGTGACCTCGAAGATTGGGCCATATATGTTGAAAGAGTAAAAAATTATTGTAAGGCCAATAAAATTCGTGACCAAGATAAAGCTCTAACATTATTAAATTTAATGGGTGCGAAGACATACGGGCAATTGAAACACCTGTTATCACCAGATGAACCGGCGGATAAGACGTTCGATGAGATTGTTACTGTCCTGAAAGATCATCTAATCCCCACGCCGCTGATGCTAGCGGAACGATTTAAATTTTATGACAGAAGGCAGCTACAGCATGAAAGCAATGCTGAATATTTGCTGGAGTTGCGTAAATTAGCGAAATATTGCCAGTTTGGAACGGGACTGACAGATGCACTACGAGACAAATTTGTGTGTGGTTTATTTAAACAGGATACACAAAAGCGACTGCTCGAGGAGAATGAGCTGACGCTTGAGAAGACAGTCAAATAATGGACTTATACGTGATATCTGAAGGAGGTCCTCCACTACTAGGACGGGAGTGGATTAGGAAAATGAATATGGACTGGCATTTCCTACAAACAATAACGAGTGAGAACTCGGTGAAGATAGTCAGCCCAGACTCTGGAATGGATGATGGTAAGCCCAACTCAGGTGCAAAAGACAAAGTTTCAGCACAGAATTCCACTGAGCAACAACAACATAGTTTAACTGTGGATTCTGAGTCTGGCAAGTCTACTGATGTGCCCATTTCTGAGGGACACCGGGCTCGAACTCAACTCCATTTCAAACTACAACAGCAATTAGAACAAATGCTTCGCCGTTTTGAGCAAGAGTTGAATGCAACGAAAGAGTTCTTTGATATAGAGTTCGAGAATCTGGAAAGACAACAGAAGCAGCTGATGGAGAAAATGGAGCAGGAGCACACAAAACGTCTGATGTCAGAGGAGTTAACGGTCAGCCAACTCCTGCATATGCTGAAGGACAGGACTCTGAAATGGGAAAAACTTGAACACGAACTTCAATATTCAAACGAAAGGGGTTCGGAGCTCTCAAAGGTTATTGGAAGAGCTGAGGTGGCAACACAGACTGAGATGACTGCAACAGAGCAGCCCTTGGATGCCAAAAGTACGCTGACTCACGTCAACGTAGAACAACAGACCGCTGAAACAGCTGCTCCGGTAGAGGGATTGAATAGACCGATCAATCAATCTCCAAAAGAAGTTGAAGTAGTAAAATCTCAAATGAGGTCATTAGTAAACGACTTGCTGAAAGCCCAGAAAAAGCTGGATGAAGAGGTACGCATGAAGAAGTCTCTTCAGGAAAGATGTCTGGACTTGGAACAAAAGCTGGCTAACGCCCAGCTGGGTATGGAGGAAATAGAAGACCCTCTCGCTGGCCTAGATCAGGACGACACCGAATATTACTATGGCCTGTCCTGCCCAACTTGTAACTTCGACTCCCACCATACAGAAATCATGGAGGAGCACCGAAAGTCTACGGAACATCGGTGGCTCTACTACGGAAAAAGGAGGAAGAGAAGGAGGAACTGCGCATGCAGCTGGCAGCTGACAGTGGAGCCCAGAGAGTCTCCAAGAAGCAGAAAAGGAAAAGTCGAAACAGAAGATGACCCATCTGAACCATTATTACCTCTACCAGATCACACACGTGGTCCCTCCGAACGGAGCCAATTCAGTTCGGAAGTTCAAACTGTTAAATCCATGGAAGGACTATTGAATGAGTCACTCCAGCAACGTGAACCGACTACACCACAGAGATTGAATCTGTGAACTGTTTTCCGCAGAGACTGAATCTGTGATCTGTTTTGACATGAAGTTATCTATGTATCTATGTTATTCTGTTATGTAAACCTGAAGTTATATATGTATATATGTTATTACGTTATGTTAAATGGGGAGATGACTGTAAAGCTAGGAAGGGAGGAATGTTGTGTATGTAATATGTGTGCTACTTTGAACCTATGGACAGGACTGCACTACTTGTAGGGCGTAGTGATACGCAGTACCACTCCTGGCCATAGGGGTATAAATAGTACTGTGGGTACTGATCTCCCCTCAGTTCCCGCCTGTGGGCATGAAGTAAAGACCTACGTATAGTCCCTACCTCCAACCAGTAAAGACCTGTTTTATTGTTACTGATTAAGTCTGAGTATTAATTACTTGAACAACTCACAGATTTAACAAAAGGTAGTTGATATTTACTGGCAACCAAATGTAAGGACACCAGAATGTTAATTCAGTAAAAGTGCACCACCTGCTCAGACAAGTGTAATAAAGTTCCTGTAAAGGCTGGGAAACATTTTGACTTGTAAAGAGAATTCCAATTACCTTCAGTCAAAGAGCACAGGAGGCCTGATTTTCCACCTCCAATTAGCACTGACAGCTCGTCTGCTTTAACCAAATGAGGGCTGAGCAGGAAAATTGTTCGTGCCTCTCACTCACATGATGGGCATGTGGAGTGATCGCTGTTCCTACTCGAAAACAGGCCAAAACGAATCAGCAGCTTATAAGTGAGAAGAAATTGTGGGATGAGGGAGAAGTGGGATGTGAGAAGGAGGATTAGGTATGAGCATACCGTCATCAACAGTGCTTTCAACCTCGCCATTCGCCACGGCCTCAGTGATGGTCCCTCCAATGATCTCAAGCAATGTCTCCTCCAGCTCAGTGAGGTTCTGAAGACGCGCTTTCTCTCTGCTGCTGCTCACATCTGTTGTAAGCCACCTTTGCCTGCAAGCGAAAGAGAAGTGTGTTAGTGAGTGTGATGCAATATAGTTATGTGATGTGCCTGTCATGGTGCAAGGTGTGAGATGTGGGTGTGAGTCTTGCAGCAATGGTAAGTGTGTGAGGGTGAGGTGAAGCCATGAGTCATGATTGTGAGAGATTGTTAGTAGGTGAGTGATGGGGCTATGGTGCATTGAGCAATGTCTGAGGCTAGTGGTGCAGTTGATGGGATATGGCATTTGAAGATGCATTCACTCACTTTGACCACTTGTGTGAGGTAATTGAACTTCTTGTGGCACTGGATCCAGGTCCTGGGGCAACACCCATGGCACTGATGGCTTCGGCTATCTTCTCCCACTGCCTTCTGGCATGCTGCCTAGAAGGCCTTCTGCCCCCCTGCAGGTAGAGGACCTGTCGTCTTCTGTGCACCCCCAGGACCAAGGCCTCTAGTGTTGCATCAGAGAATCTCCTTGCCCTTTCTCTTACCTGTTGAGCCATAGCTGCATGCAGAGTGACAATGAGGTTCTTCTGCAACAAAGCACCTCCCCTTTAAGAAGTGCAGAGAGCCTAGGCAAAATTTTATTAGCCAGTAGACTGCACCCGATATTGGCCCCCCTCCTGAGCACTAAGCCTACCAACAACCCATTTAGCGCTGAGCTCAGCGCTTCAATCATGTAAATGAGCAGGCAGCATGAAATTTGCATGTTGCCTGCACCATTTTGAACAGGTGCGGACAGATCGCGCTTCGCGCTCACCAGGTCTGTTTTTGAGCTTAATCGAACTTCACCCCCTTTAATTTTAACAAAAGAAGTCTAAGATGTACTACTTTTACTGTGGGTCTTCAGAATCTACCTTCAATGTGGTGCAGAGGGAGTGCTGCATTGTTGGAAGTGACATCTTTCGGATAAGACGTTAAACAGAGGCTCCATCTGCCAACTGGATGTTAAAGATCCCACAATGCTATTTAAGGAGGTTAGGGAATTGTCCTAGTGTGTGACCAGTGTGACCATTCCTTCCTAAAGCAATACCAATAACAACAAATTAACTGGTCATAGCTGTTTGTGGGATCTTGCTGTATGCAAAATATCTGCTGCATTTGCATGGGTTCCAAGTCACTGCACATTAAATTAAGCAATTGTAGGTGAAACCTTTAGAATGTTTCTGAGGTATTGATGTGCCAAATAACTGCCTGAATCCATGAGGTTAAAACTTAAAACTAAGGCTTTTATTAAGTAAGAATCATGGCATCAAGTTAACACAGGGCAACCATCATTCATCACCGACCCAGCCCTTATGAGTAAAACCCAGCTCTTATAAATAAGACTCACACCAATCAGGAGGATCCATAAATGCAGAGCTAGGGAGGAACATTAGTGGTTACACCTGTAAAACATTCCAGACATTAACAAGTACAACAGACAATCCAGAACACAAAGTTATTTCATCACAGGCATATGATAAGATTCTACACAACTGAAAATCTTTATTCCTTGTACTCTTCTGATGTGGGTCCTGTGTTGGGTAAGAAACTTACTTGTGTAAGAACCTACACTACTTTACCTGCTATCCATCTGTCTAGTTCTCAAGCGAGGGATAATAAATTGATATACCTAGATGGTCTAGTTCTGAGTTTCCTGATAGCGTGGAATGCAACCATGCTGTTTAAGAAGTTGTCACACTTGCACACAATTGGCTGAGGAATTTGAATTCCAATAAATATGAATTTCGGGAGGGGGATTAATGCTGACATTTGCAACTTCTTCTGAAATGAAGTTTTGAGTTTGTTTCCTTTTTCCTTGTTTGGTAACAAGAAGACATATGAGAAACTGGTGTTAGGAACCTTATGTATACAGTATCACATCTGGGCCACAGTTAATGAATCTCTCTTCAACTAGGAAAAGACATACAGAGAGAGTCCCAGTACAACAGATTTTCTTTTAATAAAAAAAACAATCTACAAAAAAGATTTAAAAGGTACAGTCTCTGTGGCTCCAATGCGTCATGGGAAAATTGATGTATCTTTTGTTGTGATAGATCTGCAAATGTACCCTGCAGAAATATTGTTTTGCTGGCCACGGAAAGCATCGTGACAATTCTCCCGCTAGTAAATGATACAAATCATTTCAAAGCAATTCAACATCTAACTTTGAGTGACTCACCAAGGTAAACGAGCCTTTGTTTTAGCATTGTACAACGTACATGGCTACGATATTATTGCTGGCCATGAGGAAAGACCTACATCCAGAAACCCGCTGCCTCTCAACACACCAGCAGAATTCAAAGTACGAAGCAGGAGAAAAATTGAACAATGTCTTCAGAGTGCAGAGAAATTCAAGGGTAAGGCTGTATTTGTAAATGTGTCGGCAAAACACCATACCCATTATCCCGCAGTGATTAGATATTCAATTTCAGAAGTAATGTATGAACAAGTATGTGGAAAAATGACCTGTCGTGCCACTGAAGCTAACTGTGTAAGCCAATACCAAAATTATATTGCTGTCATATAAGGGTTCTATCTATACTTTTGGGAAACCTAGAGCTGCTTGTATTATTGTTTGGCTTCTTCAATAAACGACTGAAAGCTATATTCTTCTCTGTCTGAAAAGTTAAATAATTATTTGACTAAATTGTCATTGGTTTATAATGATAGTTTATTAAAAGAATTCTTTAACTTTACACACAGAGGTAAATATGACCCTTAGAAACCAGTGGAGCCAGATTCCTAGATGTGTCACACAGTGTGTATCTAGTGCTGGGCACTGATCTCTGATTGTTTGCTGATAACATTACAGTTGATTGACATTCCAACTTCCAATCTGGTGACACTATCTTCGAATAATGTGGCCTTAAGAAGCCCTGTCCAGACTCAATCAGACCAATTATCAAGTGCTGGATGGTACTGTGATTCAGGGCATATTTCTGGGATGGGTGCGGCGGGGGGAGTGGGATCCTCAGACTGACCAATACCAGCCCGAATTTTTTGTGGACCCAGGAGAAGTTCTTCCTGGCCCCACCAAAAAAAGAGACATTTCCTTGGGCTGTTTTGTGAGCGGCCTCCAGCAGTCCCTTTAAGGACCGCTGTTTAGGCCGCTATCCGTTCGGTACAAATGGGCAGAGCGTGCGTGGCACACACTCCACCATTTGTACCTCAAAATTGCAATAAGGGTCCTAGGTACGTCATACAATCCCAATTTGCATGCTTTAATGAGGCCCCTGCTCCTTCGGGCGGGCACCTGGCCGACCTTTTCAAGGCCCCGGGCAAGATGGCTTGGGGTGGGGGTGGGGGCGAATCACAGCAGGAATGAGGCGGCAAGTGCACCACTCCGAAATTTTGACCCACTGGTTGGACCAATTATAAATGAGACCTAATATTTGTACTGTGCCTTATCACATCTCGTAGAATTGTCCCAAAGCACCTCACATAAAATTTATTACTTTGAAGTGCAATTACTAGTTTAATGTAAGCTAATATTTTGTGTACAACAAATATCTAAGAGCATCAAATAGATGAACGACCAGTTAATCAATTTGGGCAAATTAGATTTGAGGTTTGGATTTGGCCTTGAAGGGTCAAAATTGTGGTCCTCACAGTCCATATTCTGAACCTGAAGGCTGCAGTACTGCCAAGGAACCATCAATGTGGAACCCAGAGAGGGCTTGGACTTTATACAGCTAGGGCCTAGAAATTCAGTATAGCCACATTTGGGGCACTACAGCTGGGCATTCGCTAAATTTAGCGCCCGGTGCAACTTAGCGCCACCTTCGCCGATATTCAGTTGCATCGCCCCAAGAGGTTGCTGCTGTGCTAAGGCAAACGATGCATGACGATCATAAGCTGCTAAGCCGGCGTGCCGAGGTGCTAACAGCGAAGGCGGGCACAGCGCAGGTGCGGCGAGTTGCTGATTGAAGACAGACACGCTGGCGCCGGTCAGCTCTTAAAGGGGGAGGATCGATTTGTTTGGCTGGCACGCCCTGCACACTGCAGCCCTGAAGCAAGGCCTGACCATTGCTGGTTCATCGGTTCTATGCCCAGGACCATGCAGAAGCCCGCTATTCTTCCAAATCCTATTGCACGCTCTTGCTGCTTGTCCAGGGTCATGGGGAAGGAGATGTACTGACATCTCCTTCTGAAAAGGGCATTGGTCGCCTGGCGGATGCAGCAATGTACCGCGAACTGGGAGATGTTGGCAATGTCCCCAGTAGCGGATTGGAAGGAGCCGGTGGCATAGAAGTTGAGAGCCACCGTCACCTTCACTGCCACCGACAGAGACGTCCTGCTCCTCAGCTGTGGCTGCAGATCTCTGCAAAGCAGTGGTGGCAGATCTCAGTGACCACCTCCCTTCTGAATCTCAGCCTCCGAACATACTGCTCCTCAGACATGTTCAGATATGAGAACTGCTGGCGGTATACCATGGGTGGGTAAGGCCTCCTCTGCCGACGCCTGTTGGCGCTTCTCCATCTGGCCATGACTGGCACTCTCTCACGGTGTCTCTGAGCCCTTTGAATGCAATGGAGAAGCCCAACGTTTCCACCCATTGCAGCCCCCATTATATGTGGCGACTCAAGGCTATGGCACTGAAAGTTAAATCCAAGTGCAAAGCTCTGGCCTGAAGCCAGAAGTACCTGTGCGAGCACTAAGTCAAAGCAGAAAGCTCTCTCCCTTTGTCTCTCTCCAAATATCCGTCTCTCACACAGGATTGGCACAAAATGGCTGCCACTTATAATGCAGGAGGAGTCCCCTTTAAATAGCGCCCCCTGCGGCCCGCAGCGACTGGGAACCGTTCCCCTCTACCAGTCGCTGGGGGCGCCAGGCGCACAGAAGGGCAGCGCCACTGAAGTTCCGGTTTGGGGCGCACCAAGGGTGTTGCACCATGAAATGACATCAGGATCTGCGCGCGCAGCTGAGCGGGCGCTGCGGTTTAGCGCCGCCGCTAAATCTTGAGTGAAGTTCGCGAGAGGCGCAGATCGCGCTGCGCCCGGGCGCTAGCCGCTTAGCGCCCCACTTCTCATCCTCCTAAGGCGCTAGCGGCTGGTGCTAAAGACTGAATTTCTAGGCCCTAATGACTTACTCACCTTCCTAGTGAGTCAAAACTGCAATAATAGGTTTCACTAGTGCTGAGGAGCATGGTAAGAATGTCCTTTGGAGCAGCTGGCTTTGTAGTCCTTTACATTAAGAGAAAATAAAGAAGGCCTTTGTAAAGAGGGCCACATCTCATTAATATTTTCAAATCACTTCATAATGTTACCAGTAGCAGGAAGGGAAACAAAAACCTTGGCCCACAATGAAGCAAACCCATCACTTACTCTGATACTAGGCTTGGACATGTATTAATATTGGCACAAAAACTGTTTGAATATCTGCACTGAGACAAAAAATTGCCCAAAACATCTAAATTACATTCCTGTATGCACTATTACTGCCTGATTACTGTTCTTCAAGCATCTGTTTAGAAAGTTTTTTTTTCCTATCCATCATGTTACTGTTGCTCAGCCTTTATCATCCAGCACTGCTAGTCTGATATCCTCTTAACTCTACGGCATTACACTGTAAATATGTTGAGGTTAAATGATTTTAGGCTACAATACTGAATGATGTTGCTCTCTGTAATCAAACAGAATTTTCTTATCAGAAATTCTCAGTGTAAATGATTTAGAATCCTGATTCAGTGTCATCCCAAGAGTTTAATATGAACATGTTTTCTCTGGAGGAATGAGGCCATTTTGCAACTTGCAAAAACATTCTTGTTCTTTATCTCTTCAATTTCTTACATGAAATAACGAGAATACGACTTGATTGGGTGGTGTAATATGACTTTAATTTCCCTTGCAAAACCTCAATAACTCATTTGTGATCATGTTGTCTTTGGTAACTGGTGAAGCAGAAGAAAAAACACAATGCTAACTGTGAGTGATATAGGAGATCAACAATCCACTGCTTCATGGTAACAGCACCACAGAGGTAACTAGTGATGAGTTTATTTTTTGCACACATTTATTAACTAAATCATACCATATCGATGTGTTTGAAGATATCTAGTTGATGGCCCTGAATTTCCGATTGGAGGCTTCCATTGGGTGGGTGCCTCCAATGGGAAATAAATCTACAAAACCTACCTGCTGGTTCGGTAGATCCCGAGGCTTGCGATCCTGGAATTCTTGACAGATCGCAAGTGCCGGTTTTCAGCGCATGCGCTTCGCATGCCTGAAATCGGCACTTGCGAGGCCCCTACGGGCACGTGCACACCCCATAGGCCCCATGGGGATCGGAAAATCCGGCCCAAGATGATTACAAAAAGCCCAAATTATTTTTTTGCTGCTTACACAGAATATGTGAGCACAATGAGCTAGCAGGGCACACTGTTGTTTTAAACAGAATCCATATAGAAAGTTCAAAATTGAGAGAACTGGTCTGAAAGTGGCCACTAATGCTGGATTCCATTACCTCAAAGCACATACATGGTTGACATCCTGCCTCAGCACAGAGGATACAGTTTCGTGTTCTCTCGGAACAGCTATTAAAATACCGAGTATAAAAATGTGGTATTTTTCTAAAATAGATACCGTGCCACTTGAATATACTGCACGACCCCCATCCGAACAGCTTTTCATTTTACAAGTATTGACCAATGAAAAGGGGTCAAAGGGTATCCACTACATAATATCAGCTGACAAAACAAAGCTGAATTATAGGGTGGCATTTCAAATTCTAGCATTATAGCATTGGGCTAATGCTGCTCTGTAAAAAAAAGTAGTGTTCCGAAAAACAACCATTTATTAGAAGCTCGGGAGAGGAAATGAGGTAATGGAATAGTAAGTGGCTTGGTGTACTTGATAAGGTTTTTAGCAGAACTCAACTGATCACGCACAGACAGATGATTCCAATTTTAAGCAACACTACACATATTATTAAGAGATCTGCAATTCATTCAATTAAGTGCTTCACTGCAGCCTATTTATGGATGTGAATGTGTCTCATGCAGTAGTTCAGATAAAAATTGCCAATTTACTCTTCCCCGTGACAAAGAAAGTCTGCTATATTCTCTTAGTAAAATTCAGTTTCATTATACATCCTGTTCATTGGATAAAAATGCAGTGGCATAGTTGTAATAAAGCTGCAATTCTCTTTAAACGGAAGGCTATCATATTTGGAAAAATTATTTATTTAAGTTCCCTCACAAATCTAATTTTTTATCTATGGTCCGGCTATGTTGTGGAGAAACTCACTTTGCAACATGGCACCTGCGAGACACAATTGCATTCTGGGTGATATTTTTCCTGGCCATTCTATCACACCATGAGGTCTGTAGTTCAGCTAAAATGACTTTCCACAGAAATCTGACTTATAAAGTAAACTCTATTACATTAAGCAGAATACAATAAAATTATTGGGCAGAATTTCTATTTAGCTTTGTTCCTGCTAACAGAAGAAGCATGGACCAAGGATTCAAGCCCATTCCTGCCACAGAATGCATGCAATCATTCTATTATGGTCTCGACCCAACCAATTACATCTCTTAAGGAAAGACTCTGCAAACTGTCTCCCTGCTCCCCAAAGTTAAGTCAAATAACTCTAGAATATTTATTTTAACAGTCAAAATTCTCTTGACAAACACATTAAATGGAAGTTAAATTATTTGCCCATGTTTTTGTGCACTTTCAGAAGTGGGCAACTTTACTCTCAGTACTTTCTAGAAGTTCAGGTATGCTAAAACTACCACACAATTGACTAGCAAATCTGAAAGTGCCTGCAAGAATGCTTCTCAACCAGCTAAATAGCCACATAACCAGCATACGTGGGGCTATTTTGCTGTGGAATGTGCAATTTCTGAGCTAAATGGAGAGACAGCACTAAATGCATAAACCCAGATTTAGCGATAGTGACCAACAACTCATTGTAGACTGTGTAAGGCCACAGTGAAGTATATTTAATGATGCGTGGAGCAACGCACCAGTTGTTAGAGGGTAAAGCATACATGGGAGACCATTGTTTCATTGCTGAATGAGGGACTGTGTACCTAGAAAAAGCTGGAGAGGCCTACAAAAAAAGATGTGTGACCTCATGAAAAATGCCAAGGTGAGCAATGTGGATGACTGTAAATATACAGAGGCCATCATATATACAGGAAACCATTTATGGCAATCAAAGCAAGTTACAGATATCTCATGTGTCACCTTGAGTAATTTAGTATGCCAACCCAATTGATCCAGCAACCTGCTGGAACTGGTGTCACCATAACGCTCAGCACCATTGCAGCCTGAAGCAGGCTGGACACACATACTGATTCAATGATTTAGAAATGGAAGCATTGGTTGAATCGTTTCTTTTCATGGATGGGAGAAGAGCAATGGTGATGGCCGAAGACATGCTGACTGTTGCTGAGTAGAGGCATAGCAAGACCATGGTCACTGTTGGGTGAAGTGATACATTTTGGTAGGAAGAATGAAGAGAGGCAATGATACAATTTTAAAGGAAATTGAGTAAACTAGGCCTGTATTCTCTTGAATTCAGAAGAATGAGAGGGGATCTCATTGAAGCATACAAAATTATTACAGGGCTTGATAGGGTGGATGCTGGGAGAATGTTTCCCTTGGCTGGGGAGTCTAGAACCAGGGGCCACAGCCTCAGGATAAAGGTAGGCCATTCAGGACTGAGATGAGAAGGAATTTCTTCACACAGAGGGTGGTGAATCTTTGGAATTCTCTGCCCCAGAGGGCTGTGGAGGCTCAGTCATTGGGTATATGCAAAACAGAAGTTGATAGATTTCTGACTAGTAAGGGCATCAAGGGATATGGCGGTAGGGCCAGTGAATGGAGCTGAGGCAGAAGATCAGCCGTGATTTCATTGAATGGCGGATCTGACTCGAAGGGCCGAATTTTTTTAATTTTTTTTTATTCGTTTATGGGATCTGGGCATAGCTGGCAATGCCAGCATTTATTGCCCATCCCTAGTTGCCCTTGAGAAGGTGGTGGTGAGCCGCCTTCTTGAACCACTGCAGTTGTGTAGTGAAGGTACTCCCACAGTACTGTTAGGGAGGGAGTTCCAGGATTTTGACCCAGCGACGATGAAGGATCGGCGATAGACTTCTAAGTCAGGATGGTGTGTGACTTGGAGGAGAACTTGGAGGTGGTGCTGTTCCCATGCACCTGCTCCTGCTCCTATTTCTTATGTTCTTATGTTCTTATGTTCAGTTTGCAGACACAGCTTCTTAGGTGAAGAATTTTACTATAATTTTACCTTGCTGTGCGCAAATTGGCTGCCGCATTTCCCACATTACAGCAGTGACTACACTTCAAAAGTACTTCATTGGCTGTAAAGTGCTTTGAGATGACCTGTGGTCGTGAAAGGCGCTATATAAATGCAAGTCTTCTTCCTCTTCTTATTATACACCTGTAATATTGTATGAATATTACAATAAATATTGATAGATGCATCTAAAGGGAGTCTAGATAATTGCATGAGGGAGAAAGGAATAGAAGGACATGGTGATAGGGTCAGATGAAGTGAGGTGGGAGGAGGCTCATGTGAAGTATAAACAACAGCATAGACCAGTTGGGCCAAAAGGCCTGTTTCGCTGCTATAAATTCTATGTAATAAGTGGTTGCAGCAATGACTTGCCTCTTTGCAGAGCATGCTTCAAACTTGGTTTGCTATAGTTCCTATCCAGTTGAGTGATGTTTTCAGCAAGGGTTCTCTACTCTGCAGTCTGCTATTGAGCAGCATCAGCAGGGGGGACCTGCCATTGCAAGCACAGTTGAATTGACCCTCGTGAATGCTCACACTGATATTGTTGAAGATTTGAGGTCCATTTGATAAAGGTTGGTTTTGCTATGTCTGGTAACCTTAGCAGCCATCATGAAGAAATTTAGAGATCTCACAACATTGCACTTTGAAGGTTGCAGTCGCTCCCTCACCAGCCAGAACAAGACAGGCTGTTGCTGTTTCACAGAGAAGACTGTCTATATCTGCTGCATGTTGAGGTCAATCATCAATGGAATCATAAGAGGACCTCAAGAGACCTATAAGGAAGCCCCTACACTAACTTCTTTCAGTCGTTACACTTAGAAGATGTAAGGAAAGGGTTAATTCGACTATCCTGAAGTCTGCTAATGTTATACTGCTATTGATTTCTCTTTACATTGTAGTAATAGTAACCTTTACCTTTTGTCTGTTAAGTATAAGTCAATTTAGATGCAGTGACCACTGAACTGTTGAATTAAGACTGACCTTAACAAATTCTGCAGAAGGAAACATCTGCGAGTACAACCCCATTTTTAGAAGCAGGAGATTAACATGGAATGGTGCAGACTTGTAATTAAAAGTTCCAATTAGTAGAATAGAACAAGAGTGAAACTACTGCTGAGATAACACAGTTGAGGAGTTGTACCGGTCTACAGAAAAAGAACTCGTTAAATCTAAAGTTTTTGCTAAGGGAACATAGGAACAGGAGTAGGCCAGTCAGCCCCTCAAGCTTGTTCTGTCATTCAATGAGATCATGGCTGATCTGTATCCTAACTCCATCCACCCACATTGGCTCCATATCCCTTAATACCCTTGGCTAGTAAAAACCTATTGATCTCAGATTTAAAATTATTAATTGAGCTAGTATCTACTGCTTTTTGTGGGAGAGCATTCCACACTTCTACCACCCTTTGCACAAAGAAGTGATTCCTAACTTCACTCATGAAAGCAGCTCGCACTCAGGGATTCCCACTATACTACGTTGATTTGAACTACTCATCGGGACCCCCGAACTTCTCAACACAGATCGCGAGGTCTTTGTGCGAAGCTTACTGTGGGGCCGGCGGCGAAAGCTATTGCTTCACCGCTGACCATAAATTCCCGGCCAACACTTTAGTACTACACTGGAGTGTTAGCCTAGATTTTGCGCTCAGGTCTCTGGAGTGGAACTTGAACTCAGGTGAGAGTGTGACCAACTGAGCCACGGCTACACTAGAGTACCACTGACTCACAAAATTACTACACATTAATACAAATTTAGTGGGTGCATTACCTGTAATGCACAGAAAAAATTCTACTGCCCCCCCCCCTCAAATTCCACATTTTATATTATTGAATGATTGCCTTCCTTGATATGACCATTCCAAGGTTCCAGCAATTCCACAACTATCATGTTCCATGCTCAATAGTAGCAAGTACATTTTCATGTTGGACCTCTGACCCTTTGATATCTAAAATGTGAGCAAATTGAGATATTATCAGATACACATTTCAAGGATGGTGTCATGTGGCTGTTCACTAATTTGATCATCTATTCCTTGATCAGACTCGAACACTTTTCAACAACTCCTCCCTGACTTTCATCTGGTCTCAGAGTCATTTTTCAAATATTTGTAAATTTGTCATTTCACATTTCACAGTAGTCTCGAATGCCTTGATATTGCATTTCCCATACAGCAAGTACTTACAATTCAAAATGAAAATATGTCTAAAACAGATATATGAGATATTTGGCAAAATGTGCACGGGAAACCATAATTTTATTAACTGAGTCTAGGAGATAAGAGGATCAAGAAGAGGTTCAGAGTATTATTTTGTTGTATCACAGTGTGATCTTGATTTGCAATCCAACCAGATAGATTTTGTGTGAAGCCTTGCTTGAGCTCTTTTACCCTCTGTAACTGTGAACAGAATCTCTTCATTTTGAGGGTGGGGGGAGATTTCCTCTATTCTCTATTTGGAACTGGGAAGCATGTTCCTCCTACTCGTATTTACTAATAGCAAAGAAAGGATCTCTCCTTCTCCAACCCAATGCACTGACTTATCAGTTTATTTTCAATAGATATTCTCGGGATTGTGTGGTACTGAACCAAACAGAGTGGGGGTTGTAAAGTCTGTGGGTTGTATAGCGAAGTAATACACAGACTACAAGAGTAACTTAAACAGGACTTTACTATTCGAAGGTCAGGGCAAATCTGCCCAATAAATTCTGCCACAGCATTTATATACCGGTGTGGTCACCATCGGTATTACAGTATACAGCAGCCAGGATAAAGTAGTGCCACACCTAAAATAGTTCTCTTAAAGGTGGACGGTTACATACAATAGTTCTCTTAAAGGTAGAACAGTTACATACACTACAATCCTCCCTTTTTAGCTTACAACATACTTATTCCCCATTAAACATAACCACCTAACATATGTCCAACTTTATGTTAAAACAGTTCACAGATGTAATCTCTGCGGAAACAGTTCACAGATTCAGTCTCTGCGGGAAACAGTTCATAGATTTAGTCTCTGCGGGAAACAGTTCATAGATTCAATCTCGGTGGATGCGCCTTCCGTGCTTCTTGACTCGGTCCTGACAACGCCTCAGTGGTGCAGCAGTTCCCCGTGGTGTAGTCGGTTCACGTTGCTGGAGTGACTCATCCAATAGTCCTTCACTGGACTTAACAGCTTGAACTTCCATCCTTCTGAACCAGCATTGTTGGCTTGTAAAACTTGAGTACCTTGGGAAGTTTTCTACTTCCCAAACTGATTTGGCTCCGTTCGCAGGGACCTCGTGCATGATCTAATAGTGATGATGATGGTCCAGATGATCATCATCTTCTGCTTCGTCTTTTCCTTTTCTGTGGTTCAGATAGTTATCATCTTCTGCTTCGTCTTTTCCTTTTCTGCTTCTTGGAGACTCTCGGGGCTCCATTGTCAGCTGCCAGCTGCCTGCACAGTTCCTCCCGTAGTAGCGCCACCATCTCCCGATGTTCCTTAGACTTTTTGTGATTCATCAAGGTTTCTGCACTTTGGGAGTTTTCATCACAAGCTGGGCAGAACAGGTCCTCGTAATATTCGGTGTCGCTCAACAGGTCATGGTAATATTCGGTGTCGTCCTGAGCTAAGCCAGCGGGAGGGTCTTCTATTTCCTCCTTGCCCAGCTGAACGTTAGCCGACTTTTGTTTTAAATCCTGACATCTGTCCTGAAGAGACTTCATCATGCGTTCAGCTTCATCCTGCTTTTTCTGGGCTTCCTGCAAGTCTTTTACTAATGACCTCATTTGTGATTTTAATACTTCAACTTCATTCGGAGATTGATTGATTGGACCATTCAATCCCTCTACTGAAGTAGCTGTTTCAACATTCTGTTGTTCTGCATTGACGTGAGGCAGCGTACTTTCGGCATCCAAGAGCGGCTCTGCTGCAGTCTTCTCAGTCTGTGTTGCCACCTCAGCTATTTCAATAACCTTTGAGAGTTCCGAACCCCTTTTCTTTGAAGATTGAGGCTCGTGTTCAAGTTTTTCCCATTTCAGGGTCTTGTCCCTCAGCATATGAAGAAGTTGGCTGACTGTTAACTCTTCTGCCATCATCCATTTCCCATTAGCTGCAGGGCTGTTTATAAACTTGCCCTGGGGCTCCTTTGCTGTTTCTACTTTGCCATCATCCGCAGCCTCCACCATTCGAATTTCCACAAATGAATCGTCCGGTGATGCTGCACCCAACTTCAGTAGGAGCTCGGAAGTCATGTCGACCAAATCAGCCTTTTCTGCCTGCAACCTGCTAACAAGCGCCTTCAGTTGCTGCCCATCTTGTTCCACCAGATTAGAGCACGCACCTTCAGAAACCGAATCAGCTTTGATTCGTTTGGCCTCCTCTCGCAGACGGTTTGTGTGCTCCTGCTCCCTTTTCTCCCTCAGCTGCTTCTGTTGTCTTTCCAGATTCTCCCATTCGGTGTCATAGAACTTTTTCATTGCTTTCATCTCTTGTTCGAGACGGCAACTCAATTGCTCTAATTGCTGTCGTAATTTGAAATAAGTTTGAGTTCAAGCTCGGTGTTCCTCAGTAATGTATATGTCTGTAAACTGAACAGACTCAGAATTCTCTGTCAAACTATGTTGTTGTTGTTCAGTGGAGTTCTGTTCTGAAACTTTGTTCTCCTCTGGAGCATAAGCCTTTATGCACGCCTTCGTTTTTCCAACCTTAGTCAGCAAGTCCATTTTAGCCTTGTCTTTCATACTTGGACTGGACTTATCGTCATCCGTTTCAGAGTCTGAGCTGATTGTCCGCACCGAGTCCTCACTCGTTATTGCTTTTAGGTAGTGCTATTCCATGTCTATTTTCTTGATCCACTCCCGTCCTAGAGGTGGTGGTCCTCCCTCAGGTAGTACATATAAGTCCATTCCTGGGTGTTCTTTGCCCCTGTCTCTCACCTTGACTCTTATCTTTCCCATGGGGTATACTTTATGCCCCATGTATGTCTGCAATACGAACTTGGTATCTCTCAAGGGTATATGTGAGAATAGCCGGTTGTAATCCCTTCGATTTATGACTGATAGGGCTGATCCAGTGTCCAACTCCATTTTTACTTGGACTCCGGCTATTTTTAGCATGACCCAGATAGTTTGTAGGTGAGCTTCCTTACTCACATTGTGAATTCTCAGACTACCCAGTTCCTGGCCGTTTGGGTCTGAATCCGAATTCGGTTCATCTGAACTCTTCTCAGCCACCTTGTGTACTTTGTTGTACTTTTCCTGTGATGGTTTTCTTTGGTTGTTGGTCTTCTTCCCTGACCGGCATACTTTAGCTATGTGACCCAGTTTGCCACATTTTCTACATTCCTGGTTTTTAAACCAGCATTGGTTCTGATCGTGTGTTGTCTTCCCACAACGATAACATTTCGTTGTACCCGAAGTAATTTGATCCACACTGAGTACCACTGCCTTTAGCTGCATTTCCGCAGTTCCTTTCGCTGCGGCTTCGTGTGATGCTGCAATAAGAATAGCCCTCTCAAGTGTAAGGTCGTTCTCTTCGAGCAGTCGCTTTTGCGTTCCTTCCTTCGACAACCCGCACACGAACTTGTCTCGCAATGCCTCTGTCAGATTTCCTCCAAACTGGCAGTATTTCGCTAATCTACGCAGTTCGACCAAGTATTCCGCATTGCTTTCCTCTTTCCGTTGCGTTCTCGCATAAAATTTGAATCGTTCCGCCAACATCAGCGGTGTGGGGTTCAAGTGATCCTTCAGAACAGCAACAATATTATCGAAAGTCTGATCTGCCGGTTTAGCTGGTGATAGAAGATGCTTCAATAACCCGTATGTCTTCGCGCCCATCGAGTTTAGCAAGGTTATAGCTTTATCATCATCTTCTATTTTATTGGCCTCACAATATATCTCGATACGTTCTACGTACGTGGCCCAATCTTCCACCTCGGCATCGAAGTTGTTGATGTTACCATGCTTAGGCATCTTCACTATCTCCCACTATCTTTCTGCGAAACAACAGGATTTCTCTTTAACTTTTTAACTTTTTCTTTTTTTTTCAAAAATGGCGGTTTCCCGCGCTTGTCTTCTTCCCCGCCTACTGGCAAAATGGCGGTTTCCCGCGCTTGTCTTCTTCCCCCCTACTGGCAAAATGGCGGTTTCCCGCTCCTGACTTCTTCCTCTGGTGGGAGGGGTAAGCTTTGCCCTCGGGCGACGACCGCTGGTTTACGGGGTTTGTAGCCTGTGCGCCGGCTTCAGTTTATTCTGAAGCGCGCGCTAGAAAAGCCGATCGCGTTCCTTGTTCCCCCCCTCCTTCTTCTTTTCAGCAGGGGCAACCGGCGCTGGGGGCAACCAGTTGGCGTCGGACAGATCCAGCTCCTGGTCCTTCACGGCAGCTGCTGCAAGCCACTGGCCGGAACCTCGCTCGGTCTCTCTCTCGGGCTCTGTCTCTCCCGCTCACGCGGCTCTCGCTCGCTCTCTCTCGGGCTCTGTCTCTCCCGCTCGCGCGGCTCTCGCTCGCTCTCTCTCGGGCTCTGTCTCTCCCGCTCGCTCGGCTCTCGCTCGCTCTCTCTCGGGCTCTGTCTCTCCCGCTCGCGCGGCTCTCCCTCAGCGGCTTTAAACGCCTCTCCCAGACCTCCCGCAGTCCGGTCCTTTCCTCCCCGGCTGCGGCTGATTCTTCGCGGGTTATTTAGTTATTTATTTATTTATTGCCTCCGCGCCTTATGATCCCGGTCGCAACGCCTCGCGGCCTCGGTAGGTGCCCGGCCTTTTTCGCTCCAATCGCGCCTCCCAGCCCTCTCGCAGTCCGGTGCTTTCCTCCCCGGCTGCGGCTGAGTTCTCCGTGGCTTATTTATGTTTATATCTTCCCGCGCCTTACGATCCCGGTCGCAGCGCCTCGTGGTCGCGGTATTTGTCCGGCCTTTTTCGCCGTCGTGGTCTAGTCGTCTCACGACGCTCCCCAGCCCGCTTGTACCGCGGCTTCTGCTCCACACTGCCCCAGTCTCAGCGCCTCTGGGCCCAACTTCTGTCCGGCTCCTTTCCCCCTCGACCGTAGTCGAGTGCAACGCCCTTATCCTCCGTTTATTTGTTTCTATTTTCCCTTTACTCACAGTCACCATGGCCGACTTGCTTCTCGTGTTGATCGGCTCACTCACCACCGTGGCAGAAGGGACAATCCGTGCCTGTTGCTGATGGAAGACTTCGTGTTTGAAATCTTCCTCCTTTCTTGGTCTGCAGACTCGAGTTTTCTCTCAGCAAAATGACGAGGGCGGGTGCCTCTTCTCGATGCTCGTTTACTTCTTCAGAAGTATTGTTGCAGCAGGGTAAGATCGAACTCGTCGCCAATGTAAAGTCTGTGGGTTGTATAGTGAAGTAATACACAGACTACAAGAGTAACTTAAACAGGACTTTACTATTCGAAGGTCAGGGCGAATCTGCCCAATAAATTCTGCCACAGCACTTATATACCGGTGTGGTCACCGTCGGTATTACAGTATACAGCAGCCAGGATAAAGTAGTGCCACACCTAAAATAGTTCTCTTAAAGGTGGACGGTTACATACAATAGTTCTCTTAAAGGTAGAACAGTTACATACACTACAGGGGTGATCCCAGGTTTAATCTCCAGTCTGTGCTGAGTGAACTGCTCCTGGCCGAGGCAGCGGTAGGGTTGTCCCACTTGGGCTCACAGCCTTGGGCTAGGATAGGAGAGTAGGCAGTTAAACCCCCCACGCCTGCCTTATATCCAATGAAAAACCCCTCCGCCTCCCCGCCCCAATATTAATGTCAGCTGTGACTCAGCTGGTAGCACCCTCACCTCTGAGTCAGATAGGTGGTGGGTTCAAGTCCCACTCCAGAGATTTAAGCATAAAAATCTAGGCTGGAACTCCAGTGCAGTACTCAGGGCGTGCTGCACTGTCGGAGGTGCCGTCTTACAGATGAGATGTTTAGCCAAAGCCCTGTCTGCTCTCTCTCAGGTGGATGTAAAAGATCCTATGGCACTACAACAATAACAACTTGTATTTATATAGCGCTTTTAACGTAGTAAAACGTCCAAAGATGCTGCATAGGAGCATTAACAACCAAAATTTGACAATGAGCTACATAATGAGATATTAGGCCAGATGACCAAAAGCTTGGTCAAAGAGGTAGGTTTTAAGGAGCGTTTTAAAAGAGAAAAGAGAGATAGCGAGGCGGCGAGGTTCAGGGAGGGGATTCCAGAGCTTAGGGCCTCAGCAGCAGAAGGCACAGCCACCAATGGTTGAGCAATTAAAATTGGGGATGCGCGAAAGGCCAGCATTGGTGGAGTGCAGATATCTCAGAAGGCTGTACGGCTGCAGGAGATTACAGATATAGGGCTAGATTTTCAGTTTAGGCAGTTTTGGGGCGCTAGCTTTAGCGCCCGCCCGAAGTTAGCGCCCGCCCCAAAGTAGCGCCCCGTTGCCGGGAATTCAGTGGCTTCGCCCTAAGAGGTTGGTGGAGCGCTAAAAGAGGCGTTCCACTACTCTCTTTAGGCGCTAAGCCGGCGGTCCAGAGGGATAGCGCCCAGGCGGGGCGCAGCACGGGTGCGGTCATTTTTGCACTGACAGCAGACCCCGTGGTGCCGACCAGCTCTTAAAGGGGGAAGGGACGAATTAGTCTGCTGCCACGCCCTGCACACTGCAGCCTTGCAAAGAGGCCTCAACACTACTGCTCAGCCCCAGGGAGTCATGGCAACGCCAGAGAAGGCCCGTCAGCGTGCCCTGCGCTTCTCAGAGGGTGATCTGGACATCATGCTCACAGCTCTGGAGGTGAGGCGCAAGATCTTGTTTCCAGACAGTGGGAGGAATCCAACCCACCACGACTACACCAAAGCCTGGAAGCAGATCGCCCAGAGGGTGACATTCACCGGCGAGGCCCCCAGGACCCACACACAATGCCGTAAGAAGTACAACGATCTGACCAGGATTGTGAGGGTGAGTAGCCTTTCCAGTCTCCTCCTCATTCTTGCATGTACACCTGACATGATGGGCAAAGGGACCTGAAAGTCCTTTTGGCCAGCCCTCAGCCAGCAGCATTGGGACAGTCATGAGCATCAAATGGCCATTCGGCACTCTACACTTTGGCCAAGCTATTCCACCATGGGAGGCAGTGCACACTACATCAGGGCTTCACTCTGTCCAAGCTATTCCACCATGGGAGGCAGTGCACACTACATCAGGGCTTCACTCTGTCCAAGCTATTCCACCATGGGAGGCAGTGCACACTACATCAGGGCTTCACTCTGTCCAAGCTATTCCACCATGGGAGGCAGTGCACACTACATCAGGGCTTCACTCTGTCCAAGCTATTCCACCATGGGAGGCAGTGCACACTACATCAGGGCTTCACTCTGTCCAAGCTATTCCACCATGGGAGGCAGTGCACACTACATCAGGGCTTCACTCTGGCCAAGCTATTCCACCATGGGAGGCAGTGCACACTACATCAGGGCTTCACTGCGCCCTTACAGCCCGTCCTTTCTCTTGCAGGCTAAAGTAGCGTTTAATCGCCAGGCCCGTGCCAGGGGTGGCCGCGCCAAGCTGCAGGAGCTCACTCGGCTGGAGGAGCGCGTGTGTGTGCTCATGGGAGCACGTGTGATTGTCCCCACAGCGTGCGGTGTATCCGACCCTCCACTGCCCGGCAATGGTAAGGACCTCGCCTTTTGGCCCTCTCGCGTCGCACTGGCCCATCCGAGCTACCTCCTTTGCCACTGTCCCACCAATGCGCTGAATCCCACCAGTCCTAACTCCCTCGCTGACGCCGTCTCCTCACTCTGAAGCTACTCTTGTGCATTCCTGCTTTCAGCTGGTGACGACCAGGACCCTGAGGCTGCCAGTGACAGCACCTCCAACCAGGAGGAGGAGGAGGAGCAAGCCGGACCTTCGGGGGAACAGTCACGTCCCGCAGGAGAGGAGGAAATGCTCGACACCTCCTCACTGGACGAGTGCCTGGAGGAACTGTCGCAGGGCAATGCAGCTTCTGGGACCAGTGGCGTCCAGCCACCCAGCAGCCGTGCGCGTGGCCCGCGGCCTTCCCCCCAAAGGGGGGAAGGATCAGAGGGGAGTGCTGCTGCTCGGCAAACTCGCCGTCACCAACGCGGCAAGGGTCCCCTAGTTCGGCCCCCTCCTCCCCAGCGGGAGAGTCGCGACTCCAGTCCGGACACCTTCACTTCGGAGGAGGTGCGGAAGCTCGATCAGATGGCCGACGACTCGGACCGGCGCCACACGGAGCTCATGAGCGTGGTGGGGCGCATGCCTGAGGCCATCGAGTCGCTGGCGACCAGTGTGCGCGAGTTCGGGGCAGCAACTGCCGCGACTGGCCGCATGCTAACTGATGCCGTCAAGACCCTGGCGGATGTGATGCGCGCGCACACCAGGACCAGAGGGCCACTCACTGCTGCCACACGCGCTGTCTCAGGCAGGCATCGCCAGGGCAGGCGCCGCGCTGGACCATCCCAGCAAGCCGGCCGTCGGCTGATTGCTGCGGATCCTGCAGTGCGGGCCCGGCCGAGTGCCACCGCGCCACAGCACCAGCCAGCGCATCCCAGACGCCAGCTGGCCCACATTGCACCATCCGTCGCCGCCATTCCCCCTCTGGGGCGTCAAGGGCAAGCGGCTGCAGCTGATGGTGGCCAGGCTCAGGCGCGCCACTCAGGAGACGGCCCCTCGAGGCCCAAACGCCGTGTAGGCCGCCCCCCAGTGGCATCTGGCGGAAGGGCATCTGAGCCTCAGGCGCCTTCCCCCAGCCTCGCAGCAGCCACTGGGCAGAGCTTGCGAAGGAGCAGCAGGCAGGGCAGGGGAGGCAAAATGCTGGCCAAGGTCTCGCCCTCGCGGGCCACTCAGTAGAGGGTGTGGCCAGCTTTCCTTTAATATGGCGGTGGCCATCTTTATTTTGCCCATGGTTGTGCTTTTGGAGGGCTTTTTTTTTGCGTTAGGCCGACGTTGAGGCCCGGTTTCAATAAAGGTGGAGTGGCTCCTCCCCAGTTTGTGGGAGTGAGTCGTTTGTTGGGCTTTTTGTGGGGCCCGTTTATTGTTTTTGGGGATTCATGTGGGAAGGGCTTTTCATTTTTGTTTAATAAAAAATTATCTTTATTCATGCAGTCTCCATGGTTGTTCTTCTTAGTGTTTGTTGGCTTCGCCGGCTGAGGGCTTGCGGAGCGGCTGCATTCATCTTCCCTCATGGCCCCTGGCCATTCCCTGACAGGGGGCTTAGAAGTACCGTGTAATAAGGTGGCGTCGTGCGGCCCTTGGCCCTGGTCGCTCCCTCCTGGGAACGTACTCCTGCTCCTCCTCCTCCTCCTCCTCCTCATGCTCCTCCTGCTCCTCCTCCTGAGGTGCTGGTCCAACGTCAGGTGGCAGTGCCTGAGTCCTGCGGATAGCCAGGTTGTGTAGCATGCAGCAAACCACCACAAATTGGGAGACCCGGTCCGGCGAATACTGGAGAGCTCCTCCGGAGCGATCAAGGCAGCGGAACCGCTGCTTGAGGACCCCAATAGTTAGCTCGATGATGTTGCGGGTGGTTTGATGGCTCTCGTTGTAGGCCTCTTCAGCAGCGGTCCTGGGCGCGCGGAGCGGGGTCATGAGCCAGGTGCACAAAGGATAGCCTTTGTCCCCGAGTAGCCATCCTCTTGGGGGAGGCTGTGCCTGGAACATGTCATGCACAGTACTCTGCCGCAGGATAAAGGCATCGTGGCTGCTGCCTGGGAAGCTGGCATTGACTGCCATGATGCGCTGCTTGTGGTCACAGACCAGCTGCACATTCAGAGAATGGTAGCCCTTCCTGTTGCGATACTGCTCGCCATGCTCCAGAGGGGCCCGCAAAGCCACATGCGTACAGTCAATGGCGCCCTGCACCAAGGGGAATTCCCCGAGTCTGGAAAATCCCAATGCGCGCTGATGCTGGCTCTCCAGGGCCATGGGGAAGGAGATGAATTGGCTTCTCCTTCTGAACAGTGCTTCGGTCACCTGGCGGATGCAGCGATGCGCGCCGTACTGGGAGATGTTTGCTATGTCCCCAGCAGCGTATTGGAAGGAGCCGGTGGCATAGAAGTTCAATGCCACTGTCACCTTCACTTCCACCGACAGAGACGTCCTGCACCTGAGCTTTGGCCGCAGATCTCGGCGAAGCAGGTGGCAGATCTCTGCAATCACCCCCTTCCGGAATCGGAGCCTTTTAACACATCGCGCGGCACTCATGTTTAGGTAGGAGCGCTGCTGGCGGTATAGCCTGACTGGGTAAGGCCTACGTGGCCGACGCCTGTAGCCCCCTCTGCCTCTAGCCAGGGCTGCCCCTCTCACAATACGTCTGCGAGCCCTACGGACATGGAGCTGCAGCTCCGCGTTGGCACCCCATGCAACCCCCATCAAATCCTGGCAAACACTCTAATTTCCAAATGGCCACTTGCAGCGCTGTTGCCTGAGTCCAAAAATACCTGGCTCTTGCTGCTTGAAACCAGTTAGCTATCCTCCTTGTTGTGTCTCCAGAAATGCGTTGCACAAGACTGTTTTCTGAAATAATGGATGGCCTTTATACTGGAGAGGACGTTCCCTTTAATTAGCGCCCCCCGGGGCCCGCGCTGGTTGTGTTGCGTTCCTTTTTCCAAACGCTCCGGCCACCCGCCGCACAATGGGGCGGTCCGACTGAAGTTTGCAATCGGGGCGGCCAAAGGGCGTTGCACGAGGATGTGACGTCATTTTCTGCGCGCGCATCCGGGCGGGCGCTAAACTTTGCGCCGGCGCTAACGGGCAACTTAATTTGGGGCGGGGCGCAAACTGCGCTGCGCCCGGGCGCTACACGCATAGCGCCCGGAAATCACTTCTCTTAAGGCGCTAACTGCTGGCGCAAGCAACTGAAAATCTAGCCCTTAGGGACGGGTGAGGCCATGGAGGGATTTGAAAACAAGGATGAGAATTTTAAAACCGAGGCGCTGCTCAACTATTTCAAAGAAGAGCAGGGGAGTTATCCCTGGTGTCCTGGCCAATATTTATCCCTCAATCAACATCACTTAAAAAGGTTATCTGGTCATTATCACATTGGTGTTTGTGGGAGCTTGCTGTTCACAAATTGGTTGCCGCAATTTTTACATTACAACTGTGACTACACTTCATTAGCTGTAAAGTACTTTGGGACATCCTAAGGTCAATAAAGACACTATATATATGCAAGTCTTTCTTTGTTTCTTTCTTTCAATGCAAACTGAATGTGTGTGTGTGCAGATGCCAGATGAGAAGAGGACTCCGATGCTCACCACAGTTGAATAGCTTGCCAACATCCACTGTCTCAGCTCACATTTAAGGAAAAGGCTCCCGGGCAAGGTACAGGAAGGATGCCAGTGGGACTGTCTCTCAGGAGAACCAGCATCTTCAAACAAGAGCAAAGGAAAGGAAAGAAAACCGAGCGAAAAAAAAATACTGCATCAATTTTTGAATCTTTCGATGGATGTTCAGACCACTGAATTGCTCAATTTAATGCTTATTGCTGCTGTAAAATGTATCCAAATCATTTGGGAGACATCTGTTTTTACCACATAGACAGTAGCTGACTATCATGTGGAATATTAAGATCTCAGATACAATTACTTATGCTAATTTTAAATTAATTCCAGTAGATTTGGACAATGTGGTCGGCAGTAAAATTCTGTCCTATTGCTGTATGAAAAGTGAAGTGTATGACAGCCAATCTCCAAGTGGAGAGAAAAATCATAACTGGGAACACTGGAAATCTGAAATAAAACCATAAAGTGTTGGAAATATCTACTGGCCCGCCAATTCTATAGAAGAGCCTCTGCCAGAAATATTAAAGTGACAGGTGGACAGGTCTGATTTGCTGTTTCGACTTTCAATTATTTTATTAATGCGCAACTGCAACAATCAAGGAAAGGTAACTTCTCCTGAAATATAAAACATTGTGTATGGTGACCAGGAGCTCCAGTGTCCAGTGCCCACTGTTTCGTTGGAACCTTTCCGTAACCAGTGAGACTGTCGCACACACTGGACCTCACTGCTTGGCATAGTTAGAATGGTCTTGGAGTGATCATACCTAATTTATGTGTTTGTGGAGTTTTCCACTTAATAGAGCAACAGTTCTTTCCTCACTTTCCTCCTCTTTCCTCCCATCCTCTTCTGAATTGGCTACTTCAGCCTGGGGCAAAATTCTACAGACACCAATCGCCTGCCAGTACTTCAACCCATGGACACACTCTTAGGCCCAGAAATTCGGGTCTCCACGGGTGAGTACGCACGGGCTACTCACCCGTAAGCCCAATGGAAGTGCCGGTTTCCTGCATGCACTGTGCATGCGCGGCAAACCGGCACTTCCGCTCCCCTGAAAGCAGGGGTTAAGAGGTCGAACACGTGCGCAGGAGAGGCTGCGTGTGCACATCGAACTTAGGTTTTTTTTGCAGGTTTTCCGTGGAGGGTAAGTCTCCAGAAGTTACACATTTAAAAAGCAGGCGTAAGGCCTGCTTTTTACAAGGTAAGTGGTGAATTAATTAAAATGAAAACATTTTTTCTACAGGTTTATTATTTTAAAATACTTTAAAGAAAGGTAAGTTTATTTTTGGCCCCGTTAGAAAAGAAAATTATATTTTTCAAAAATTTAAATTATTGCTTAAAATAGTTATTTCATGTAATTTATAGTTTACTAGCTGGAGTGCCCGGCGGTGCCGAGGGTTTTTTGAGGGCATGTTGTTGTTGGAAGAGAGAGAGAGAGAGAATGGGGGGAGAAGAGAGAGACTGGGGGGAGAAGCGAGAGCGACTAGGGGGGAAGGGGGGGAGAGAGCGACTGGGGGTGAAGGGGGGGAGAGAGCGACTGGGGGGGGAAGGGGGGAGAGAGCGACTGGGGGGAAGAGAGAGAGAGAGAGACTGGGGGGAGAGCGACTGGAGGGAAGAGGGAGAGAGAGCGACTGGGGGGAAGAGAGAGAGAGAGCGACTGGGGGGAAGAGAGAGAGAGAGCGACTGGGAGGAAGAGAGAGAGAGAGCGACAGGGGGGAAGAGAGAGAGAGAGCAACTGGGGGGATGAGAGAGAGAGAGCGACTCGGGGGGAAGAGAGAGAGAGAGCGACTCGGGGGAAGAGAGAGAGAGCGACTGGGGGGAAGAGAGAGAGAGCGCTGGGGGTAAGAGAGAGAGAGAGCGATTGGGGGTAAGAGAGAGAGAGAGCGACTGGGGAAGAGAGAGAGAGCGACTGGGGCGAAGAGAGAGAGAGCGACGGGGGGAAGAGAGAGAGAGCGACTGGGGGGAAGAGAGAGAGAGAGTCTCTGCAGTAATGGAGTGGTGGAGACAGAGATGCACTTCCTCACAGGTTGTAGAAAATATCAGGGCATAAGGGAGAATTTCTACCCAAAATTCACAAAAATATGCCCGGAATTCAGAAATTTGAATGACGACCAAAAACTCCCATACCTACTAGGGGAAGAGAGAAATTGTGTAACCTTAGCGGCAAACTATGTTACAGCTTGCCATAAACAGAGGGACAACCACTAAATATAAGAAAAGAGTATATACAAATTATATGAATGTATATTTATACACTCAGGGATATATCTGTTTATACACTGTATGGATAGATCTATATTTTTGTGTACAACCATGAATGTTTTTCGATGCTTTGGCAACATAAGATGTACCTTGTCATGCCAATAAAGCAATTTGAATTGAAAAAAAAAAAAATTGAATTGAAAATTGAGAGAGAGAGCGACTGGGGGAAGAGAGAGAGAGCGACTGGGGGAAGAGAGAGAGAGTGACTGGGGGAAGAGAGAGAGAGAGCGACTGGGGGGAAGAGAGAGAGAGAGTGATGTGTCTCAATTATTCCGAGACTCGAAGGTAGCAGAACAAAACAAGGCTTTTATTAACTTAGAACGAAACACGTAAGCGAGAGAGATGTCGTCCTTCTGGAGATTGGGGCTAGACTGAAGCTAGCTAACAAACGGGGCCAGGTATGGGCGGAGCCCTACACACAGCACATTCCAGCACATTCCAGTATACAATACAGCACATTCCAGTACACAATACAATGAGGTCTGGGGGAAGGGAAATGACACTGAAACCGATCTCAGTCACAGGCAGTGATGAATGGAAATATTTCATCACATTCACCCCTTCTATAGATTTAGTCTGTTCGGGGGTTTGATAGTCCTCTGCGACCGACGTGGCTGTTGCGGTGCCATGGGTGTCGGCTGGGTGTCCCCGGTAGCCTCCTGGGTCTCTGCCGGGGGTGCCGCCAGGGTTGTTGAAGGGGTAGTTGGTGGGGGTGCCGTTGGTCGATGTTCTTCCGGGGGTGATGAAAGAGTAGTGGGTGGGTAAGAGTTGCTGTGATCGTCATTGCCGCTATTGCCGTGGTTGTTGTCGATGCCAGCTGGGGCGATGTCTTTTATGGACACGGTGTCCTCCCTTCCGTCGGCGTGCCGGACATATGCGTATTGGGGGTTGGCGTGGAGTAGGTGTACTGGCTCCACGAGAGGGTCCGTCTTGTGGCCCCTCACATGCCTTCGCACGAGTACCGGACCTGGGGTGGAGAGCCATGACGGCATGGATACGCCTGAGGTGGATTTCCGGGGAAAGACAAACATCCGTTCATGAGGCGTGGTATTAGTGGCCGTACACAATAGCGACCGTATCGAATGGAGCACATCCGAGAGGACTTCCTGCCAGCGGGAGATAGGGAGGCCCTTGGTCCTTAGAGCTAGAGTGACTGCTTTCCATACTGTCCCGTTCTCTCGCTCCACTTGGCCATTACCCCGGGGGTTGTAGCTGGTGGTACGGCTCGTGGCGATCCCCCTGGACAGCATGTACTGGCGTAGCTCTTCACTCATGAAGGACGCCCCCCTATCCGTATGGATGTAGCTCGGCATACCGAACAGGCAGAACAGGCTGTTGAGGCATTTAATGACCGTGGCGCTGGTCATGTCTGGGCAGGGGAAGGCGAATGGGAACCGGGAGTATTCGTCCACAATGTTCAGGAAGTAAACATTGCGGTCGACGGACGGGAGGGGGCCCTTGAAATCTAAGCTGAGCCGCTCAAAGGGCCGTGTAGCTTTGATTAAGTGGGCTCTATCTGGGCGGTAGAACCGAGGCTTGCCCTCAGCGCAAGTGCGGCAGTTCCTGGTCAGGGACCGAACTTCCTCAATCGAGTAGGGTAAGTTACGGGACTTTATGAAGTGGAACAGCCGCGTGACCCCTGGGTGGCAGAGGTCATTGTGGAGGGTCTGTAGCCGATCCCCGGTGGCGCGGGCACACATCCCTTGTGAGAGGGCGTCAGGGGATTCGTTAAGGGCCCCTGGCCGGTAAATGATGTCGTACTCGAAGGTGGAGAGCTCGATCCGCCACCTAAGAATCTTATCATTTTTAATCTTCCCCCTCTGTTTATTATTGAACATAAACGCTACCGACCGCTGGTCGGTAAGTAGGGTGAAGCGTTTGCCGGCTAGGTAGTGGCGCCAGTGGCGCACTGCCTCCACGATGGCTTGGGCCTCCTTTTCCACGGAGGAGTGTCTGATCTCGGGCCCTTGGAGGGTCCTCGAGAAGAAAGCTACGGGCCGCCCCGCCTGGTTGAGGGTGGCCGCCAAGGCGAAGTCAGACGCATCACTTTCCACTTGAAATGGAGTGTTCTCGTCCACTGCCTGTAGCGTGGCCCGCTCAATATCCTGCTTAATGCTTTTGAAGGCGGCGTGGGCCTCAGCAGAGAGTGGGAAAGAGGATGCTTTCAAGAGGGGGCGGGCTTTGTCGGAGTAGTTGGGGACCCATTGGGAATAATAAGAAAATAACCCCAGGCATCTTTTCAGGGCTTTGGGAGTGTTGGGCAGGGGCAGCTCCTGTAGGGGGCGCAATCGGTCGGGGTCTGGTCCGATTTCCCCATTCTCCACCACGCTGCCTAGTATGCAGAGGCGCGTGGTGTTGTAAACGCACTTGTCCTCGTTGTAGGTGAGGTTGAGTTTTTGTGCGGTTTTCAGGAACCTCTCGAGGTTCGAGTCGTGATCCTGCTGGTTGTGACCGCAGATGGTGACGTTGTCGAGGTAGGGGAAGGTTGCCTGCAAGTGGTGGTCATCGACCATGCGGTCCATCTCCCTCTGGAAGACCGAGACCCCATTCGTCACCCCAAAGGGGACTCTGAGGAATTGGTAGAGGCGTCCGTTCGCCTCGAAGGCGGTGTACGGGCGGTCCTCTGGTCTGATAGGGAGCTGGTGGTACGCTGACTTGAGGTCGATGGTGGAGAACACCCGGTATTGGGCGATTTGGTTCACCATTTCTGATATGCGGGGTAGCGGGTAGGCATCTAGTAGGGTGTACCTATTGATCGTTTGACTATAGTCGATCACCATCCGTTTCTTCTCGCTACCCCTTACCACTACCACTTGGGCGCGCCACGGGCTGTTGCTGCGTTCAATAATGCACTCTTTCAGGAGCCTGTCTACCTCGATCGCGATAAACCGCCTGTCCTCCCAGCTGTACCTCCTGCTTTTGGTCGCTATTGGCCGGCAGTTAGGGGTAAGGTTCGCGAATAGCGAAGGCGGCTTTACCTTCAGGGTAGCCAGACCGCACATTGTGAGGGGTGGCTGGGACCCACCGTACTTGAGCGTGATGCTTTGGTGGTTGCACTGGAAATCCAGGCCCAAGATCACGCTCGCACATAGGTTCTTCATGATTAATACTTTAAAATTATCATATACAGTTCCGTTAACGCACAATTGTACCATGCAGTAACCCAGAATGGTCGATGTCTGGGTTTTGTCAGCCATAGAGATGGTACCCTGAGTAGGGACCACCTTTAGGGAGAGTTGTTGTGCCAGTTCTGGGTGGATAAAGCTCTCCGTGCTTCCACTGTCAATTAAGCATTTAACCCGGCACCCGTTTACCTCGATGTCCACCATTGATCTGGATAGCGGGTGCGGCCTGGTCTGGTCCACTGTGACCGATGCCACTGTAGGGCCCTGATCGATACAAGATGGCGTCCACGCTGTCTGCTCACAAGATGGCGGACCCCACGAGGTCGGGCAAGATGGCGTCGAAGATGGCCGCTCCCACGGCGCACACGCGGCGGTGGCGGGTTTTCCGGCGGGGTTCCCTCTGCACACCTTCCCGAAGTGCCCCTTCTTACCGCACTTAAAGCAGGTGGTGCCTTTCGCCGGGCACAGGTTTCTGGTGTGCTTTGGCTGCCCGCAGAAGTAGCAGTTGGGTCCCTGACGCGTCGCGGCTGTCGTAGGGCTTCTGGGGGGAGAGCGGGGCCCAGCCGGTGTCGGGCTGTCGGGCGGGGAAGATGCCTTCCAAGATGGCGGCGCCCTCGGTGCACACGTGGCGGCGTGGACGGCGCGGGCTGAAGAGTAGGTGTCCGAGTTTCTCTGGGCCACATCCAGGGATCGCGCGGTGTCCGCAGCCTGTTTCAGGTCCAACCCCGTTTTTTCCAGCAGTCTTTGCCGGATGTAAGTGGAGCTGAGGCCTGTGATGAAGGCATCGCGAAAAAGCTCGTCAGTGTACACCGCGGCTTTTACATCTCGGCACTTGCAGTCTTTGCCAAGCATTTTCAGGGTGCTTAGGAACTCCTCCACCGATTCCCCAGGTCGCTGTGCGCGGGTGGCGAGCAGGTGCCTAGCATACACCTCATTCGTAGGCTGCTGGTAATGCGCCTTTAAGATGTCGCAGGCGGCCAGTTACGTCTCGGCGTCTTGGATGAGGGGGTAAACCCGCTGGCTTACCCAATTCCGCAGAATTCCGAGTCTCATCCTTGCAGCGTCCGTAGCGTCTTTGACGGCTGCGGAATTGTCCAGGAAGAATTCCATACACTCAAACCAGTGTCCGAAGCGTGCTGATGCGTCCGGAGCATGTTGATCCAAATCCAAACGTTCAGGTTTCAGGAGTTGATCCATAGTGTTGAAAAAATAAGTTAATAAAATTGATGTGCCTCAATTATTCCGAGACTCGAAGGTAGCAGAACAAAACAAGGCTTTTATTAACTTAGAACGAAACACGTAAGCGAGAGAGATGTCGTCCTTCTGGAGATTGGGGCTAGACTGAAGCTAGCTAACAAACGGGGCCAGGTATGGGCGGAGCCCTACACACAGCACATTCCAGCACATTCCAGTATACAATACAGCACATTCCAGTACACAATACAATGAGGTCTGGGGGAAGGGAAATGACACTGAAACCGATCTCAGTCACAGGCAGTGATGAATGGAAATATTTCATCATAGAGAGCGACTGGGGGGAAGAGAGAGAGAGAGCGACTGGGGGGAAGAGAGAGCGACTGGGGGGAAGAGAGAGTGACTGGGGGGAAGAGAGAGAGAGAGCGACTGGGGGGAAGAGAGAGCGACTGGGGGGAAGAGAGAGTGACTGGGGGGAAGAGAGAGAGAGAGCGACTGGGGGGAAGAGAGAGCGACTGGGGGGAAGAGAGAGTGACTGGGGGGAAGAGAGAGAGAGAGCGGCTGGGGGGAAGAGAGAGAGAGAGCGACTGGGGGGAAGAGAGAGAGAGAGCGACTGGGGGGGAAGAGAGAGAGAGCGACTGGGGGGACGAGAGAGAGAGCGACTGGGGGGAAGAGAGAGAGCGACTGGGGGGAAGAGAGAGAGAGAGCGACTGGGGGGAAGAGCGAGAGAGAGCGACTGGGGAGAAGAGAGAGAGAGAGCGACTGGGGGGAAGAGAGAGAGAGAGCGACTGGGGGAAGAGAGAGAGCGACTGGGGGGGAAGAGAGGGAGAGAGCGACTGGGGGGAAGAGAGAGAGAGAGCGACTGGGGGGAAGAGAGAGAGAGAGCGACTGGGGGGAAGAGAGTGAGAGTGACTGGGGGGAAGAGAGAGAGAGAGCGACTGGGGGGAAGAGAGAGAGAGAGCGACGGGGGAAGAGAGAGAGAGAGCGACGGGGAAGAGAGAGAGAGAGCGACTGGGGGAAGAGAGAGAGAGAGCGACTGGGGGGAAGAGAGAGAGAGAGCGACGGGGGGAAGAGAGAGAGAGCGACTGGGGGGAAGAGAGAGAGAGAGCGAATGGGGGGGAAGAGAGAGAGAGCGACTGGGGGGAACAGAGAGAGAGCGATTGGGGGGAAGAGAGAGAGAGTGACTGGGGGGAAGAGAGAGAGAGCGACTGGGGGAAGAGAGAGAAAGTGACGGGGGGAAGAGAGAGAGAGAGCGACTGGGGGAAGAGAGAGAGAGAGAGAGACTGGGGGGATGAGAGAGAGAGCGATTGGGGGGAAGAGAGAGAGGGTGACTGGGGGGAAGAGAGAGAGAGCGACTGGGGGGAAGAGAGAGAGAGCGATTGGGGGGAAGAGAGAGAGAGTGACTGGGGGGAAGAGAGAGAGAGCGACTGGGGGGAAGAGAGAGAGAGAGCGACTGGGGAAAGAGAGAGAGAGAGAGAGACTGGGGGGATGAGAGAGAGAGAGAGCGACTGGGGGGAAGAGAGAGGGAGAGAGCGACTGGGGGGAAGAGCGAGAGAGAGCGACTGGGGGAAGAGAGAGAGAGAGAGTGACTGGGGGGAAGAGAGAGAGAGAGAGAGCGACTGGGGGGAAGAGAGAGAGAGAGAGCGACTGGGGGGAAGACAGAGAGAGAGAGCGACTGGGGGGATGAGAGAGAGAGAGAGCGACTGGGGGGGAAGAGAGAGAGAGAGAGCGACTGAGGGGAAGAGAGAGAGAGAGCGACTGGGGGGAAGAGAGAGAGAGAGCGACTGGGGGGAAGAGAGAGAGCGACTGGGGGGGAAGAGAGGGAGAGAGCGACTGGGGGGAAGAGAGAGAGAGAGCGACTGGGGGGAAGAGAGAGAGAGAGCGACTGGGGGGAAGAGAGTGAGAGTGACTGGGGGGAAGAGAGAGAGAGCGACTGGGGGGAAGAGAGAGAGAGAGCGACTGGGGGGAAGAGAGAGAGAGAGCGACGGGGGAAGAGAGAGAGAGAGCGACTGGGGGAAGAGAGAGAGAGAGCGACTGGGGGGAAGAGAGAGAGAGAGCGACGGGGGGGAAGAGAGAGAGAGCGACTGGGGGGAAGAGAGAGAGAGAGCGACTGGGTGGAAGAGAGAGAGAGCGACTGGGGGGAAGAGAGAGAGAGCCATTGGGGGGAAGAGAGAGAGAGTGACTGGGGGGAAGAGAGAGAGAGCGACTGGGGGAAGAGAGAGAAAGTGACTGGGGGAAAAGATAGAGAGAGCGACTGGGGGGAAGAGAGAGAGAGAGCGACTGGGGGGAAGAGAGAGTGAGCGACTGGGGGGAAGAGAGAGAGTGAGAGCGAGTAGGGGGAAGAGAGAGAGAGAGAGCGACTGGGGGGATGAGAGAGAGAGAGAGCGACTGGGGGGAAGAGAGAGGGAGAGAGCGACTGGGGGAAGAGAGAGAGAGAGTGACTGGGGGGAAGAGAGAGAGAGAGCGACTGGGGGGAAGAGAGAGCGACTGGGGGGAAGAGAGAGTGACTGGGGGGAAGAGAGAGAGAGAGCGGCTGGGGGGAAGAGAGAGAGAGAGCGACTGGGGGGAAGAGAGAGAGAGAGCGACTGGGGGGGAAGAGAGAGAGAGCGACTGGGGGGACGAGAGAGAGAGCGACTGGGGGGAAGAGAGAGAGCGACTGGGGGGAAGAGAGAGAGAGAGCGACTGGGGGGAAGAGCGAGAGAGAGCGACTGGGGAGAAGAGAGAGAGAGAGCGACTGGGGGGAAGAGAGAGAGAGAGCGACTGGGGGAAGAGAGAGAGCGACTGGGGGGGAAGAGAGGGAGAGAGCGACTGGGGGGAAGAGAGAGAGAGAGCGACTGGGGGGAAGAGAGAGAGAGAGCGACTGGGGGGAAGAGAGTGAGAGTGACTGGGGGGAAGAGAGAGAGAGAGCGACTGGGGGGAAGAGAGAGAGAGAGCGACGGGGGAAGAGAGAGAGAGAGCGACGGGGAAGAGAGAGAGAGAGCGACTGGGGGAAGAGAGAGAGAGAGCGACTGGGGGGAAGAGAGAGAGAGAGCGACGGGGGGGAAGAGAGAGAGAGCGACTGGGGGGAAGAGAGAGAGAGAGCGAATGGGGGGGAAGAGAGAGAGAGCGACTGGGGGGAACAGAGAGAGAGCGATTGGGGGGAAGAGAGAGAGAGTGACTGGGGGGAAGAGAGAGAGAGCGACTGGGGGAAGAGAGAGAAAGTGACGGGGGGAAGAGAGAGAGAGAGCGACTGGGGGAAGAGAGAGAGAGAGAGAGACTGGGGGGATGAGAGAGAGAGCGATTGGGGGGAAGAGAGAGAGGGTGACTGGGGGGAAGAGAGAGAGAGCGACTGGGGGGAAGAGAGAGAGAGCGATTGGGGGGAAGAGAGAGAGAGTGACTGGGGGGAAGAGAGAGAGAGCGACTGGGGGGAAGAGAGAGAGAGAGCGACTGGGGAAAGAGAGAGAGAGAGAGAGACTGGGGGGATGAGAGAGAGAGAGAGCGACTGGGGGGAAGAGAGAGGGAGAGAGCGACTGGGGGGAAGAGCGAGAGAGAGCGACTGGGGGAAGAGAGAGAGAGAGAGTGACTGGGGGGAAGAGAGAGAGAGAGAGAGCGACTGGGGGGAAGAGAGAGAGAGAGAGCGACTGGGGGGAAGACAGAGAGAGAGAGCGACTGGGGGGATGAGAGAGAGAGAGAGCGACTGGGGGGGAAGAGAGAGAGAGAGAGCGACTGAGGGGAAGAGAGAGAGAGAGCGACTGGGGGGAAGAGAGAGAGAGAGCGACTGGGGGGAAGAGAGAGAGCGACTGGGGGGGAAGAGAGGGAGAGAGCGACTGGGGGGAAGAGAGAGAGAGAGCGACTGGGGGGAAGAGAGAGAGAGAGCGACTGGGGGGAAGAGAGTGAGAGTGACTGGGGGGAAGAGAGAGAGAGCGACTGGGGGGAAGAGAGAGAGAGAGCGACTGGGGGGAAGAGAGAGAGAGAGCGACGGGGGAAGAGAGAGAGAGAGCGACTGGGGGAAGAGAGAGAGAGAGCGACTGGGGGGAAGAGAGAGAGAGAGCGACGGGGGGGAAGAGAGAGAGAGCGACTGGGGGGAAGAGAGAGAGAGAGCGACTGGGTGGAAGAGAGAGAGAGCGACTGGGGGGAAGAGAGAGAGAGCCATTGGGGGGAAGAGAGAGAGAGTGACTGGGGGGAAGAGAGAGAGAGCGACTGGGGGAAGAGAGAGAAAGTGACTGGGGGAAAAGATAGAGAGAGCGACTGGGGGGAAGAGAGAGAGAGAGCGACTGGGGGGAAGAGAGAGTGAGCGACTGGGGGGAAGAGAGAGAGTGAGAGCGAGTAGGGGGAAGAGAGAGAGAGAGAGCGACTGGGGGGATGAGAGAGAGAGAGAGCGACTGGGGGGAAGAGAGAGGGAGAGAGCGACTGGGGGAAGAGAGAGAGAGAGCGACTGGGGGGAAGAGAGAGAGAGAGCGACGGGGGAAGAGAGAGAGACCGACTGGGGGGAAGAGAGAGAGAGCGACTGGGGGGAAGAGAGAGAGAGAGCGACTGGGGGAAGAGAGAGAGAGAGAGAGACTGGGGGGATGAGAGAGAGAGAGAGCGACTGGGGGGAAGAGAGAAGGAGAGAGCGACTGGGGGGAAGAGAGAGAGAGAGCGACTGGGGGAAGAGAGAGAGAGAGAGTGACTGGGGGGAAGAGAGAGAGAGAGAGAGCGACTGGGGGGAAGAGAGAGAGAGAGAGCGACTGGGGGGAAGACAGAGAGAGAGAGCGACTGGGGGGATGAGAGAGAGAGTGATTGGGGGGAAGAGAGAGAGAGAGCGACTGGGGGGAAGAGAGAGAGAGAGCGACTGGGGGGAAGAGAGAGAGAGAGAGCGACGGGGGAAGAGGGAGAGAGAGCGACTGGGGGAAGAGAGAGAGAGAGCGACTGGGGGGAAGAGAGAGAGAGAGCGACGGGGGGGAAGAGAGAGAGAGCGACTGGGGGGAAGAGAGAGAGAGAGCGACTGGGGGGAAGAGAGAGAGAGTGACTGGGGGGAAGAGAGAGAGAGCGATTGGGGGGAAGAGAGAGAAGAGCGACTGGGGGGAAGAGAGAGAGAGCGACTGGGGGAAGAGAGAGACAGTGACTGGGGGGAAGAGATAGAGAGAGCGACTGGGGGGAAGAGAGAGAGAGAGCGACTGGGGGGAAGAGAGAGAGAGCGACTGGGGGGAAGAGAGAGAGTGAGAGCGAGTAGGGGGAAGAGAGAGAGAGAGAGCGACGGGGGGAAGAGAGAGAGAGAGCGATTGGGGGGAAGAGAGAGAGAGAGCGACTGGGGGGACAAGAGAGAGAGAGAACGACTGGGGGGAAGAGAGAGAGAGAGAGCGACGGGGGAAGAGAGAGAGAGAGCGACTGGGGGGAAGAGAGGGAGAGAGAGCGACTGGGGGGAGGAGAGAGAGAGAGAGCGACTGGGGGAAGAGAGAGAGAGAGAGCGACTGGGGGGATGAGAGAGAGAGAGAGCGACTGGGGGGAAGAGAGAGGGAGAGAGCGACTGGGGGAAGAGAGAGATAGAGCGACTGGGGGGAAGAGAGAGAGAGAGCAACTGGGGAGAAGAGAGAGAGACCGACTGGGGGGAAGAGAGAGAGAGCGACTGGGGGGAAGAGAGAGAGAGAGCGACTGGGGGAAGAGAGAGTGAGAGAGAGACTGGGGGGATGAGAGAGAGAGAGAGCGACTGGGGGGAAGAGAGAGGGAGAGAGCGACTGGGGGGAAGAGAGAGAGAGAGCGACTGGGGGAAGAGAGAGAGGGAGAGTGACTGGGGGGAAGAGAGAGAGAGAGAGAGCGACTGGGGGGAAGAGAGAGAGAGAGAGCGACTGGGGGGAAGACAGAGAGAGAGAGCGACTGGGGGGATGAGAGAGAGAGAGAGCGACTGGGGGGGAAGAGAGAGAGAGAGAGCGACTGGGGGGAAGAGAGAGAGAGAGCGACTGGGGGGGAAGAGAGAGAGAGCGACTGGGGGGACGAGAGAGAGAGCGACTGGGGGGAAGAGAGAGAGAGAGAGCGACTGGGGGGAAGAGAGAGGGAGAGAGACTGGGGGGAAGAGAGGGAGAGAGAGCGACTGGGGGGAGGAGAGAGAGAGAGAGCGACTGGGGGAAGAGAGAGAGAGAGAGCGACTGGGGGGATGAGAGAGAGAGAGAGCGACTGGGGGGAAGAGAGAGGGAGAGAGCGACTGGGGGAAGAGAGAGATAGAGCGACTGGGGGGAAGAGAGAGAGAGAGCAACTGGGGAGAAGAGAGAGAGACCGACTGGGGGGAAGAGAGAGAGAGCGACTGGGGGGAAGAGAGAGAGAGAGCGACTGGGGGAAGAGAGAGTGAGAGAGAGACTGGGGGGATGAGAGAGAGAGAGAGCGACTGGGGGGAAGAGAGAGGGAGAGAGCGACTGGGGGGAAGAGAGAGAGAGAGTGACTGGGGGAAGAGAGAGAGGGAGAGTGACTGGGGGGAAGAGAGAGAGAGAGAGAGCGACTGGGGGGAAGAGAGAGAGAGAGAGCGACTGGGGGGAAGACAGAGAGAGAGAGCGACTGGGGGGATGAGAGAGAGAGAGAGCGACTGGGGGGGAAGAGAGAGAGAGAGAGCGACTGGGGGGAAGAGAGAGAGAGAGCGACTGGGGGGGAAGAGAGAGAGAGAGAGCGACTGGGGGAAGAGAGAGAGAGAGAGCGACTGGGGGGATGAGAGAGAGGGAGAGCGACTGGGGGGAAGAGAGAGGGAGAGAGCGACTGGGGGAAGAGAGAGAGAGAGCGACTGGGGGGAAGAGAGAGAGAGAGCGACTGGGGGGAAGAGAGAATGACCGACTGGGGGGAAGAGAGAGAGAGCGACTGGGGGGAAGAGAGAGAGAGAGCGACTGGGGGAAGAGAGAGAGAGAGAGAGACTGGGGGGATGAGAGAGAGAGAGACCGACTGGGGGGAAGAGAGAGGGAGAGAGCGACTGGGGGGAAGAGAGAGAGAGAGCGACTGGGGGAAGAGAGAGAGAGAGAGTGACTGGGGGGAAGAGAGAGAGAGAGAGAGTGACTGGGGGGAAGAGAGAGAGAGAGAGAGCGACTGGGGGGAAGAGAGAGAGAGAGAGCGACTGGGGGGAAGACAGAGAGAGAGAGCGACTGGGGGGAAGAGAGAGAGAGAGAGAGCGACTGGGGGGAAGGGAGAGAGAGAGAGCGACTGGGGGGAAGAGAGAGAGAGAGAGCGACTGGGGGGAAGAGAGAGAGAGAGCGACTGGGGGGAAGAGAGAGAGAGAGAGCGACTGGGGGGAAGGGAGAGAGAGAGAGGGACTGGGGGGAAGGAAGAGCGGGGTAGGGGGAAAAACATATGATGTAATTAAATCAATGTATACAAACAACAAATGTGCAGTTAAAATTGGAGACAAACAAACAAAACACTTCCCACAGGGGCGGGGGGTGACGCAGGGCTCACCAATCTCACCGACGCTCTTTAATCTTTACATAAATGAATTGGCAAAACTACTTGAATAATCTACAGCACCCGGCCTCACCCTATGTGAATCCAAGGTTAAATTCCTCCTCTATGCAGATGACTTGGTTCTGCTGTCACCAACTAAGGAGGGTCTGAAGCAGAACCTGGATCTGCTGGAGTCGGTCTGTCAGACCTGGGCCCTGACAATAAACCTCCAAAAAACCAAAGTCCTCGTGTTCCAGCAATGATCCAGACATCAGGGACCCAAAATAAATCTCACACTAGGAGCAACTAAAATCGAACAAACCACTAACTACACATACTTGGGCATAAAAATCAGCTCTGCGGGAAATTTCAAACTGGCTGTGAATGAACTGAAAGAGAAAGCTAGAAGGGCTTTCTATGCCATTAAAAGATCAATCCAAATAGAAATCCCAATTAGCATTTGGCTCAAAATTTTCAAATCAGTAATTGGACCAATTGCACTCTATGGCAGTGAAGTGTGGGGACCGCTAACACAACAAGAATTTGCAAAATGGGACAAACACCCAATTGAGATCCTACATGCAGAATTCTGTAAAAGTATCCTCCGGACTCAAAGGAAAACCGTAAACAATGCATGCAGTGCAGAACTAGGCCAATTTCCACTAATAATTACTGTCCAAAAAAGAGCCACCAAATTTTGGAAACACCTAAAAATGAGCAACACCCACTGCTTTCATTACGAAGCCTTGAAATGCCAAGAGAGGACCATAAAGAAGAACTCCCTCAGTCAACTAGTCCTGGGACTCAGTGAAGCAACCACTAACACTACTAACAATAACCAGCCCCAGGACAGTGACATCATAGCACAGAGAATTCGACCCAACACAATTGTCACTAAGCAAATGGAAAAATACCTGTCATATTGAGCAGAAACAACAAAAACCCAAAGCAAACTCAATTGCTACTTGGCCCTAAACAGACAATACAACATGGCTGAGTACCTGACCATGGTAAAGGATAACAAACTGAGAAAAACCTTGACAAGGTACAGAATAAGTGAACATAGCCTGGCGATCGAAAAAGGCAGACACAGGCAGACCAGGCTGCCAAGAGAGGACAGGATATGCTCTCACTGCAGTCAGGGAGAGGTGGAGACAGAGATGCACTGTGGTGAAATATATTCCATTCATCACTGCCTGTTTTCTGTGTCTTGTAACTGCCTGCTTTCCGTGTCTTTTCCCTTCCCCCAGTCCTCATGTATTATGTATTGGAATGTGCTGGAATTGGTTGTGTGCAGGGCTCCGCCCATACCTGGCTCCTTTGTAATCTAAGTCAGTCGGGCATCAGCCTCCTGAAGGAAGACATCTCTCTAGTTTACGTGTTATGTTCTAAGTTAATAAAAGCCTTACTTTTGTTCTGCTAACTTCGAGTCTCGGAATAATTGAGGCACATCAATTTTATTAACTTAAATTTTCAACACTATGGATCAACTCCTGAAACCCGAACGTTTGGATTTGGATCAACATGCTCCGGACGCATCAGCACGCTTCGGACACTGGTTTGACTGTATGGAATTCTTCCTGGACAATTCCGCAGCTGTCAAAGACGCTACGGACACTGCGAAGATGAGACTCGGAATGCTACGGAATTGGGTAAGCCACCGGGTTTACCCCCTCATCCAAGACGCCGATACGTACCTGGCCGCCTGCAACATCTTAAAGGCGCATTACCAGCAGCCTACGAATGAGGTGTATGCTAGGCATCTACTCGCTACTCGCGCACAGCGACCTGGGGAATCGGTGGAGGAGTTCCTAAGCATCCTGAAAAAGCTTGGCAAGGACTGTAAGTGCCGAGATGTAAAAGCCGCAGTGTACACCGACGAGCTTGTTCGCGATGCCTTTATCACAGGCCTCAGCTCCACTCACATCCGGCAAAGACTGCTGGAAAAAACGGAGTTGGACCTGAAACAGGCTGCGGACACCGCGCGGTCCCTGGAGATGGCCCAGAGAAACTCGGACGCCTACTCTTCAGCCCGCGCCGCCCACGCCGCCACGTGTGCGCCGAGGGTGCCGCCATCTTGGAAGGCATCTTCCCCGCCCGGCAGCCCGACACCGGCGGGGCCCAGCTCTCCCCCCAGAAGCCCTACGACAGCCGCGACGCGTCAAGGACCCAACTGCTACTTCTGCGGGCAGCCAAAGCACACCACAAACCTGTGCCCGGCGAAAGGCACCACCTGCTTTAAGTGCGGTAAGAAGGGGCACTTCGGGAAGGTGTGCAGAGGGAACCCCGCCGGAAAACCAACCGCCGGAAAACCCGCCACCGCCGCGTGTGCGCCGTGGGAGCGGCCATCTTGGACGCCATCTTGCCCGACCTCGTGGGGTCCGCCATCTTATGAGCAGACAGCGTGGACGCCATCTTGTCTCGATCAGGGCCCTACAGTGGCATCGGTCACAGTGGACCAGACCAGGCCGCATCCGCTATCCAAATCAATGGTGGACATCGAGGTAAACGGGTGCCGGGTTAAATGCTTAATTGACAGTGGAAGCTACTGGCACAACAACTCTCCCTAAAGGTGGTCCCTGCTCAGGGTACCATCTCTATGGCCGATAAAACCCAGACATCGACCATTCTGGGTTACTGCACGGTACAATTGTGCGTTAACGGAACTGTGTATGATAATTTTAAAGTATTAATCATGAAGAATCTATGTGCGAGCGTGATCTTGGGTTTGGATTTCCAGTGCAACCACCAAAGCATCACGCTCAAGTACGGTGGGTCCCAGCCGCCCCTCACAGTGTGCGGTCTGGCTACCCTGAAGGTAAAGCCGCCTTCGCTATTCGCGAACCTTACCCCTAACTGCCGGCCACTAGCGACCAAAAGCAGGAGGTACAGCTGGGAGGACAGGCGGTTTATCGCGACCGAGGTAGACAGGCTCCTGAAAGAGCGCATTATTGAACACAGCAACAGCCCGTGGCACGCCCAAGTGGTAGTGGTAAGGGGTAGCGAGAAGAAACGGATGGTGATCGACTATAGTCAAACGATCAACAGGTACACCCTACTAGACACCTACCCGCTACCCCGCATATCAGAAATGGTGAACCAAATCGCCCAATACCGGGTGTTCTCCACCATCGACCTCAAGTCAGCGTACCACCAGCTCCCTATCAGACCAGAGGACCGCCCGTACACCGCTTTCGAGGCGAACGGACGCCTCTACCAATTCCTCAGAGTCCCCTTTGGGGTGACGAACGGGGTCTCGGTCTTTCAGAGGGAGATGGATCGCATGGTCGATGACCACCACTTGCAGGCAACCTTCCCCTACCTCGACAACGTCACCATCTGCGGTCACAACCAGCAGGATCACGACTCGAACCTCGAGAGGTTCCTGAAAACCGCACAAAAACTCAACCTCACCTATAACGAGGACAAGTGCGTTTTCAACACTACGCGCCTCTGCGTACCGGGCAGCGTGGTGGAGAATGGGGAAATCGGACCAGACCCCGACCGATTGCGCCCCCTACGGGAGCTGCCCCTGCCCAACACTCCCAAAGCCCTGAAAAGGTGCCTGGGGTTATTTTCTTACTATTCCCAATGGGTCCCCAACTACTCCGACAAAGCCCGCCCCCTCTTGAAAGCATCCTCTTTTCCGCTCTCTGCTGAGGCCCATGCCGCCTTCAAAAGCATTAAGCAGGATATTGAGCGGGCCACGCTACAGGCAGTGGACGAGAACACTCCATTTCAAGTGGAAAGTGATGCGTCTGACTTCGCCTTGGCGGCCACCCTCAACCAGGCGGGGCGGCCCGTAGCTTTCTTCTCGAGGACCCTCCAAGGGCCCGAGATCAGACACTCCTCCGTGGAAAAGGAGGCCCAAGCCATCGTGGAGGCAGTGCGCCTCTGGCGCCACTACCTAGCCGGCAAACGCTTCCCCCTACTTACCGACCAGCGGTCGGTAGCGTTTATGTTCAACAATAAACAGAGGGGGAAGATTAAAAATGATAAGATTCTTAGGTGGCGGATCGAGCTCTCCACTTTCGAGTACGACATCATTTACCGGCCAGGGGCCCTTAACGAATCCCCTGACGCCCTCTCACGAGGGATGTGTGCCAGCGCCACCGAGGATCGGCTACAGACCCTCCACAACGACCTCTGCCACCCAGGGGTCACGCGGCTGTTCCACTTCATAAAGTCCCGTAACTTACCCTACTCGATTGAGGAAGTTCGGTCTCTGACCAGGAACTGCCGCACTTGCGCTGAGTGCAAGCCTCGGTTCTACCGCCCAGATAGAGCCCACTTAATCAAAGCTACACAGCCCTTCGAGCGGCTCAGCTTAGATTTCAAGGGCCCCCTCCCGCCCGTCGACCGCAATGTTTACTTCCTGAACATTGTGGACGAATACTCCCGTTTCCCATTCGCCTTCCCCTGCCCAGACATGACCAGCGCCACGGTCATTAAATGCCTCAACAGCCTGTTCTGCCTGTTCGGTATGCCGAGCTATATCCACACGGATAGGGGGGCGTCCTTCATGAGTGAAGAGCTACGCCAGTACATGCTGTCCAAGGGGATCGCCACGAGCCGTACCACCAGCTACAACCCCCGGGGTAACGGCCAGGTGGAGCGAGAGAACGGGACAGTGTGGAAAGCAGTCACTCTAGCTCTAAGGACCAAGGGCCTCCCTATCTCCCGCTGGCAGGAAGTCCTCTCGGATGTGCTCCATTCGATACGGTCGCTATTGTATACGGCCACTAATGCCACGCCTCATGAACGAATGTTTGTCTTTCCTCGGAAATCCACCTCAGGCGTATCCATGCCGTCATGGCTCTCCACCCCAGGTCCGGTACTCGTGCGAAGGCATGTGAGGGGCCACAAGACGGACCCTCTCGTGGAGCCAGTACACCTACTCCACGCCAACCCCCAATACGCATATGTCCGGCACGCCGACGGAAGGGAGGACACCGTGTCCATAAAAGACGTCGACCCAGCCGGCATCGACAACAACCACGGCAATAGCAGCGACGACGATCACAGCAACCCTTACCCACCCACTACTCTTTCATCACCCCCGGAAGAACATCGACCAACGGCACCCCCACCAACTACCCCTTCAACAACCCCGGCGGCACCCCCGGCAGAGACCCAGGAGGCTACCGGGGACACCCAGCCGACACCCGCGGCACCACAACAGCCACGTCGGTCGCAGAGGACTATCAAACCCCCGAACAGACTAAATCTATAGAAGGGGTGAATGTGATGAAATATATTCCATTCATCACTGCCTGTTTTCTGTGTCTTGTAACTGCCTGCTTTCCGTGTCTTTTCCCTTCCCCCAGTCCTCATGTATTATGTATTGGAATGTGCTGGAATTGGTTGTGTGCAGGGCTCCGCCCATACCTGGCTCCTTTGTAATCTAAGTCAGTCGGGCATCAGCCTCCTGAAGGAAGACATCTCTCTAGTTTACGTGTTATGTTCTAAGTTAATAAAAGCCTTACTTTTGTTCTGCTAACTTCGAGTCTCGGAATAATTGAGGCACATCATGCACTTCCTCACAGCCTGTGGAAAATATCAGGGCATCAGGGAGAATTTCTACCAAAAATTCTCACAAATATGCCCTGAATTCAGAAATTTGAATGCCGACCAAAAACTCCCATACCTACTAGGGGAAGAGAGAAACTGTGTAACACTAGCGGCACACTATGTTACAGCTTGCCATAAACAGAGGGACAACAAGTAAACCTAAGAAAAGAGTATATATAAATTATGCGAATGTATATTTATACACTCAGGAATATATCTGTTTATACACTGTATGAATAGATCTGCGTTTATGTGTTCAACCATAAATGTATTTTGATGCTTTGGCAACATAAGATGTACCTTATCATGCCAATAAAGCGATTTGAATTGAATTGAATTGAAAAATTGAGAGAGAGCGACTGGGGGAAGAGAAAGAGAGAGAGAGCGACTGGGGGGAAGAGAGAGAGAGAGAGCGACTGGGGGAAGAGAGAGAGAGAGAGCGACTGGGGGGAAGAGAGAGAGAGAGAGCGACTGGGGGGAAGAGAGAGAGAGAGCGACTGGGGGGAAGAGAGAGAGAGAGAGCGACTGGGGGGAAGAGAGAGAGAGAGCAACTGGGGGAAGAGAGAGAGAGCGACTGGGGGAAGAGAGAGAGAGCGACTGGGGGGAAGAGAGAGATAGAGAGCGACTGGGGGGAAGAGAGAGAGAGAGAGCGACTGGTGGGAAGAGAGAGAGAGAGCGACTGGAGGGAAGAGAGAGAGAGAGAGAGCGACTGGGGGGAAGAGAGAGAGAGAGAGCGACTGGGGGGAAGAGAGAGAGGGCAACTGGGGGGAAGAGAGAGAGCGACTGGGGGGATGAGAGAATGAGAGAGCGACTGGGGGGAAGAGAGAGAGAGAGAGAGACTGGGGAAGAGAGAGAGAGAGAGAGAGACTGGGGGGAAGAGAGAGAGAGAGAGCGACTGGGGGAAGAGAGAGAGAGAGCGACTGGGGGGAAGAGAGAGAGAAAGCGACTGGGGGGAAGAGAGAGAGAGAGAGTGACTGGGGGGAAGAGAGAGAGAGTGACGGGGGGAAGAGAGAGAGAGCGACGGGGGAAGATAGAGAGAGAGAGCGACTGGGGGGAAGAGAGAGAGAGAGCGACTGGGGGAAGAGAGAGAGAGAGAGTGACTGTGGGGAAGAGAGAGAGAGAGAGCGACTGGGGGGAAGAGAGAGAGAGAGAGCGACTGGGGGGAAGAGTGAGAGAGAGAGCGACTGAGGGGAAGAGCGAGAGAGAGCGACTGGGGGGATGAGAGAGTGAGAGAGCGACTGGGGGGAAGAGAGAGAGAGAGAGCGACTGGGGGGAAGAGAGAGAGAGAGAGCGACTGGGGGGAAGAGAGAGAGAGAGAACGACTGGGGGGAAGAGAGAGAGAGAGCGACTTGGGGGAAGAGAGAGAGAGAGCGACTGAGGGGAAGAGAGAGAGAGAGCGACTGGGGGGAAGAGAGAGAGAGAGCGACTGGGGGGAAGAGAGAGAGAGCGACTGGGGGGAAGAGAGAGAGAGCGACTGGGGGGAAGAGAGAGAGAGCGACTGGGGGAAGAGAGAGCGAGCGACTGGGGGGAAGAGAGAGAGAGAGCGACTGGGGGGAATAGAGAGAGAGAGCGACTGGGGGGAAGAGAGAGAGAGCGACTGGGGGGGAAGAGAGAGAGTGAGAGCGAGTAGGGGGAAGAGAGAGAGAGAGAGCGACTGGGGGGAAGAGAGAGAGAGAGCGACTGGGGGGAAGAGAGAGAGAGAGCGACGGGGAATGAAGAGAGAGAGAGCGACTGGGGGGAAGAGAGAGAGAGAGAGCGACTGGGGGAAGAGAGAGAGAGAGAGGGACTGGGGGGAAGAGAGAGAGAGAGAGAGCAACTGGGGGGAAGAGAGAGAGAGAGAGCGACTGGGGGGATGAGAGAGATAGAGAGCGACTGGGGGGAAGAGAGAGAGAGAGAGCGACTGGGGGGAAGAGAGAGAGAGAGAGCGACTGGGGGGAAGAGAGAGAGAGAGAGCGACTGGGGGGAAGAGAGAGAGAGAGAGAGCGACTGGGGTGAAGGGAGAGAGAGAGAGCGACTGGGGGGAAGGGAGAGAGAGAGAGCGACTGGGGGGAAGAGAGAGAGAACTGAACTGAGAGAGCGACTGGGGGGAAGAGAGAGAGAGACAGCGACTGGGGGGAAGAGAGAGAGAGAGAGCGACTGGGGGGAAGGGACAGAGAGAGAGCGACTGGGGGGAAGAGAGAGAGAGAGTGACGGGGGAAGAGACAGAGAGAGAGGGACTGGGGGGAAGAGAGAGAGAGAGAGAGCGACTGGGGGGAAGAGAGAGAGAGAGCGACTGGGGGAAGAGAGAGAGAGAGAGGGACTGGGGGGAAGAGATAGAGAGAGAGAGCGACTGGGGGGAAGAGAGAGAGAGAGAGCGACTGGGGGGATGAGAGAGAGAGAGAGCGACTGGGGGGAAGAGAGAGAGAGAGAGCGACTGGGGGGAAGAGAGAAAGAGAGGGCGACTGGGGGGAAGAGAGAGAGAGAGAGCGACTGGGGGGAAGAGAGAGAGAGAGAGCGACTGGGGGGAAGGGAGAGAGAGAGAGCGACTGGGGGGAAGGGAGAGAGAGAGAGCGACTGGGGGGAAGAGAGAGAGAGAGAGCGACTGGGGGGAAGAGAGAGAGAGACAGCGACTGGGGGGAAGAGAGAGAGAGAGAGCGACTGGGGGGAAGAGACAGAGAGAGAGCGACTGGGGGGAAGAGAGAGAGAGAGCGACGGGGGAAGAGAGACAGAGAGCGACTGGGGGAAGAGAGCGAGAGCGACTGGGGGGAAGAGAGAGAGAGAGCGACTGGGGGAAGAGAGAGAGAGAGCGACTGGGGGGAAGAGAGAGAGCAACTGGGGGGAAGAGAGAGAGAGCGACTGGGGGGAAGAGAGAGAGAGCGACTGGGGGAAGAGAGAGGGAGTGACTGGAGGGAAGAGAGAGAGAGAGCGACTGGGGGGAAGAGAGAGAAAGAGCGACTGGGTGGAAGAGTGAGAGAGAGAGAGAGCGACTGGGGGAAAGAGAGGGAGCGACTGGGGGGAAGAGAGAGAGAGAGAGCGACTGGGGGAAGAGAGAGAGAGAGAGCGACTGGGGGGAAGAGAGAGAGATAGAGCGACTGGGGGGAAGAGAGAGAGAGAGAGCGACTGGGGGAAAGAGAGAGAGAGAGAGAGAGCGACTGGGGGGAAGAGAGAGAGAGAGAGAGCGACTGGGGGGAAGAGAGAGAGGACGACTGGGGGGAAGAGAGAGAGAGAGAGCGACTGGGGGGAAGAGAGAGAGAGAGAGCGACTGGGGGGAATAGCGAGAGAGAGCGACTGGGGGGATGAGAGAATGAGAGAGCGACTGGGGGGAAGAGAGAGAGAGAGAGAGAGACTGGGGGAAGAGAGAGAGAGAGGGCGACTGGGGGGAAGAGAGAGAGAGAGAGCGACTGGGGGGGAAGAGAGAGAGAGAGCGACTGGGGCGAAGAGAGAGAGAGAGAGCAACTGGGGGGAAGAGAGAGAGAGAGAGCGACTGGGGGGAAGAGAGAGAGAGAGAGCGACTGGGGGGAAGAGAGAGAGAGAGAGTGACTGGGGGGAAGAGAGAGAGAGAGAGCGACTGGGGGGAAGAGAGAGAGAGAGCGACGGGGGAAGAGAGAGAGAGAGCGACTGGGGGAAGAGAGAGAGAGAGCGACTGGGGGGAAGAGAGAGAGAGAGCGACTGGGGGAAGAGAGAGAGAGAGCGACTGGGGGGAAGAGAGAGAGCAACAGGGGGGAAGAGAGAGAGAGCGACTGAGGGGAAGAGAGAGAGAGAGCGACTGGGGGGAAGAGAGAGAGAGAGCGACTGGGGGGAAGAGAGAGAGAGCGACTGGGGGGAAGAGAGAGAGAGCGACTGGGGGGAAGAGAGAGAGAGCGACTGGGGGAAGAGAGAGCGAGCGACTGGGGGGAAGAGAGAGAGAGAGCGACTGGGGGGAATAGAGAGAGAGAGCGACTGGGGGGAAGAGAGAGAGAGCGACTGGGGGGGAAGAGAGAGAGTGAGAGCGAGTAGGGGGAAGAGAGAGAGAGAGAGCGACTGCGGGGAAGAGAGAGAGAGAGCGACGGGGAAGGAAGAGAGAGAGAGCGACTGGGGGGAAGAGAGAGAGAGAGAGCGACTGGGGGAAGAGAGAGAGAGAGAGGGACTGGGGGGAAGAGAGAGAGAGAGAGAGCAACTGGGGGGAAGAGAGAGAGAGAGAGCGACTGGGGGGATGAGAGAGATAGAGAGCGACTGGGGGGAAGAGAGAGAGAGAGAGCGACTGGGGGGAAGAGAGAGAGAGAGAGCGACTGGGGGGAAGAGAGAGAGAGAGAGCGACTGGGGGGAAGAGAGAGAGAGAGAGAGCGACTGGGGTGAAGGGAGAGAGAGAGAGCGACTGGGGGGAAGGGAGAGAGAGAGAGCGACTGGGGGGAAGAGAGAGAGAACTGAACTGAGAGAGCGACTGGGGGGAAGAGAGAGAGAGACAGCGACTGGGGGGAAGAGAGAGAGAGAGAGCGACTGGGGGGAAGGGACAGAGAGAGAGCGACTGGGGGGAAGAGAGAGAGAGAGCGACGGGGGAAGAGACAGAGAGAGAGGGACTGGGGGGAAGAGAGAGAGAGAGAGAGCGACTGGGGGGAAGAGAGAGAGAGAGCGACTGGGGGAAGAGAGAGAGAGAGAGGGACTGGGGGGAAGAGATAGAGAGAGAGAGCGACGGGGGAAGAGAGAGAGAGAGCGACTGGGGGAAGAGAGAGAGAGAGCGACTGGGGGGAAGAGAGAGAGAGAGCGACTGGGGGAAGAGAGAGAGAGAGCGACTGGGGGAAGAGAGAGAGCAACTGGGGGGAAGAGAGAGAGAACGACTGGGGGGAAGAGAGAGAGAGCGACTGGGGGAAGAGAGAGAGAGTGACTGGGGGGAAGAGAGAGAGAGAGCGACTGGGGGGAAGAGTGAGAGAGAGAGAGAGCGACTGGGGGAAAGCGAGGGAGCGACTGGGGGGAAGAGAGAGAGAGAGAGCGACTGGGGGAAGAGAGAGCGAGAGAGCGACTGGGGGGAAGAGAGAGAGAGAGAGCGACTGGGGGGAGGAGAGAGAGTGAGAGCGACTGGGGGGAAGAGAGAGAGAGAGAGAGAGCAACTGGGGGGAAGAGAGAGAGAGAGCGACTGGGGGGAAGAGAGAGAGGGCGACTGGGGGGAAGAGAGAGAGAGAGAGCGACTGGGGGGAAGAGAGAGAGAGAGAGCGACTGGGGGGAAGAGCGAGAGAGAGCGACTGGGGGGATGAGAGAGTGAGAGAGCCACTGGGGGGAAGAGAGAGAGAGAGAGACTGGGGGAAGAGAGAGAGAGAGTGACTGGGGGGAAGGGAGAGAGAGAGAGCGACTGGGGAGGAAGAGAGAGAGTGAGCGACTGGGGCGAAGAGAGAGAGAGAGAGCGACTGGTGGGAAGAGAGAGAGAGAGAGCGACTGGGGGGAAGAGAGAGAGAGAGAGCGACTGGGGGGAATAGAGAGAGAGAGCGACTGGGGGGAAGAGAGAGAGAGCGACTGGGGGGGAAGAGAGAGAGTGAGAGCGAGTAGGGGGAAGAGAGAGAGAGAGAGCGACTGGGGGGAAGAGAGAGAGAGAGCGACTGGGGGGAAGAGAGAGAGAGAGAGCGACGGGGAAGGAAGAGAGAGAGCGACTGGGGGGAAGAGAGAGAGAGAGAGCGACTGGGGGAAGAGAGAGAGAGAGAGGGACTGGGGGGAAGAGAGAGAGAGAGAGAGCAACTGGGGGGAAGAGAGAGAGAGAGAGCGACTGGGGGGATGAGAGAGATAGAGAGCGACTGGGGGGAAGAGAGAGAGAGAGAGCGACTGGGGGGAAGAGAGAGAGAGAGAGAGCGACTGGGGGGAAGAGAGAGAGAGAGAGCGACTGGGCGGAAGAGAGAGAGAGAGAGCGACTGGGGTGAAGGGAGAGAGAGAGAGCGACTGGGGGGAAGGGAGAGAGAGAGAGCGACTGGGGGGAAGAGAGAGAGAGAGAGCGACTGGGGGAAGAGAGAGAGAGACAGCGACTGGGGGGAAGAGAGAGAGAGAGAGCGACTGGGGGGAAGGGACAGAGAGAGAGCGACTGGGGGGAAGAGAGAGAGAGAGCGACGGGGGAAGAGACAGAGAGAGAGGGACTGGGGGGAAGAGAGAGAGAGAGAGAGCGACTGGGGGGAAGAGAGAGAGAGAGGGACTGGGGGAAGAGAGAGAGAGAGAGGGACTGGGGGGAAGAGAGAGAGAGAGAGAGCAACTGGGGGGAAGAGAGAGAGAGAGAGCGACTGGGGGGATGAGAGAGATAGAGAGCGACTGGGGGGAAGAGAGAGAGAGAGAGCGACTGGGGGGAAGAGAGAGAGAGAGAGCGACTGGGGGGAAGAGAGAGAGAGAGAGCGACTGGGGGGAAGAGAGAGAGAGAGAGAGCGACTGGGGTGAAGGGAGAGAGAGAGAGCGACTGGGGGGAAGGGAGAGAGAGAGAGCGACTGGGGGGAAGAGAGAGAGAACTGAACTGAGAGAGCGACTGGGGGGAAGAGAGAGAGAGACAGCGACTGGGGGGAAGAGAGAGAGAGAGAGCGACTGGGGGGAAGGGACAGAGAGAGAGCGACTGGGGGGAAGAGAGAGAGAGAGCGACGGGGGAAGAGACAGAGAGAGAGGGACTGGGGGGAAGAGAGAGAGAGAGAGAGCGACTGGGGGGAAGAGAGAGAGAGAGCGACTGGGGGAAGAGAGAGAGAGAGAGGGACTGGGGGGAAGAGATAGAGAGAGAGAGCGACGGGGGAAGAGAGAGAGAGAGCGACTGGGGGAAGAGAGAGAGAGAGCGACTGGGGGGAAGAGAGAGAGAGAGCGACTGGGGGAAGAGAGAGAGAGAGCGACTGGGGGAAGAGAGAGAGCAACTGGGGGGAAGAGAGAGAGAACGACTGGGGGGAAGAGAGAGAGAGCGACTGGGGGAAGAGAGAGAGAGTGACTGGGGGGAAGAGAGAGAGAGAGCGACTGGGGGGAAGAGTGAGAGAGAGAGAGAGCGACTGGGGGAAAGCGAGGGAGCGACTGGGGGGAAGAGAGAGAGAGAGAGCGACTGGGGGAAGAGAGAGCGAGAGAGCGACTGGGGGGAAGAGAGAGAGAGAGAGCGACTGGGGGGAGGAGAGAGAGTGAGAGCGACTGGGGGGAAGAGAGAGAGAGAGAGAGAGCAACTGGGGGGAAGAGAGAGAGAGAGCGACTGGGGGGAAGAGAGAGAGGGCGACTGGGGGGAAGAGAGAGAGAGAGAGCGACTGGGGGGAAGAGAGAGAGAGAGAGCGACTGGGGGGAAGAGCGAGAGAGAGCGACTGGGGGGATGAGAGAGTGAGAGAGCCACTGGGGGGAAGAGAGAGAGAGAGAGACTGGGGGAAGAGAGAGAGAGAGTGACTGGGGGGAAGGGAGAGAGAGAGAGCGACTGGGGAGGAAGAGAGAGAGTGAGCGACTGGGGCGAAGAGAGAGAGAGAGAGCGACTGGTGGGAAGAGAGAGAGAGAGAGCGACTGGGGGGAAGAGAGAGAGAGAGAGCGACTGGGGGGAATAGAGAGAGAGAGCGACTGGGGGGAAGAGAGAGAGAGCGACTGGGGGGGAAGAGAGAGAGTGAGAGCGAGTAGGGGGAAGAGAGAGAGAGAGAGCGACTGGGGGGAAGAGAGAGAGAGAGCGACTGGGGGGAAGAGAGAGAGAGAGAGCGACGGGGAAGGAAGAGAGAGAGCGACTGGGGGGAAGAGAGAGAGAGAGAGCGACTGGGGGGAAGAGAGAGAGAGAGAGAGCGACTGGGGTGAAGGGAGAGAGAGAGAGCGACTGGGGGGAAGGAAGAGAGAGAGAGCGACTGGGGGGAAGAGAGAGAGAACTGAACTGAGAGAGCGACTGGGGGGAATAGAGAGAGAGAGCGACTGGGGGGAAGAGAGAGAGAGCGACTGGGGGGGAAGAGAGAGAGTGAGAGCGAGTAGGGGGAAGAGAGAGAGAGAGAGCGACTGGGGGGAAGAGAGAGAGAGAGCGACTGGGGGGAAGAGAGAGAGAGAGAGCGACGGGGAAGGAAGAGAGAGAGCGACTGGGGGGAAGAGAGAGAGAGAGAGCGACTGGGGGAAGAGAGAGAGAGAGAGGGACTGGGGGGAAGAGAGAGAGAGAGAGAGCAACTGGGGGGAAGAGAGAGAGAGAGAGCGACTGGGGGGATGAGAGAGATAGAGAGCGACTGGGGGGAAGAGAGAGAGAGAGAGCGACTGGGGGGAAGAGAGAGAGAGAGAGAGCGACTGGGGGGAAGAGAGAGAGAGAGAGCGACTGGGGGGAAGAGAGAGAGAGAGAGCGACTGGGGTGAAGGGAGAGAGAGAGAGCGACTGGGGGGAAGGGAGAGAGAGAGAGCGACTGGGGGGAAGAGAGAGAGAGAGAGCGACTGGGGGAAGAGAGAGAGAGACAGCGACTGGGGGGAAGAGAGAGAGAGAGAGCGACTGGGGGGAAGGGACAGAGAGAGAGCGACTGGGGGGAAGAGAGAGAGAGAGCGACGGGGGAAGAGACAGAGAGAGAGGGACTGGGGGGAAGAGAGAGAGAGAGAGAGCGACTGGGGGGAAGAGAGAGAGAGAGAGTGACTGGGGGAAGAGAGAGAGAGAGAGGGACTGGGGGGAAGAGATAGAGAGAGAGAGCGACTGGGGGGAAGAGAGAGAGAGAGCGACTTGGGGGAAGAGAGAGAGAGAGCGACTGAGGGGAAGAGAGAGAGAGAGCGACTGGGGGGAAGAGAGAGAGAGAGCGACTGGGGGGAAGAGAGAGAGAGCGACTGGGGGGAAGAGAGAGAGAGCGACTGGGGGGAAGAGAGAGAGAGCGACTGGGGGAAGAGAGAGCGAGCGACTGGGGGGAAGAGAGAGAGAGAGCGACTGGGGGGAATAGAGAGAGAGAGCGACTGGGGGGAAGAGAGAGAGAGCGACTGGGGGGGAAGAGAGAGAGTGAGAGCGAGTAGGGGGAAGAGAGAGAGAGAGAGCGACTGGGGGGAAGAGAGAGAGAGAGCGACTGGGGGGAAGAGAGAGAGAGAGCGACGGGGAAGGAAGAGAGAGAGAGCGACTGGGGGGAAGAGAGAGAGAGAGAGCGACTGGGGGAAGAGAGAGAGAGAGAGGGACTGGGGGGAAGAGAGAGAGAGAGAGAGCAACTGGGGGGAAGAGAGAGAGAGAGAGCGACTGGGGGGATGAGAGAGATAGAGAGCGACTGGGGGGAAGAGAGAGAGAGAGAGCGACTGGGGGGAAGAGAGAGAGAGAGAGCGACTGGGGGGAAGAGAGAGAGAGAGAGCGACTGGGGGGAAGAGAGAGAGAGAGAGAGCGACTGGGGTGAAGGGAGAGAGAGAGAGCGACTGGGGGGAAGGGAGAGAGAGAGAGCGACTGGGGGGAAGAGAGAGAGAACTGAACTGAGAGAGCGACTGGGGGGAAGAGAGAGAGAGACAGCGACTGGGGGGAAGAGAGAGAGAGAGAGCGACTGGGGGGAAGGGACAGAGAGAGAGCGACTGGGGGGAAGAGAGAGAGAGAGCGACGGGGGAAGAGACAGAGAGAGAGGGACTGGGGGGAAGAGAGAGAGAGAGAGAGCGACTGGGGGGAAGAGAGAGAGAGAGGGACTGGGGGAAGAGAGAGAGAGAGAGGGACTGGGGGGAAGAGAGAGAGAGAGAGAGCAACTGGGGGGAAGAGAGAGAGAGAGAGCGACTGGGGGGATGAGAGAGATAGAGAGCGACTGGGGGGAAGAGAGAGAGAGAGAGCGACTGGGGGGAAGAGAGAGAGAGAGAGCGACTGGGGGGAAGAGAGAGAGAGAGAGCGACTGGGGGGAAGAGAGAGAGAGAGAGAGCGACTGGGGTGAAGGGAGAGAGAGAGAGCGACTGGGGGGAAGGGAGAGAGAGAGAGCGACTGGGGGGAAGAGAGAGAGAACTGAACTGAGAGAGCGACTGGGGGGAAGAGAGAGAGAGACAGCGACTGGGGGGAAGAGAGAGAGAGAGAGCGACTGGGGGGAAGGGACAGAGAGAGAGCGACTGGGGGGAAGAGAGAGAGAGAGCGACGGGGGAAGAGACAGAGAGAGAGGGACTGGGGGGAAGAGAGAGAGAGAGAGAGCGACTGGGGGGAAGAGAGAGAGAGAGCGACTGGGGGGAAGAGAGAGAGAGAGAGCGACTGGGGGGAAGAGAGAGAGAGAGAGCGACTGGGGGGAAGAGAGAGAGAGAGAGAGCGACTGGGGTGAAGGGAGAGAGAGAGAGCGACTGGGGGGAAGGAAGAGAGAGAGAGCGACTGGGGGGAAGAGAGAGAGAACTGAACTGAGAGAGCGACTGGGGGGAATAGAGAGAGAGAGCGACTGGGGGGAAGAGAGAGAGAGCGACTGGGGGGGAAGAGAGAGAGTGAGAGCGAGTAGGGGGAAGAGAGAGAGAGAGAGCGACTGGGGGGAAGAGAGAGAGAGAGCGACTGGGGGGAAGAGAGAGAGAGAGAGCGACGGGGAAGGAAGAGAGAGAGCGACTGGGGGGAAGAGAGAGAGAGAGAGCGACTGGGGGAAGAGAGAGAGAGAGAGGGACTGGGGGGAAGAGAGAGAGAGAGAGAGCAACTGGGGGGAAGAGAGAGAGAGAGAGCGACTGGGGGGATGAGAGAGATAGAGAGCGACTGGGGGGAAGAGAGAGAGAGAGAGCGACTGGGGGGAAGAGAGAGAGAGAGAGAGCGACTGGGGGGAAGAGAGAGAGAGAGAGCGACTGGGGGGAAGAGAGAGAGAGAGAGCGACTGGGGTGAAGGGAGAGAGAGAGAGCGACTGGGGGGAAGGGAGAGAGAGAGAGCGACTGGGGGGAAGAGAGAGAGAGAGAGCGACTGGGGGAAGAGAGAGAGAGACAGCGACTGGGGGGAAGAGAGAGAGAGAGAGCGACTGGGGGGAAGGGACAGAGAGAGAGCGACTGGGGGGAAGAGAGAGAGAGAGCGACGGGGGAAGAGACAGAGAGAGAGGGACTGGGGGGAAGAGAGAGAGAGAGAGAGCGACTGGGGGGAAGAGAGAGAGAGAGAGTGACTGGGGGAAGAGAGAGAGAGAGAGGGACTGGGGGGAAGAGATAGAGAGTGAGAGCGACTGGGGGGAAGAGAGAGAGAGAGCGACTTGGGGGAAGAGAGAGAGAGAGCGACTGAGGGGAAGAGAGAGAGAGAGCGACTGGGGGGAAGAGAGAGAGAGAGCGACTGGGGGGAAGAGAGAGAGAGCGACTGGGGGGAAGAGAGAGAGAGCGACTGGGGGGAAGAGAGAGAGAGCGACTGGGGGAAGAGAGAGCGAGCGACTGGGGGGAAGAGAGAGAGAGAGCGACTGGGGGGAATAGAGAGAGAGAGCGACTGGGGGGAAGAGAGAGAGAGCGACTGGGGGGGAAGAGAGAGAGTGAGAGCGAGTAGGGGGAAGAGAGAGAGAGAGAGCGACTGGGGGGAAGAGAGAGAGAGAGCGACTGGGGGGAAGAGAGAGAGAGAGCGACGGGGAAGGAAGAGAGAGAGAGCGACTGGGGGGAAGAGAGAGAGAGAGAGCGACTGGGGGAAGAGAGAGAGAGAGAGGGACTGGGGGGAAGAGAGAGAGAGAGAGAGCAACTGGGGGGAAGAGAGAGAGAGAGAGCGACTGGGGGGATGAGAGAGATAGAGAGCGACTGGGGGGAAGAGAGAGAGAGAGAGCGACTGGGGGGAAGAGAGAGAGAGAGAGCGACTGGGGGGAAGAGAGAGAGAGAGAGCGACTGGGGGGAAGAGAGAGAGAGAGAGAGCGACTGGGGTGAAGGGAGAGAGAGAGAGCGACTGGGGGGAAGGGAGAGAGAGAGAGCGACTGGGGGGAAGAGAGAGAGAACTGAACTGAGAGAGCGACTGGGGGGAAGAGAGAGAGAGACAGCGACTGGGGGGAAGAGAGAGAGAGAGAGCGACTGGGGGGAAGGGACAGAGAGAGAGCGACTGGGGGGAAGAGAGAGAGAGAGCGACGGGGGAAGAGACAGAGAGAGAGGGACTGGGGGGAAGAGAGAGAGAGAGAGAGCGACTGGGGGGAAGAGAGAGAGAGAGGGACTGGGGGAAGAGAGAGAGAGAGAGGGACTGGGGGGAAGAGAGAGAGAGAGAGAGCAACTGGGGGGAAGAGAGAGAGAGAGAGCGACTGGGGGGATGAGAGAGATAGAGAGCGACTGGGGGGAAGAGAGAGAGAGAGAGCGACTGGGGGGAAGAGAGAGAGAGAGAGCGACTGGGGGGAAGAGAGAGAGAGAGAGCGACTGGGGGGAAGAGAGAGAGAGAGAGAGCGACTGGGGTGAAGGGAGAGAGAGAGAGCGACTGGGGGGAAGGGAGAGAGAGAGAGCGACTGGGGGGAAGAGAGAGAGAACTGAACTGAGAGAGCGACTGGGGGGAAGAGAGAGAGAGACAGCGACTGGGGGGAAGAGAGAGAGAGAGAGCGACTGGGGGGAAGGGACAGAGAGAGAGCGACTGGGGGGAAGAGAGAGAGAGAGCGACGGGGGAAGAGACAGAGAGAGAGGGACTGGGGGGAAGAGAGAGAGAGAGAGAGCGACTGGGGGGAAGAGAGAGAGAGAGCGACTGGGGGAAGAGAGAGAGAGAGAGGGACTGGGGGGAAGAGATAGAGAGAGAGAGCGACGGGGGAAGAGAGAGAGAGAGCGACTGGGGGAAGAGAGAGAGAGAGCGACTGGGGGGAAGAGAGAGAGAGAGCGACTGGGGGAAGAGAGAGAGAGAGCGACTGGGGGAAGAGAGAGAGCAACTGGGGGGAAGAGAGAGAGAACGACTGGGGGGAAGAGAGAGAGAGCGACTGGGGGAAGAGAGAGAGAGTGACTGGGGGGAAGAGAGAGAGAGAGCGACTGGGGGGAAGAGTGAGAGAGAGAGAGAGCGACTGGGGGAAAGCGAGGGAGCGACTGGGGGGAAGAGAGAGAGAGAGAGCGACTGGGGGAAGAGAGAGCGAGAGAGCGACTGGGGGGAAGAGAGAGAGAGAGAGCGACTGGGGGGAGGAGAGAGAGTGAGAGCGACTGGGGGGAAGAGAGAGAGAGAGAGAGAGCAACTGGGGGGAAGAGAGAGAGAGAGCGACTGGGGGGAAGAGAGAGAGGGCGACTGGGGGGAAGAGAGAGAGAGAGAGCGACTGGGGGGAAGAGAGAGAGAGAGAGCGACTGGGGGGAAGAGCGAGAGAGAGCGACTGGGGGGATGAGAGAGTGAGAGAGCCACTGGGGGGAAGAGAGAGAGAGAGAGACTGGGGGAAGAGAGAGAGAGAGTGACTGGGGGGAAGGGAGAGAGAGAGAGCGACTGGGGAGGAAGAGAGAGAGTGAGCGACTGGGGCGAAGAGAGAGAGAGAGAGCGACTGGTGGGAAGAGAGAGAGAGAGAGCGACTGGGGGGAAGAGAGAGAGAGAGAGCGACTGGGGGGAATAGAGAGAGAGAGCGACTGGGGGGAAGAGAGAGAGAGCGACTGGGGGGGAAGAGAGAGAGTGAGAGCGAGTAGGGGGAAGAGAGAGAGAGAGAGCGACTGGGGGGAAGAGAGAGAGAGAGCGACTGGGGGGAAGAGAGAGAGAGAGAGCGACGGGGAAGGAAGAGAGAGAGCGACTGGGGGGAAGAGAGAGAGAGAGAGCGACTGGGGGAAGAGAGAGAGAGAGAGGGACTGGGGGGAAGAGAGAGAGAGAGAGAGCAACTGGGGGGAAGAGAGAGAGAGAGAGCGACTGGGGGGATGAGAGAGATAGAGAGCGACTGGGGGGAAGAGAGAGAGAGAGAGCGACTGGGGGGAAGAGAGAGAGAGAGAGAGCGACTGGGGGGAAGAGAGAGAGAGAGAGCGACTGGGCGGAAGAGAGAGAGAGAGAGCGACTGGGGTGAAGGGAGAGAGAGAGAGCGACTGGGGGGAAGGGAGAGAGAGAGAGCGACTGGGGGGAAGAGAGAGAGAGAGAGCGACTGGGGGAAGAGAGAGAGAGACAGCGACTGGGGGGAAGAGAGAGAGAGAGAGCGACTGGGGGGAAGGGACAGAGAGAGAGCGACTGGGGGGAAGAGAGAGAGAGAGCGACGGGGGAAGAGACAGAGAGAGAGGGACTGGGGGGAAGAGAGAGAGAGAGAGAGCGACTGGGGGGAAGAGAGAGAGAGAGAGTGACTGGGGGAAGAGAGAGAGAGAGAGGGACTGGGGGGAAGAGATAGAGAGAGAGAGCGACTGGGGGGAAGAGAGAGAGAGAGCGACTTGGGGGAAGAGAGAGAGAGAGCGACTGAGGGGAAGAGAGAGAGAGAGCGACTGGGGGGAAGAGAGAGAGAGAGCGACTGGGGGGAAGAGAGAGAGAGCGACTGGGGGAAGAGAGAGAGAGCGACTGGGGGGAAGAGAGAGAGAGCGACTGGGGGAAGAGAGAGCGAGCGACTGGGGGGAAGAGAGAGAGAGAGCGACTGGGGGGAATAGAGAGAGAGAGCGACTGGGGGGAAGAGAGAGAGAGCGACTGGGGGGGAAGAGAGAGAGTGAGAGCGAGTACGGGGAAGAGAGAGAGAGAGAGCGACTGGGGGGAAGAGAGAGAGAGAGCGACTGGGGGGAAGAGAGAGAGAGAGCGACGGGGAAGGAAGAGAGAGAGAGCGACTGGGGGGAAGAGAGAGAGAGAGAGCGACTGGGGGAAGAGAGAGAGAGAGAGGGACTGGGGGGAAGAGAGAGAGAGAGAGAGCAACTGGGGGGAAGAGAGAGAGAGAGAGCGACTGGGGGGATGAGAGAGATAGAGAGCGACTGGGGGGAAGAGAGAGAGAGAGAGCGACTGGGGGGAAGAGAGAGAGAGAGAGCGACTGGGGGGAAGAGAGAGAGAGAGAGCGACTGGGGGGAAGAGAGAGAGAGAGAGAGCGACTGGGGTGAAGGGAGAGAGAGAGAGCGACTGGGGGGAAGGAAGAGAGAGAGAGCGACTGGGGGGAAGAGAGAGAGAACTGAACTGAGAGAGCGACTGGGGGGAATAGAGAGAGAGAGCGACTGGGGGGAAGAGAGAGAGAGCGACTGGGGGGGAAGAGAGAGAGTGAGAGCGAGTAGGGGGAAGAGAGAGAGAGAGAGCGACTGGGGGGAAGAGAGAGAGAGAGCGACTGGGGGGAAGAGAGAGAGAGAGAGCGACGGGGAAGGAAGAGAGAGAGCGACTGGGGGGAAGAGAGAGAGAGAGAGCGACTGGGGGAAGAGAGAGAGAGAGAGGGACTGGGGGGAAGAGAGAGAGAGAGAGAGCAACTGGGGGGAAGAGAGAGAGAGAGAGCGACTGGGGGGATGAGAGAGATAGAGAGCGACTGGGGGGAAGAGAGAGAGAGAGAGCGACTGGGGGGAAGAGAGAGAGAGAGAGAGCGACTGGGGGGAAGAGAGAGAGAGAGAGCGACTGGGGGGAAGAGAGAGAGAGAGAGCGACTGGGGTGAAGGGAGAGAGAGAGAGCGACTGGGGGGAAGGGAGAGAGAGAGAGCGACTGGGGGGAAGAGAGAGAGAGAGAGCGACTGGGGGAAGAGAGAGAGAGACAGCGACTGGGGGGAAGAGAGAGAGAGAGAGCGACTGGGGGGAAGGGACAGAGAGAGAGCGACTGGGGGGAAGAGAGAGAGAGAGCGACGGGGGAAGAGACAGAGAGAGAGGGACTGGGGGGAAGAGAGAGAGAGAGAGAGCGACTGGGGGGAAGAGAGAGAGAGAGAGTGACTGGGGGAAGAGAGAGAGAGAGAGGGACTGGGGGGAAGAGATAGAGAGAGAGAGCGACTGGGGGGAAGAGAGAGAGAGAGCGACTTGGGGGAAGAGAGAGAGAGAGCGACTGAGGGGAAGAGAGAGAGAGAGCGACTGGGGGGAAGAGAGAGAGAGAGCGACTGGGGGGAAGAGAGAGAGAGCGACTGGGGGGAAGAGAGAGAGAGCGACTGGGGGGAAGAGAGAGAGAGCGACTGGGGGAAGAGAGAGCGAGCGACTGGGGGGAAGAGAGAGAGAGAGCGACTGGGGGGAATAGAGAGAGAGAGCGACTGGGGGGAAGAGAGAGAGAGCGACTGGGGGGGAAGAGAGAGAGTGAGAGCGAGTAGGGGGAAGAGAGAGAGAGAGAGCGACTGGGGGGAAGAGAGAGAGAGAGCGACTGGGGGGAAGAGAGAGAGAGAGCGACGGGGAAGGAAGAGAGAGAGAGCGACTGGGGGGAAGAGAGAGAGAGAGAGCGACTGGGGGAAGAGAGAGAGAGAGAGGGACTGGGGGGAAGAGAGAGAGAGAGAGAGCAACTGGGGGGAAGAGAGAGAGAGAGAGCGACTGGGGGGATGAGAGAGATAGAGAGCGACTGGGGGGAAGAGAGAGAGAGAGAGCGACTGGGGGGAAGAGAGAGAGAGAGAGCGACTGGGGGGAAGAGAGAGAGAGAGAGCGACTGGGGGGAAGAGAGAGAGAGAGAGAGCGACTGGGGTGAAGGGAGAGAGAGAGAGCGACTTGGGGGAAGGGAGAGAGAGAGAGCGACTGGGGGGAAGAGAGAGAGAACTGAACTGAGAGAGCGACTGGGGGGAAGAGAGAGAGAGACAGCGACTGGGGGGAAGAGAGAGAGAGAGAGCGACTGGGGGGAAGGGACAGAGAGAGAGCGACTGGGGGGAAGAGAGAGAGAGAGCGACGGGGGAAGAGACAGAGAGAGAGGGACTGGGGGGAAGAGAGAGAGAGAGAGAGCGACTGGGGGGAAGAGAGAGAGAGAGCGACTGGGGGAAGAGAGAGAGAGAGAGGGACTGGGGGAAGAGATAGAGAGAGAGAGCGACTGGGGGGAAGAGAGAGAGAGAGAGCGACTGGGGGGATGAGAGAGAGAGAGAGCGACTGGGGGGAAGAGAGAGAGAGAGAGCGACTGGGGGGAAGAGAGAAAGAGAGGGCGACTGGGGGGAAGAGAGAGAGAGAGAGCGACTGGGGGGAAGAGAGAGAGAGAGAGAGAGAGAGCAGTGAATGCACTAAAAGAAAAAGCCCGAAGAGCCCTATATGCAATAAAAAGAAAATTCTACAACATCCAAATCCCAATCAAAGTCTGGCTCAAAATTTTTGACAGCATAATCCTGCCCATTGCACTGTACGGTAGTGAAGTATGGGGCCCACTAAATCACCAAAGCTACACTAAATGGGAAAAACACACAATAGAAGCCCTACATGCAGAATTCTGCCGAAGCATCCTTCGCACCCAAAGAAAAACGCCAACAAATGCATGCAGAGCCGAACTAGGCAGATACCCACTGATAATAAACATCCAAAAACGAGCACTAAACTTCCTAAATCACCTCAAATCTAGCTCCCCAGACACCCTTCATTTCAAAGCCTTTCAGACCCAAGAGCTAAACCCAGAAAAGAGTCCCCTGAGTCAGCTGCTACTGAAACTAAGTACTCAGCCGGACCCTGACCAGCCCCAGACCAACACAGCCGTCCAAACACCAATCCGAGTGAACCAAATCATTAAAAAATGCAAAGAAACCTACCTGGAACATTGGAACAAAATAACCGAAAGCCAAAGCAGATTAGAATGTTACCGGGCCCTAAAAAGAGAATATAAACTGGCAGACTACCTCACGACCATCAGAGACACAAAACAGAGACAGACCCTCACCAGGTACAGACTAAGCGACCACCAACTGGAAATTGAAAAAGGCAGATACAAGAAATCCTGGCAGCCTAGAGAGAATAGAATATGCGATCAATGTCTGGCTGGCGAGGTTGAAACAGAAATGCATTTCCTCCTAAAATGCGAAAAATTCAACACATCAAGAAACATATTATTCAACAAGCTAAGCCAAACAACCCCAGATTTCAAGGAATTGGATGATCTGTCAAAATTGAGATTAGTCCTAGGAGAAGGAGACAGACCATACCTTGGGGCTAAATATGTAACAACATGTCACAACCTGAGGACTGTTTAAAAGTAAGACTGTTTAAAATTAATATTGAACGTACCAAATGAAGTAGAAAGACTGTTTAAAATTAATATTGTTTAAAAGTAATATTGTATATACCCAACAAATGTCAAATCGATTGACACCTACAGAATGTTGGAAAACTGTACCTTTTTGCAATGTAAGCTTTGGCAATATGGTTCTCTGTAAACTTTCATGCCAATAAAGCATTTGAACTGAACTGAACTGAACTGAGAGCGACTGGGGGGAAGGGAGAGAGAGAGAGCGACTGGGGGGAAGGGAGAGAGAGAGAGCGACTGGGGGGAAGAGAGAGAGAGAGAGCGACTGGGGGGAAGAGAGAGAGAGACAGCGACTGGGGGGAAGAGAGAGAGAGAGAGCGACTGGGGGGAAGAGACAGAGAGAGAGCGACTGGGGGGAAGAGAGAGAGAGAGCGACGGGGGAAGAGAGACAGAGAGCGACTGGGGGAAGAGAGAGAGAGCGACTGGGGGGAAGAGAGAGAGAGAGCGACTGGGGGAAGAGAGAGAGAGAGCGACTGGGGGGAAGAGAGAGAGCAACTGGGGGGAAGAGAGAGAGAGCGACTGGGGGGAAGAGAGAGAGAGCGACTGGGGGAAGAGAGAGGGAGTGACTGGGGGGAAGAGAGAGAGAGAGCGACTGGGGGGAAGAGAGAGACACCGCACCGCCGACCATATCTATACCCTTCACACCCTCATCGAAAAACATAAACACCAAACAAAAAATGGGAAAATATTCGCCTGTTTCATCGACTTCAAGAAAGCCTTTGACTCTATATGGCACGAAGGGCTCTATTATAAACTTCTTCAGTGTGGAATAGGGGGCAAAGTCTATGACCTTATTAAATCAATGTATCTGAAAAACAAATGCGGGGTCAAAATTGGAGACAAACGCACCGATTTCTTCACCCAGAGAAGAGGCGTCCGGCAGGGCTGCAATTTGAGCCCGACCCTGTTCAACATATACATAAATGAATTAGCAGACATGCTGGAGCAAAGCGAGTCACCAGGTCTCCGTCTCCTGGATGGAGAAGTGAAGTCCCTGTTCTATGCGGACGACCTGGTTCTGCTGTCTCCCACAGAACAGGGATTACAGCAACAACTAGACCTACTCGACAAATACTGCCAAAATTGGGCTCTAACAGTAAATCTAAAGAAAACCAACATCATGATTTTTCAGAAAAGACCCAGATGTCAGGAAAACAAATACCAGTTTACCCTCAGTGATACCACTATAGGACACACTATGAGCTACACCTACCTTGGTCTAACTATTACAGCATCAGGGAGCTTCAGCATAGCAGTGAATGCACTAAAAGAAAAAGCCCGAAGAGCCCTATATGCAATAAAAAGAAAATTCTACAACATCCAAATCCCAATCAAAATCTGGCTCAAAATTTTTGACAGCATAATCCTGCCCATTGCACTGTACGGTAGTGAAGTATGGGGCCCGCTAAATCACCAAAGCTACACTAAATGGGAAAAACACACAATAGAAGCCCTACATGCAGAATTCTGCCGAAGCATCCTTCGCACCCAAAGAAAAACGCCAACAAATGCATGCAGAGCCGAACTAGGCAGATACCCACTGATAATAAACATCCAAAAACGAGCACTAAACTTCCTAAATCACCTCAAATCTAGCTCCCCAGACACCCTTCATTTCAAAGCCTTTCAGACCCAAGAGCTAAACCCAGAAAAGAGTCCCCTGAGTCAGCTGCTACGGAAACTAAGTACTCAGCCGGACCCTGACCAGCCCCAGACCAACACAGCCGTCCAAACACCAATCCGAGTGAACCAAATCATTAAAAAATGCAAAGAAACCTACCTGGAACATTGGAACAAAATAACCGAAAGCCAAAGCAGATTAGAATGTTACCGGGCCCTAAAAAGAGAATATAAACTGGCAGACTACCTCACGACCATCAGAGACACAAAACAGAGACAGACCCTCACCAGGTACAGACTAAGCGACCACCAACTGGAAATTGAAAAAGGCAGATACAAGAAATCCTGGCAGCCTAGAGAGAATAGAATATGCGATCAATGTCTGGCTGGCGAGGTTGAAACAGAAATGCATTTCCTCCTAAAATGCAAAAAATTCAACACATCAAGAAACATATTATTCAACAAGCTAAGCCAAACAACCCCAGATTTCAAGGAATTGGATGATCTGTCAAAATTGAGATTAGTCCTAGGAGAAGGAGACAGACCATACCTTGGGGCTAAATATGTAACAACATGTCACAACCTGAGGACTGTTTAAAAGTAAGACTGTTTAAAATTAATATTGAACGTACCAAATGAAGTAGAAAGACTGTTTAAAATTAATATTGTTTAAAAGTAATATTGTATATACCCAACAAATGTCAAATCGATTGACACTTACAGAATGTTGGAAAACTGTACCTTTTTGCTATGTAAGCTTTGGCAATATGGTTCTCTGTAAACTTTCATGCCAATAAAGCATTTGAACTGAACTGAACTGAACTGAAAGAGCGACTGGGTGGAAGAGTGAGAGAGAGAGAGAGCGACTGGGGGAAAGAGATGGAGCGACTGGGGGGAAGAGAGAGAGAGAGAGCGACTGGGGGAAGAGAGAGAGAGAGAGCGACTGGGGGGAAGAGAGAGAGATAGAGCGACTGGGGGGAAGAGAGAGAGAGAGAGCGACTGGGGGGAAGAGAGAGAGAGAGAGAGAGCGACTGGGGGGAAGAGAGAGAGAGAGAGAGCGACTGGGGGGAAGAGAGAGAGGACGACTGGGGGGAAGAGAGAGAGAGAGAGCGACTGGGGGGAAGAGAGAGAGAGAGAGCGACTGGGGGGAATAGCGAGAGAGAGCGACTGGGGGGATGAGAGAATGAGAGAGCGACTGGGGGGAAGAGAGAGAGAGAGAGAGAGACTGGGGGAAGAGAGAGAGAGAGGGCGACTGGGGGGAAGAGAGAGAGAGAGAGCGACTGGGGGGGAAGAGAGAGAGAGAGCGACTGGGGCGAAGAGAGAGAGAGAGAGCAACTGGGGGGAAGAGAGAGAGAGAGAGCGACTGGGGGGAAGAGAGAGAGAGAGAGCGACTGGGGGGAAGAGAGAGAGAGAGAGTGACTGGGGGGAAGAGAGAGAGAGAGAGCGACTGGGGGGAAGAGAGAGAGAGAGCGACGGGGGAAGAGAGAGAGAGAGCGACTGGGGGAAGAGAGAGAGAGAGCGACTGGGGGGAAGAGAGAGAGAGAGCGACTGGGGGAAGAGAGAGAGAGAGCGACTGGGGGGAAGAGAGAGAGCAACTGGGGGGAAGAGAGAGAGAACGACTGGGGGGAAGAGAGAGAGAGCGACTGGGGGAAGAGAGAGAGAGTGACTGGGGGGAAGAGAGAGAGAGAGCGACTGGGGGGAAGAGTGAGAGAGAGAGAGAGTGACTGGGGGAAAGCGAGGGAGCGACTGGGGGGAAGAGAGAGAGAGAGAGCGACTGGGGGGAAGAGAGAGAGCGAGAGAGCGACTGGGGGGAAGAGAGAGAGAGAGAGCGACTGGGGGGAGGAGAGAGAGAGAGAGCGACTGGGGGGAGGAGAGAGAGAGAGCAACTGGGGGAAGAGAGAGAGAGAGCGACTGGGGGGAAGAGAGAGAGGGCGACTGGGGGGGAAGAGAGAGAGGGAGAGCGACTGGGGGGAAGAGAGAGAGAGAGAGCGACTGGGGGGAAGAGCGAGAGAGAGCGACTGGGGGGATGAGAGAGAGTGAGAGAGTGACTGGGGGGAAGAGAGAGAGAGAGAGAGACTGGGGGAAGAGAGAAAGAGAGCGACTGGGGGGAAGGGAGAGAGAGAGAGCGACTGGGGGGGAAGAGAGAGAGAGAGCGACTGGGGCGAAGAGAGAGAGAGAGAGCGACTGGGGGGAAGAGAGAGAGAGAGAGCGACTGGGGGGAAGAGAGAGAGAGAGAGCGACTGGGGGGAAGAGAGAGAGAGAGAGTGACTGGGGGAAGAGAGAGAGAGAGCGCTACTGGGGGAAGAGAGAGAGAGAGAGCGACTGTGGGGAAGAGAGAGAGAGAGAGAGCGACTGGAGGGGGAGAGCGAGAGAGAGAGCGACTGGGGGGAAGAGCGAGGGAGAGCGACTGGGGGGATGAGAGAGTGAGAGAGCGACTGGGGGGAGAGAGAGAGAGAGAGAGCGACTGGGGGGAAGAGAGAGAGCGACTGGGGGGAAGAGAAGAGAGAGAGAACGACTGGGGGGGAAGAGAGAGAGAGAGAGCGACTGGGGGGAAGAGAGAGAGAGCAACTGGGGGGAAGAGAGAGAGAGAGAGCGAACTGGGGGAAAGAGAGAGAGAGAGAGCAACTGGGGGGAAGAGAAGAGAGCGACAGCGACTGGGGGACGAGAGAGAGTGCGACTGGGGGAAGAGTGAGAGAGAGAGCGACTGGGGGGGAAGAGAGAGAGAGAGAGCGACTGGGGGAAGAGAGAGAGAGAGAGAGCGACTGTGGGGAAGAGAGAGAGAGAGAGTGACTGGGGGTAAAAGAGAGATAGAGAGCGACTGGGGGAAGAGAGAGAGGGCGAGCGACTGGGGGGAAGAGAGAGAGAGAGAGTGACTGGGGGGAAGAGAGAGAGAGAGCGACTGGGGGTAGAGAGAGAGTGCGACTGGGGGGAAGAGTGAGAGAGAGAGCGACTGGGGGGGAAGAGAGAGAGAGAGAGAGCGACTGGGGGGAAGAGAGAGAGAGAGAGCGACTGGGGGGAAGAGAGAGAGAGAGAGCGACTGGGGGGAAGAGAGAGAGATTGAGCGACTGGGGGGAAGAGAGAGAGAGAGAGAGCGACTGGGGGGTATTATGTCCATGTATTATTGAGACACGGACTGCAGGAGTTTATTATAACAAGTCTTTACTGAATGGAGACAACCTGGAAACTGAAACTACAGAAGCCTGCTAGGGCCTTTTATACAGGGGTGGTCACTGCCGGTACTTGCAGTCTGAGACCAGTTATTCCCTTAAAGGTACATACACAACAATTCCTCCCCTTTTAGATAAACAGTACATAACATTCATTTAACAACTAAATAATAACTAATTACAATTACAATTACAGTTGCTAGATACATTGGTTGAAGTTAAGCAATTATAAGTTCAGTCTTTGAGGAGGCTTCCTGATTCTGTCTGGATAATGCCTCTTTGGGATATCAGGTTCTTCTGGCAAGGTTGAGTCGGGATCAATGTCGTTGTTTGGTTCGTCTGCTTCCAATGTCACCGATTCTGCGGTTGATGCAATTGATACTTCGGTTTCATCGCCAGGTGTATCAGATCGTGGTGTGGAGTTGACGTTTCCCAGTGACTCTAGAATCTGGTCAGTATGGCGTCTTACAATGCTCTCTCCAACGTCCACGGTAAACATTAGAGGTCCTTGCCGTGTACAGATCGTTCCTGGCTGCCATTTCTCTGTGCGGTAGTCCCGGGCCAAAACTGGTTGACCTATCTTAAAACTCCTGGTCGGCCTTTCATTCATATTCTGAAACTGTCTGTTCTCCACATCTCTTCTGACGTTTGGCTTAACCAAATCCAAGTGGCATCGTCGTCTTCGATTGATGATCATCATGGCTGGAGTTTGGTTGGTAACCGCATGTGTCGCATTCCAGTAGGCAAACAAAAAGTTATCCACCTTGTGTTGTAGGGGTATATCTTCATTACACATTGCCTTGATAGCTTTCTTGAATGTTTGAACAAACCTCTCGGCCAATCCATTAGTGGCTGGATGATATGGGGCGGATGTGTAATGCTTAACACCATTGTTCTTTAAGAACCTCCGGAACTCTTCAGACACAAACTGTGGTCCATTGTCAGAGCAAATCTGTTCAGGCAGCCCATTCCTGGCGAATATGGTTCGTAAAACTGTGATAGTTTTTTCTGTGGTGGTTGAGGACATTTTTATTACCTCTGGCCCCTTTGAATGTGCATCCACCGCAATTAAAAACATCGAGTCCATAAAGGGACCAGCAAAATCAATGTGCACCCTTTGCCATGGAGATGAGGGCCACTCCCATAGATGTAGAGGGGCTTGTGGTGGGGCGTTTTGGACCTTCTGGCATCCTGTACAGCTCTTGGTCATCTCTTCGATTTCTCTGTCGATTCCCGGCCACCACACAAACGCTCTGGCTAAGTTTTTCACTTTTACCCCTCCCAGATGACCCTCATGAAGCTCATTGAGCACTCTATCCTTCAATTTGGGTGGAATTACTACTCTGGATCCACACATCAAGGTTCCTCTGCACACTGACAGCTGTTCTCTTCTTGGCGAGAATGCTTGCAGCAGTGGTTCGCCATGTGCTGGCCATCCCTTCACCGTTAAATCATAGACCCAGGAGAGTGTCGGGTCATTTCGTGTTTCCTTTTCTATGTTTGCATTCGTCACAGGGAGACATTCGACTATAGTCGAGTGGAATAACTCCACTGGATCCACTGCCAGTTCTTCTTCCACCATCGGCAACGGTAGGCGCGACAATCCATCAGCATTCCCATGCTGTTTATTTCCTTTGTACTCGATGTGATATTGGTGTGCCCCTAGGAAAAGGGACCACCTCTGTAGCCGTTGTGCTGTCGTTATCGGGACGCCCTTCTGAGGGTTGAAAATGGAGACAAGAGGTTGATGATCAGTTAGTAGAGTAAATTTCTGACCGTGCAGGTAGTGATTGAACTTCTTCACCCCCCACACCAGGCTGAGGGCCTCTCTGTCAATCTGGGCGTAGTTACGCTCGGCTGAAGTTAACGAGCGTGACGCAAAAGCTATCGGCCTCTCTGAACCATCAAGGAATTTATGTGACAGTACCGCCCCAACACCGTAGGGAGACGCATCACACGCCAGTCTTATCGGTAGTGATGGGTTGTAGTGAGCCAATACTTCTCTTGAAGTGATTACGTCCTTACTCTTCTGAAAGGTCCGCTTACATTCATCGCTCCATTTCCATGCTACTCCCGTTCGTAGTAGGGCGTTCAGTGGATGCAGAATTGTGGACAAATTCGGCAAAAACTTACGGTAGTAATTCACCAATCCAAGGAATGACCTCAGTTGCGACACATTTTCAGGCGCTGGAGCCTTAACTACCGCTTCAATTTTGTCAGGGGACTTATGCAACCCCTCTTCATCAATCACGTGGCCACAATACGATATCTGTTTCTTAAAAAACTCGCACTTAGGGCGATTGGCTCGAAGCCCATGTTCACGTAGTCTAGTGAGCACCTGCTCTAGGTTGGCAAGGTGTTCACTGTCATCTTCACCTGTCACTAGGATGTCGTCCAAGTAACACTGAGTCCCCGGAATCCCTTGCAGGACTTGTTCCATCGCTCTTTGCCATATCGCCGGAGCTGATGCTACTCCGAATACCAGTCGATTATACTGGTAAAGACCTTTGTGAGAGTTTATCGTGAGATACTTCCTAGACGATTCTTCAACCTCCATCTGCAAATATGCTTGTGCTAGGTCAATTTTTGTAAAACGCTTCCCTCCAGATAGTGAGGCGAAGATATCTTCTATCCTTGGAAGAGGATATTGTACTGTGTGAAGGACTGGGTTCACCGTCACCTTGAAGACCCCACAGATGCGAACCTTCCTTGGCTCCTCAGACTTATTGTTTAACGTTTTCTTCATGACAGGAACGATGGGTGTCGCCCACTCGCTCCAGTCTACCTTAGATAACACGCCTGCCTTCTCCAGATTCTCCAGCTCTGCCTCGACGGCTGGGCGAATTGCATTTGGTACCGGTCTTGCTTTGAAAAACTTGGGAATTGCATTCTCCTCTATTTTTATCGAGGCAGTTACGCCTTTAAGAGTGCCCAGTTCTTGTTGAAATATCTCTTTGGCGTCAGCTAAGATTGTTGACAATCGTCCAGGAGTGACGTCGTCATCCTTTTTACCAGCCACCGTCAGTGCCTGAATGGAGTGCCACTCTAAACTTATCTTTCTGATCCATTTACGTCCCAATAACGGTGGTCCACCATCTTGCAGAATGTAGAGATACAATTTCCGTATTTTCTTGCCGTTGTATTCGACAGGCACCCTTATTTTTCCTCTGGGGTATACTTTTTGCCCCGTATACGTCCTCAAGACAATGGATGTCTCTCTCAAGGGTATGTGTGAGAATAGCCGCTCATAGTCTCGTCGATTCATGACGGTTAGAGCTGATCCTGTATCCAATTCCATTTTGACTTGGGACCCTGCTATCGTGAGGGTGACCCAAATGGTTCGGTGATCCTCTTTTGCGATTATGTTGTGAAGTTTGAGACAGCTTAGTCTCTTGTTCCCGGATTCACTATCGCTCATCTGGTCATCGGAACTACTGTCCGTCATCTTTTGTACTTTCCTGTACCGTGCCTTAGTAGCGTTTTTGTTGTCGTTGGTCTTCTTCCCAGACCTGCAAACTCGTGCAATGTGTCCCATCTTTCCGCATTGCCTGCATATTTTGTCCTTGGACTAGCAGTCCTTCTGGTCATGGTTTGTTCTGCCGCAGCGATAACATTTTGCAAATCCCCGTGTCATTTCGTGGGTGCCGTATTCCTGTGGCTTTTGTTGTATTTCCACAGCTCCCCTTGCTGCTGCTTCGTACGATACTGCCACGCTGAAAGCCTTAACTAGCGTCAGCTCTTTCTCTGAGAGTAACCTCTTCTGGGTTCCTTCACTCAGGAGTCCACAGACAAATTTGTCCCGTAAGGTATCTGCCAGTCCTGCTCCGAACTGGCAGTGCTTTGATAGCTTTCATAGTTCCGTAAGGTAATCAGCATTGCTCTCATTTTTATGCTGATTTCTCCTGTGGAATTTAAATCTTTCTGCTATCAGCAGCGGTGTAGGATTTAGGTGTTCCTGTAGGATAGCAACAATTTCGTTAAAACTCTTCGCCTTCGGTTTGGCTGGAGTAATCAGGTCCCGCAATAGGCCGTATGTTCTTGCGCCCATTAAATTTAGCAATACCGATGCCTTTTTCTCATCGGCTATTTCGTTTGCCTCGCAATATACCTCGACTCTTTCCACATACGTGGTCCAGTCTTCTATTGCATTATCGAAGGCAGTGATATCGCCAGTCTTTGGCATCTTGAAAATCTAAGATGGCGCCTCCCGCGCTTTGCCTTCGTCCCCGATGGATCAAAATGGCGCCTCCCGCGCTTTTCCTTCTTCCCTGCCGAGTTAAGATGGCGCCTCCCGTGCTTTCCCGCCGCTGACGCTGCTGCCAACGCTGTTGCTGGTGATTATATTTATTTTACTATCCTGTAATGGCGACGCCCTATGGTCTTCGCGCCTCCCCGATCGCTGCTGCCAACGCTGCTCTCCGCGGTATTTTTATTTTTCTATCGCGCTTCAATATTTGCTCCGTTAATTGAAGAACCGTTCCCGTCGTGGAGCGGACCCTCTGGGACACTTCCCTCCCTCTTCTTAGGTCCGAACGCTGCCCGGCTGTGAAGCACCGGCCGCGCCCTGTGTGCTCCACCCTCTCTCTCTCTCTTTGCTTCCCGACTCGCTGCCCGGCCCCGTTGCAGAGCCACCCGATCGAGCTCTGGCCCGCCGCAGCCCAGGAAGGATCAGTGCACTACCTGCCACCAGCCCGATTAGCTGGGAAACCACAGACTGGAGACCAAGCCTGGCTCTCAACAGTCTCTCCTGCACTTTTCAATTCGATTATTTGGAGGGCGGTTGCCCACGGTCGACGCCCATTTCTCGAGTTTCTTTGGATCATTTTTTTCTTCTTTCTTCTGGCTTCGACCTTCAATAACGTCATTTGAGGTGCTGCCGAGTTGCAGGTAAGTTCGTTTCTTACTCGTCGCCTGCATTATGTCCGTGAATAATTGAGACACGGACTGCAGGAGTTGATTATAACAAGTCTTTACTGAATGGAGACAACCTGGAAACGGAAACTGAAACTACAGAAGCATGCTAGGGCCTTTTATACAGGGGTGGTCACTGCCGGTACTGCAGTCTAAGACCAGTTATTCCCTTAAAGGTACATACACAACAGGGGGAAGCGAGAGAGAGACTGGGGGGAAGAGAGAGAGAGAGAGCGACTGGGGGGAAGAGAGAGAGAGAGAGCGACTGGGGGGAAGAGAGAGAGGGTGACTGGGGTGAAGAGAGAGAGAGAGAGCGACTGGGGGAAGAGAGAGAGAGAGAGCGACTGGGGGGAAGAAAGAGAGAGAGAGCGACTGGGGGGAAGAGAGAGTGAGAGAGCGACTGGGGGGAAGAGAGAGTGAGAGAGCGACTGGGGGGGAGAGAGAGAGCGACTGGGGGGAAGAGAGAGAGAGAGAGAGCGACTGGGGGGAAGAGAGAGAGAGAGCGACTGGGGGGAAGAGAGAGAGAGAGAGCGACTGGGGGGAAGAGAGAGAGAGAGAGCGACTGGGGGGATGAGAGAGAGAGAGAGCGACTGGGGGGCAGAGAGAGAGAGAGAGAGCGACTGGGAGGAAGAGAGAGAGAGAGCGACTGGGGGGAAGAGAGAGAGAGAGAGGGCGACTGGGGGGATGAGAGAGAGAGAGAGCGACTGCGGGGAAGAGAGAGAGAGAGAGCGACGGGAGGAACAGAGAGAGAGAGAGCGACTGGGGGGAAGAGAGAGAGAGAGAGCGACTGGGGGGAAGAGAGAGAGAGAGAGCGACTGGGGGGAAGAGAGAGAGAGAGAGCGACTGGGGGGAAGAGAGAGAGAGAGAGCGACTGGGGAGAAGAGAGAGAGGGTGACTGGGGTGAAGAGAGAGAGAGAGAGCGACTGGGGGGAAGAGAGAGAGAGAGCGACTGGGGGGAAGAAAGAGAGAGAGAGCGACTGGGGGGAAGAGAGAGTGAGAGCGACTGGGGGAAGAGAGAGTGAGAGAGCAACTGGGGGGAAGAGAGAGAGAGAGCGACTGGGGGGAAGAGAGAGAGAGAGAGAGGAGCGACTGGGGGGAAGAGAGAGAGAGAGAGCGACTGGGGGGAAGAGAGAGAGAGAGAGCGACTGGGGGGATGAGAGAGAGAGAGCGACTGGGGGGAAGAGAGAGAGAGAGAGCGACGGGGGTAACAGAGAGAGAGAGAGAGAGCGACTGGGGGGAAGAGAGAGAGAGAGCGACTGGGGGGAAGAGAGAGAGAGAGAGCGACTGGGGGGAAGAGAGAGAGAGAGAGCGACTGGGGGGAAGAGAGAGAGAGAGAGCGACTGGGGGGAAGAGAGAGAGAGGGAGCGACTGGGGGGAAGAGAGAGAGAGAGAGAGCAACTGGGGGGAAGAGAGAGAGAGAGAGCGACTGGGGGGAAGAGAGAGAGAGAGAGCGACTGGGGGGAAGAGAGAGAGAGAGAGCGACTGGGGCGAAGAGAGAGAGAGAGAGCGACTGGGGGGAAGAGAGAGAGAGAGAGCGACTGGGGGGAAGAGAGAGAGAGAGAGCGACTGGGGGGAAGAGAGAGAGAGAGAGTGACTGGGGGGAAGAGAGAGAGAGAGCGCGACTGGGGGAAGAGAGAGAGAGCAACTGTGGGGAAGAGAGAGAGAGAGAGCGACTGGGGGAAGAGAGAGAGAGAGAGCGACTGGGGGAAGAGAGAGAGAGAGAGCGACTGGGGGGAAGAGCGAGAGAGAGAGCGAAGGGGGAACAGAGAGAGAGAGAGAGAGCGACTGGGGGAAAGAGAGAGAGAGAGCGACTGGGGGGAAGAGAGAGAGAGAGAGCGACTGGGGGGAAGAGAGAGAGAGAGAGAGCGACTGGGGGGATGAGAGAGAGAGAGAGCAACTGGGGGGAAGAGAGAGAGAGAGAGCGACGGGAGGAACAGAGAGAGAGAGAGCGACTGGGGGGAAGAGAGAGAGAGAGAGCGACTGGGGGGAAGAGAGAGAGAGAGAACGACTGGGGGGAAGAGAGAGAAACTGGGTGGAAGAGAGAGAGAGAGAGCGACTGGGGGGAAGAGAGAGTGAAAGAGCGACTGGGGGGAAGAGAGAGTGAGAGAGCGACTGGGGGGAAGAGAGAGAGAGAGCGACTGGGGGGAAGAGAGAGAGAGAGAGAGCGACTGGGGGGAAGAGAGAGAGAGAGCGACTGGGGGGAAGAGAGAGAGAGAGAGCGACTGGGGGGAAGACAGAGAGAGAGAGCGACTGGGGGGATGAGAGAGAGAGAGAGCGACTGGGGGGAAGAGAGAGAGAGAGAGCGACGGGGGGAACAGAGAGAGAGAGAGAGCGACTGGGGGGAAGAGAGAGAGAGAGCGACTGGGGGGAAGAGAGAGAGAGAGAGCGACTGGGGGGAAGAGAGAGAGAGAGAGCGACTGGGGGGATGAAAGAGAGAGAGAGCGACTGGGGGGAAGAGAGAGAGAGAGCGACGGGAGGAACAGAGATAGAGAGAGCGACTGGGGGGAAGAGAGAGAGAGAGAGCGACTGGGGGGAAGAGAGAGAGAGAGAGCGACTGGGGGGAAGAGAGAGAGAGAGCGACTGGGGGGAAGAGAGAGAAAGAGCGACTGGGGGGAAGAGAGAGAGAGGGAGCGACTGGGGGGAAGAGAGAGAGGGAGAGAGCAACTGGGGGGAAGAGAGAGAGAGAGAGCGACTGGGGGGAAGAGAGAGAGAGAGAGCGACTGGGGGGAAGAGAGAGAGAGAGAGCAACTGGGGGGAAGAGAGAGAGAGAGAGCGACTGGGGGGAAGAGAGAGAGAGAGTGACTGGGGGGAAAAGAGAGAAAGAGCGACTGGGGGGAAGAGAGAGAGAGAGCGACTGGGGGGAAGAGAGAGAGAGAGCGACTGGGGGGGAAGAGAGAGAGAGAGAGCGACTGGGGGAAGAGAGAGAGAGAGAGCGACTGTGGGGAAGAGAGAGAGAGAGCGACTGGGGGGAAGAGAGAGAGAGAGCGACTGGGGGGAAGAGAGAGAAAGAGTGACGGGGGAAGAGAGAGAGAGAGAGAGAGGGGGGAGGGGACGATACAAGCATGCTGAAGATTGGTTGCTGAAATTTAGTGTTTTTAGTGTTTGAAGTGGGGGGAAAAGTTTCATTTCAAGTTTTAAAAGGTTTAAAAGTTAAATTTAATTTTAGTTAAGTTAGTTTAGTTTAAGTTTAAGTGTAGGCTAGTTTAGATTAAGTAAGGAAGGAAAAGACCGCCAAAAAGACCATCAAAGACAAGAGCCGACAGAGAAAAAAAAAACCCGAGGAATACAGCAGAAAGAAACAGAGACAAAAAGAAACAAAGCAAAGGGACAGAAGAAGGAAAGGAATAAACCCGGGGAAAAACCGGGAGAACGAGGCACCAAGGAGGAGCCCGAGCGGCGGCCGGGACACAGCCGGAGCGGCGGCCGGGACACGGAGCCCGAGCGGCAGCCGGGACACAGAGCCCGAGCGGCGGCTGGGACACAGAGCCCGAGCAGCGGCCGGGACACAGCCGGAGCGGCGGCCGGGACACAGAGCCCAAGCGGTGGCCGGGACACAGAGCCCAAGTGGTGGCCGGGACACAGAGCCCGAGCAGCGGCCAGGACACAGCCAGAGCGGCGGCGGGACACAGAACCCGAGCGGCGGCCGGGACACAGCCAGAGCGGCGGCCGGGACACAGAGCCCAAGCGGTGGCCGGGACACAGAGCCGGAGCAGCGGCCGGGACACAGCCAGAGCGGCGGCCGGGACACAGAGCCCGAGCAGCGGCCGGGACACAGCCGGAGCGGCGGCCGGGACACAGAGCCCAAGCGGTGGCCGGGACACAGAGCCCAAGTGGTGGCTGGGACACAGAGCCCGAGCAGCGGCCGGGACACAGCCAGAGCGGCGGCCGGGACACAGAGCCCGAGCGGCGGCCGGGACACAGCCGGAGCGGCGGCCGGGACACAGAGCCCGAGCGGTGGCCGGGACACAGAGCCCGAGCGGTGGCCGGGACACAGAGCCCGAGCAGCGGCCGGGACACAGCCAGAGCGGCGGCCGGGACACAGAGCCCGAGCGGCGGCCGGGACACAGAGCCCAAGCGGTGGCCGGGACACAGAGCCCAAGTGGTGGCCGGGACACAGAGCCCGAGCAGCGGCCAGGACACATCCAGAGCGGCGGCCGGACACAGAACCCGAGCGGCGGCCGGGACACAGCCGGAGCGGCGGCCGCAACACTAAGTCAGAAGCCCGGGAAAGGCCCAAGGAGCCAGGCCGAGACAGAGGCCTGGAGACCTCTGAGGGAGAGGGGAGCAGCCCGAAGGCACCGTGAGGCAGCGGCTCCCAGACGCAGACAGTGAGTACGGGTCCTGGGGAGGGAGCCTGAAGCCAGGGAAAGGCCCGAGGAGCCGGGCCAAGACAGAGGCCCAGAGACCTCTGAGGGGGAGGGAGCAGCCGGGAGACACCGGGAAACAGCAACTCCCAGACGCAGACCAGGACAGTGAGTACGGGGCCTGGGGAGGGCCTGGAGAGCGAGCGAGTCCGGGGCCTGGGAAAGTTCGCGAGCCGGGAGAGGGAAACACCAAACCTGGGGCCCCAGAAAAGCTTATTCTAAGGTCAACAATAATTTCTACCTCAAAAATACAAAAAATGAGCGAATCAGAGGAGCCACAGCAGCTCCCGAGGCACACTGAGAGCAACCTCTTCCAGGATCCCCCCAACACCAAAAAAAATGCTCAAAAATCGATCAAGCGGAAGCAGCTGAGAGAAAAACCAGAAACTCTTTTTGCTGACTGGTACAGCACTGGGAAAAAGTGTAATCTCATTTTTTACTCAGACCAGTCAGCGGCTTGGATCACAGCAATAAAATCACACTATACCAGGGTTAAGCAGGAAAGAACCGCTAATGGGTCCAAACTGAAAATTAAGAAACCAGGGGACCCGGACAGTGCAACCACGACTGTCAACATGTACGATAACGGAACAATAATGGTGCAAGGCAACCTCGACGACTTTGAAACGGCCTTCGAGACACTGAAAGAAATAACTGAGAGGGGAAGGAACAGCCCCAGAGTGGCTAACAGGGGAAAGCGACTCGCACTCCCCCCACCATTGACAACTCAGCAGGAGTAAATCAGCCTGGTCAGGAGGTGAACGAGCCATACAGTTCTAACCAGACACTCACCCCGGGGCCCCACAGCCACATGGTACAGCTGACTAACCCCAGCGTAATTACCAGGGAGGAAGCCACACATACTCCCCCTACCACTTCCAGCTCACCAAGAGAAGAGCAGCCTAGCCAGTTGGAGACAGAGCTGGTTAAACTTAGAGAGGAGGTCCTTAAACTGAAACATGAACAAAAGCAAGAGAGGGAGAGATATAGGAGAGAGCTGAATCTACTTGGAATCAGGTGAAAGAGCTGCAGGAAAGCAAAGAGAGCCATAGAGGAGAGATAGCACCATTAGACCAGCAGCCAGAGGCTAGAGATAAGACAATACAGAGCCCGACTGAACAGCTGCACTCCCACACTGAACAACAGCAGCAGACACACAATACAAGGGGTGCCACACAGACCGACCAGCATACTGAAGCTCAGTCTTCCCCCACCACTGTGGGACCACAAGCGAGCCGCTGACAAGAGGAGCGCACACACCAGACACAACCACCCCAGCCCAACACACAACCTATGAGTTCAGGCGAAAGCCACCAGACAGTAAACACCAACAAGGCTGACATCGTAATACTCATAGACTCAAATGGGAAATTTCTATGGGAGAAAAAGCTCTTCCCTAGACATACACTAAAAATGATCCGTTGCCCAACAACAGACAGAGCCCTGGAATGGCTGACCAAAACCCGATTAGGCTCCCCCCAACACATAATAATACACACTGGCACAAATGACCTAAAGGCCCAGCAGAAAGGGTAGCAACATCGCCAGAGCAGTGATTGAGAGGGCAAGCAATACATTCCCAAACACTAGAATCACTGTTTCCACAATATTGCCGAGAACAGACTTTAACAGCAAAACAATTCATGAGATAAATGCCAGCATAGCAAGAGACTGTGAATTAAAACACAACGTGCACCTGGCCCAACACCCCACCCTCGATGTGGAATGTCTTCACGACCGCGTCCACATCCACAGGAAATGAATATCGATCTTTGCTAAAGCCCTGAAGGACGTCGCTTTTAACCGGGTCCATACCCAGACTCCAGGAGGACCCCCCCCCCGACCACCAGACATCAGCAGGGTACATACCAGGACTACTACAGAAACCACCACCACACCAACCGGGACCAGAGAGGATCCCCATGCACAACAACAATATCAGACCTGCACCACTCCTGTCCTACAGGGGAACAGGACCGCCCCCAGCCAGACAGAGGGAGAGATGCACAGGGCGTACGCAATACCTCAGGCAGAGACAATCCATTAAGAGACACTAAGCAGACGTGCAGCAGCATCTACTTCCGCCTTATGCATTAGAAAATGAAAAAAAAACACCAAGGACTAATTACTAGAATGAATTGTAACCAAGTAGTATTAGCATTTATAGACAATTGAGATGATCTTTTTTTCCCCATTTAGACACGACAAACACATATCATTCTTTAAACCTATCATAGTAAAAGATCAAACTTAACATGAAATCCTTATATATTTTGACCTGGAATATCCAAGGTCTACGCTCTTCGGTGCTCGACGTGAAGAGTAGGACCCCAGAGTTCATAGATGAAACTAAATATCTGGATATCATCATTTTACAGGAAACTTGGTATAGAGGAGAAGGACACACTGGCCGTCCCCAAGGGTACACGGAGCTGGTGGTCCCCTCCAATAAATTGCCAGGAGTAACCCAAGCAGAGACTCCGGAGGCATACTGATTTGGTTTAAAACAGAGCTTAAGAATTGCATAAAATTTATAAAAAAGGGCGAAAACCACATGTGGCTCAAAATTGAGAGGGGGTTTATCTCTAACCCCCAAGATGTTTTCATTTGTGCACTCTATATCCCCCCAATGGAATCCGCATACTTTAAAGAGGACACCTTCTCCAACATGGAGAGGGAGATTATCCAATTCCAGGCCCAGGGGAACGTGTTGATCTGTGGTGACCTCAATTCAAGAACTGGCGAAGAACCAGACTTCACCAATAATCAGGGAAACAATTACATATTCGGGAATAACCACTTCGATATCCCTTCCCATCCATACAGGCATAACTGTGACAAGCAGACAAATACCAACGGAAAACAGCTCCTGCAGCTCTGTCGAAGCCTGGGTCTGTACATTGTCAATGGTAGGTTCATGGGAGACCTCCTAGGAAGATTGGCCTATTGCTCACCTCTTGGCTGTAGCACCGTAGACTATATGATTACGGATTTGGGCCCATCCTCTTTCAGAGCATTCACAGTCAAACCACAAACAACACTGTCAGACCACAGTCAAATTACTATGCATCTTAAAAAGACAGAAACAACCAACACAGAAACACAACCCAGTAAGCTGTACAACACCAAAAAATCGTACAGATGGGCCAAAAACAGCACGGAAAAATACCAGAAAGCAATTAGCAATGAATCAACTCAAGCTCTATTGGACACCTTTCTGGATAACATATACACTCACAATAAAGAAGGCGTAAACCGGGCAGTGAATAACCTAAACAATATTTTTGGTAATTTGGCAACAAGGTCAAACTTGAAAGCTCGCAAGAACAAACCCAAAACAAAAAACTATGAAAAATGGTTTGACCCAGATTGCCATAACATGAGGAAAAAACTTAGAAAAATATCAAACCAAAAACACAGACAGCCAGAAAATGAGGAATTACGCCTTACTTATTGTCAGACACTAACACAATACAGAAACACACTCAGAACCAAAAAAGAGCAGTATATTAAGAATACACTCAGCTCCATTGAGGAATCCATTGATTCCAATTGTTTCTGGGACAACTGGAATACATTACATGAAAAACAACACGACGAATTGGCCATTCAAAATGGAGACACATGGGAAAACCACTTTGAAAAATTATACCAGAAAAACACACTAAGGCCAGAGCAACACCAAATATGCAAAAAACTGGAAAAGCACGAAATGGCCATAAAAGATAACCAAAACCCGCTAGACTCCATAATAACAGAAAAAGAACTAGTTGAAAAACTCAAGGACCTGCGACCAGGAAAAGCTTGCGGTGCAGACGGCATACTAAGCGAGATGATTAAACACACAGACGATAAAATGAAACTGGCTATCCTAAAACTCTTCAACTTGGTTCTGAGTGTTGGTTACTTCCCTGATATCTGGAACAAAGGACTCATAACGCCCATATACAAAAGTGGGGACAAAGTCGACCCAAATAACTATCGAGGCATCTGTGTAAACAGTAACCTGGGGAAGGTATTCTGTAGTATCATAAACAAAAGACTTATAAACTTCCTTGAGGAGCACAATGTCTTGAGTAAAAGCCAAATTGGATTCCTGCCAAACTATAGAACATCAGATCATATCTTCACCCTATAGACCCTAATTGACAAACACATTCATCAAAACAAAAGCAAAACCAACACATGCTTTATAGATTTCCAGAAGGCTTTCGATTCCATCTGGCATGACGGTTTATTCCTGAAACTTATCGAAAGCGGGGTAGGGGGAAAAACATATGATGTAATTAAATCAATGTATACAAACAACAAATGTGCAGTTAAAATTGGAGACAAACAAACAAAATACTTCCCACAGGGGCGGGGGGTGATGCAGGGCTCGCCCATCTCACCGACACTCTTTAATATTTACATAAATGAATTGGCAAAACTACTTGAACAATCTACAGCAACCGAACTCACCCTATATGAATCCAAGGTTAAATTCCTCCTCTATGCAGATGACCTGGTTCTGCTGTCACCAACTAAGGAGGGTCTACAGCAGAACCTGGATCTGCTGGAGTCGTTCTGCCAGACCTGGGCCCTGACAATAAATCCCCAAAAAACCAAAGTCCTTGTGCTCCAGCAAAGATCCAGACATCAGGGACCCAAAATAAATTTCACACTAGGAACAACCAAAATTGAACAAACCACTAACTACACATACTTGGGCTTAAAAATCAGTTCTATGGGAAATTTTCATCTGGCTGTGAATGAACTGAAAGAGAAAGCAAGAAGGGCTTTCTATGCCATTAAAAAATCAATCCAAATAGAAATCCCAATTAACATTTGGCTCAAAATTTTTAAATCAGTAATTGAACCAATTGTACTCTATGGCAGTGAGGTGTGGGGACCGCTAACACAACAAGAATTTGCAAAATGGGACAAACACCCAATTGAGATCCTACATGCAGAATTCTGTAAAAGTGTCCTCCGGACTCAAAGGAAAACCATAAACAATGCATGCAGGGCAGAACTAGGCCAATATCCATTAATAATCACTATCCAAAAAAGAGCCACCAAATTTTGGAAACACCTAAAAATGAGCAACCCCCAATGCTATCATTACGAAGCCTGAACACTACTAACAATAACCAGCCCCAGGACAGTGACAGCGTAACACAAAGAATTCGACCCAACACAATCGTCGCTAAGCAAAAAGGAAAAATATCTGTCATATTGGACAGAAACAACAAAAACCCAAAGCAAACTCAATTGCTACTTGGCCCTAAACAGACAATACAACATGGCTGATTACCTGACCATGGTAAAGGATAGCAAACTGAGAAAAACCTTGACAATGTACAGACTTAGTGAACATAGCCTGGCGATCGAAAAAGGTAAACACAGGCAGACCCGGCTACCAAGAGAGGACAGGATATGCTCTCACTGCAGTCAGGGAGTGGTGGAGACAGAGATGCACTTTCCTCACAGCTGGTAGAAAATATCAGGGAATAAGGAGAGAATTTCTACCCAAAATTCACAAAAATATGCCCGGAATTCAGAATTTGAATGACGACCAAAAACTCCCATACCTACTAGGGGAAGAGAGAAATTGTGTAACCTTAGCGGCACACTAGGTTACAGCTTGCCATAAACAGAGGGACAACCACTAAATATAAGAAAAGAGTATATACAAATTATATGAATGTATATTTATACACTCAGGGATATATCTGTTTATACACTGTATGGATAGATCTGTATTTTTGTGTACAACCATGAATGTTTTTCGATGCTTTGGCAACATAAGATGTACCTTGTCATGCCAATAAAGCGATTTGAATTGAATTGAATTGAATTGGGAGAGAGAGAGAGAGAGAGACTGCTGGATTTAGTTCAGGATTAGCCTGTGAGAGAGGGGGGGAAGGAGCGCCTCACGCCTGGCCCGATGGACCCCTGTGAAGGAAGGACGAAGGCGAGCTCTCCCTCCCTCTCCCACCCCCTCACTCTTTCCCTCCCCTCACCCTCTCTCTCTCCCTCCCCGTCTCTCCCTGCTTTACTCTCTCTCCCTCAGCCCCTCTCCCTCCCGCCCCCTCTCCTCTCCCCTCCTCCCCCTTTCATCCTTCCCCCTTTCCCCCTCCCTCTTCCCCCCTCCCCTCCTCCCTCTTGCCCCACTCCCCCTCCTCCCTCTTATCCCCCCTCTCTCTTCCTCCCCTCCCCTCCTCCCTCTTCCTCTCCTCCCCTCCACCCCCTCCTCCCTCTTCCCCCCCTCCCCCCTCTTCCCCCCTCCCCCCCTCTTCCCCCCTCCTCCCCTCCTCCTTCTTCCCCCTTCCCCTCCTCCCCTCCTCCCTCTTCCCCCCTCCCCCCTCCCTCTTCCCCCCCTCCCCCTCCTCCCTGTTCCCCCCTCCCCCGCTCCCTCTTCCCCCCTCTTCCCCCCCTCCCCCCTCTTCCCCCTCTTCCCCCTCCCCCCTCTTCCCCCTCTTCCCCCCTCCCCCTCTCCTCCTCCCTCTTCACCCCTCCCTCTTCCCCCCTCCTCCCTCTTCCCCCTCCCCTCTGCCCCCCACCCCCTCTTCCCCCACTCCCCCCTCCCCCTCCCCCTCCTCCCCCTCCCTCTTCCCCCCTCCTCCCTCTTCCCCTCCCCCTCCTCCCTCTGCCCCCTCTCCCCTCCCCCTCCTCCCTCTGCCCCCCTCCCCTCCTCCCTCCCTCCCCCCTCTCCCCCCCCTCCCCTCCTCCCCCCTTCCGCCTCCCCCTCCTCCCCATCCCTCGTCCCCCCTCCCCCTCCTCTTCCCCCCCTCCCCCCTCCCCCTCCTCCCTCTTCCCCCTCCTCCTCTTCCCCCTCCCCCCATTTCCCCCCTCCTCCCCCTCCCCCCTCCCCTCTTCCGCCCTTCCCCTCCGCCCTCTTACACCCCTCCCCCCTCCCCCTCCCCCCTCTTCCCCCCTCCCCCCTCCCCCTCCTCCCCTCTCCCCCCTCCCCCTCCTCCCCTCCCCCTTCTCCTTCCCCCCCGCCCCCCTCTTCCCACCTCCCCCTCCTCCCCCCCTCCCCCTCCCCCTCCCCCCTCCCTCTTACCCTCTCCCTTCCCCGAGCCCTCACCCCCGCTCCAATCCCTCCTTCCGCCCCGTGGCCCGGACCTCGGCACCTGGATGAACGCGTTGCCCTGGACGTTTTTGGTGGCCTCGGCCATCACCCTGATGCCGTTGGCCGAGGCGAAGACGGTGACCTGGTCGGCTTTCCGCCCCGGGGCCCGGGCCTTGGCACCTGGATGAACGCGTTCTCCTGGACGCTTTTGGCGGCCTCGGCCGTCACCCCGATGACGTTGGCCGAGGCGAAGATGGTGACGTGGTCGCGGAAATGAACGGCCTTTGGCATGTTCGATAGGTTCCGGGCGCGCCGGGAATCCGCTGAACTCGAGGCCCAGGCTTCCCGCGCTGCTAGGCAGCGGCTCCGCGCATCCACTACAATAAAGAGAGATTCCTAAATATTAAAGTTCAGGTTTTTAAGCACCCCATAGCTAAGAAGACAACTGCAGAAAAGAACCTAACGGGGTACACACAGAAAGTGGGAAAAATAAATCAATAGTTAGGAATCAAGATGGCAGCCACTCACCTCAGCTCAGAAGGATTAGGCCCGCCCACACACACAATGAAACGCCCCCCGTGATGCACCAATTGGTCAACCATCAGGTTAATCCCTTGTACTATTGGTCAACCATCACATCACTCAACGCTAATGAGCGGAATGTTGCCGTTTTTTGAACCTTTTTTGTATACTGTCCGAACAATTTTTGTCTGACCAAAAAGTAAACATGCCTATTAGAGTCCCCTAATGATAAGCTTTCTTTTGATATAACATGCGTGTAGGTACACTGTATAACTTTTGAGTGTATAGCGGACAGACAGACAGACAAACAGAGAGACAAACCGCTTTATATGTATAGATTTTTAAAATGTGATGGTTTTTTAAAAATTTATTTGAAGATTTAGTGATGCTTTGGGGCTCATAGTATTTATAAGTTTTGACAGCTCTTCCTGTCAAACTTATGAATGGAGCATCCCCTGCTCTGATTGGCTCCCCATGGCCCACGTGATCCCAGGGGACGCATCGAGCTAACTGCGCCCCTGGGATACACAAGCACTACGCGCCGGCAGCTGGAGCAGGCCCCGGATCGGAATTCCACGGGGGCCCACAGCACAACGGCCGGCGCGCTAGGTAAGTGCAGGTCGGGGGCTTATACCCGCGGGAAGCCCCCGACCCGAAATTCTGGGCCTTTATGTGTGATCCCTGACAGAATGTATCAACAGGTTGTTCAATCATGGAGGGCATAACAGCTGAACCTGCTCCAATGCTCCTCACAAGATAAATGCTCTCCCCAGTCAATGCATGAGAGATCTATGTCCACATGCAAGCACTTTCCAGCAGGGATCACTGAACAGCTACCAGCCTAGAAATGTGAATTATCGCTGATTTTTTTTCCCCCTTCTTAACCTCAAAGTTTCTATGGCCAATCTTATGGCCTGTGCTACAGCCTCACCTGAGATCAGCTTACTGCGAATAGACAAGGGATTAAACATTGATGCCAATCTGTATGACTCAATATAATACTGGGTGGCACACTCATCAAGAGACAAGGAAAGCTTGATGTGAGCTCCAGTCAAAAACAGGTTCATAGTAAAATTGTTAAGAATAGCAAACCAGAATAAAGTGGAAGTTATCTGAAACTAGACAGAAAGAAATGACAAAAAGGAAAAGAACCTCTGATGATGAACCTATATAGCCCCTTATCACATCCTTAGGACTTCCCAAAGTGGTTCACAACTATTACCTTGGAAGGTCAGTCACTGCTATGTGGATAAACACAGCTGGCAATTTGGGGACAGCAAAGTCCCACAGTCAGCAAAGGAATTGCTTTTTAATGGTGTTGGCCATGACAACTCCCTAAACATAGTTCCATGGGGCCTCTAATATCCACCTGAGCTACCAAACAGGGCCTCTGTTTGGAGTCTTATGCAAAAGACATCACCTCCAACAATTCAGCACTCACTTTCTACTGCACAGGAATCTCAGCCTAGATTATGCGCTCAAAGTGCCGGAGTGAAATCCTTCTGACTCGGAGGTGAGAACACTACCCACTAAGCCAAGCTGACACTTCACTAATAGCCAAAAGGCAGAACTCCAGTAAAACCATTTGCATTTACAGTGTTGATGAAAATGTTGCTAAATAGATTTCTGCACAACAGAGCAACGCATGATTAGGAACACTAGGTGGACAATGTGCTCAGTGATAATGAAGGTAAAGCTAATAATAGTGATAATGCTAATGAAGATAATGTTAATAATAGTGATAATGCTACTGAAATTACCTTCTTTTCAATCTCTCCTTATCCCTGCGAATTTTGCATTTCCTCAGAATATAAATTACAAGCCTGCCTCAGGACAATATTATAAGGCTTATATAAAAATAATCATATAAACCACACATTGTGAATGAAACAAAAAACAATATCCATTGCGGATAAACATTTCATTTTAATAAAAAACATTACAATCATTTTGAACAATTTAACACTGCTCAACAGTGATTGAAATTCAGCTTTTAGCTGGGTGGAATATGTCATCTTTTTCTTGCTGAGGATAGTTTTTCCATGTTTTTTCAGAAATCACCATATTTGCTGAAACATAGAAACACAGAAGATAGGAGTAGGAGTAGGCCATTCGGCCCCTCGAGCCTGCTCCGCCATTCGATGAGATCATGGCTAATCATCCAAATTCAGTACCCTGTCCCTGCTTTCTCCCCTTAGCCCTTGATCCCTTTAGCCTTAAGAAATATATCTGTTACATCGTTATATTATTACATCGTTAAATGGAACTACTTGTTACATCGTTATATGGAACTACTTTGGTTAGTGTATTTATATTGCTATGTGGCACACTGTGAAAGGCAGTGCGCAGTGCAAGGTCGGACAGCTTGTATCACTCCGCACCATGCGGCAGCAACATCATAAAAGCAAGAATACAACTGAGTGAAAGTCGTAAACTAAATGAGTTAAAAGTGTCTGTATTACATAGTAATAAGAACACAAGGATACACAACAATATCTAACTCCTTCTGAAAAATGTTTAATGAGTTGGCCTCCACTGCCTTCTGTGGTAGAGAATTCCACAGGTTCACCACTCTCTGGGTGAAGAAATTCCTCCTCATCTCTGTCCTAAATGGCTTACCCCTTATCCTTAGACTGTGCTGTGACCCCTGGTTCTGGACTCCCCGGCCATCGGGAACATCCTTCCTACATCTAGTCTGTCTAGTCCTGTTAGAATTTTATAAGTTTCAATGAGATCCCCTCTCATTCTTCTAAACTCCAGCGAGTATAAGCCCAATCGACCGAATCTCTCCTCATATGTCATTCCTGCCATCCCAGGTATCAGTCTGGTGAATCTTCGCTGCACTCCCTCCATGGCAAGAACAACCTTCCTCAGATAAGGCGACCAAAGCTGCACACAATACTCAAGGTGTGGTCTCACCAAGGCCCTGTACAACTGCAGCAAGACATCCTTGTTCCTGTACTCAAACCCTCTCGCTACGAAGGCCAACATACCATTTGCCTTCTTAACCGCCTGCGGCACCTGCATGCTTACCTTCAGCGACTGGTGCACAAGGACACCCAGGTCTCGTTGCACTTCCCCTTCTCCCAATCTATTGCCGTTCAGATAATAATCTGCCTTCCTGTTTTTCCCACCAAAGTGGATAACCTCGCATTTATCCACATTATACTGCATCTGCCATGCTTCTGCCCAATCACCCAACCTGTCCAAATCATACTGGAGTTGCTCGGCATCCTCCTCACAGCACACACGCCCACCCAGTTTTGTGTCATCTGCAAACTTGGAGATATTACATCTAGTTCCCTCGTCTAGATCATTAATATATATTGTGAATAGCTGGGGTCCTAGGACCGATCCCTGCGGTACCCCACTAGTCACTGCCTGCCACTCGGAAAAAGACCCGTATATTCCAACTCTTTGCTTCCTGTCTGCCAACCAGTTCTCTATCAAAGTCAATATCTTGCCCCCAATCCCATGTGCCTTAACTTTACACACTAATCTCTTATGCGGGACCTTATCGAAAGCCTTCTGAAAGGCTTTGTTTAACCAGTTTCTTGGGGTTTCTGCGTTGTTCTAATTCTGACCTCTTGTGCATCCCTCACTTCCTTCGCCTCTCCATTGGTGGCTGTGCCGTCAGTAGTCTAGGACGTTAACTCTGGAATTCCCTTCTTTAATCTCTCCGCCTCTCCAGCCTTCTTTAAAACTCTCCTTAAAACCTACCTCTTTGACCAAGCTGTTGCTCACCTGTCCTAATATCTCCTTCTGTGGCTCAGTGTCAAAGTTTGTCTGATTACGCTCCTGTGAGGTGCTTGGAATGTTTTACTGTGTTAGAGGTGCTATATAAATGCAAGTTGTTGTTATTTTTCTTGAGGAGCTTATTAAAGGACTACTGCCTCTGTGAAAAATTAAGGCCAAACCCTTTTTTTTTGGTTTGTGGGCAGAGATGACTGAGAAGCACCAGAGATTATTTTTTGCCTCAACAACCTCATATGCAATTGTAGAATTCTTCACAATTTACATCACAGTTTTGTGTTTTTGTAAACAAACGAGAAAGAATTTAGCAAACGCTTTTCGTGTTAAGGTGCTGCACCTTTAAAAAATGTTATTTCTCTGCATCTTCCGCGGTACCCAAAATATGCGAAAAAACAATTGCTTTTACAGAAGCAAAACAATTCTTCACGCAACAGATAGGTCAGTCACACATATCAACCAACAGCATCAAATCTTGAATATTGCTTGTCAGCAAAAGACGTCCTCTTATCACAGTTTCTGCTTTACAGAAAGGTTTAACAGGGTCCGGAATGTGCTACATTGTATAGGAATGATAGGAGCTTTTATCATCATATTTCATATTCTAGAGATATGAGAAAGAATGAAACATTCTAATAAAACACGATCTGGTGCGGCTCAGAATAGACCTTAAGGCAGAAAGTGGCCAGCGTGGTTCTTGCCTGAGGAGCCCACGGTATAAAATCCAAACAGTACAGATCAGTCTTTCAGCCCACACAAAGCATTGCAAAGAGCCTGGGCAAGCCAGTTAATCAGTGAGCCTTCTCTCTATGCATTTTGCTCTATCTTGTTCTATCTCTCTACATCACTACAACTTTGTCTCTTCCTGTGTGTCTGTATGCCTGTGTGTTTGTTTCTCTCTCTCTCTCTCTCTCAGTCTCACTTTGTGCTTTCTTTCTCTCTGAAGGGAAAGTTCTCTCCCAGCGAGGGAGCTTCACAAGAAGGGACAAAAAACAGCCCTATCGCCGACCCACGTACCCTTCAAATACAGCTCCCTGCTGGGAGCAATGCTTTACTGTGTTTGCATCCCTGTTGCTCTCTCTATCATTATCTCCCTTTCACATATTCTGTCTCTCTCACTTTGTTTTTCTTTCATTTGCTCTCAGGGTGTAGGTGACACTGGCAAGGCTGTAATTATTGTCCTGAAAATGTGTTGGGCCTTCTTCTTGATAGTGATTTTCCCACAACTGGTTAGCTTGATAGGCCACTCCAGATGGGTATTAATAGTCATTTTGCCAGCCGAGACGAGTTGGAGGTGGGACTGCTGCCTTCCGGGTTATAGTCCCACCCCCAGCGACATCTGACACACCCACGCTATTTTCCCTTGATTGGCCTTGTTAAGCCCACCCTGCGGGCTTACTGGCCAATTAAGGGAAAGCCGGTGATAGATGACGTCAGCATATGACGCTTCATCTGTCGAAACATTTTTGACAGATTAATTTTCAGCGTTTGACAGCTTTGAGAAGCTGTCAAATACTGAAAATCTCTGTTCTAAGGTGAGCCCTTGCACATAGGCTTACCAAGACTTCTCTCCGCAGCAGAAAGCAGATGGCTGCAGCATCTGAGAATGCAGCAGCCATTCTGTCATCTCTGCCGTTGAGATGAGGCACCTCCGGATCCCCAACGGTTGAAGACTGCAGGAAGAAGCAAAGGTGAGGAAACTCTTTCTAACACTTTACACTTACCTCTCATACTTACCTGGCCACACTTCCAACTCTACATCTTAAATTTCGACCCTTTTCACCCCCGTAGACCCACTGCTCGCCTCAGGAGGTTTACAGCCGTCAGGAAGCCCGCAGCAGAAGGCTCAAAATGGGGAAAAACTTCAAAACTGCCTGTTAACAGGCAGTTAATTGGCTGTAATCCCCTTCCTGCCTCAAGGAGACAGGTCCCTGCGCGACTACTGGGAAAATGGCACGGAGGCGGGTTGGGAGTCGGTACCCGCTCCCAGTTTCTGCCATTTTCCGAGCAGTCCCACCTCCTCAGGGTTGGGAAAATTCCCCCCATAGAGTAGAACAGCAGCCCACATGGAGTGGGGGAAGGGTGGTGGTTGGGGGTTCAGTAGCTTTCCATTGGTGCACTAGTTGTGTTTTTATGACACTACACCAGCTTTCATGGTGACTTTTTCCAGTGCCAGACTACAAATTGCCAGTTGGATTCAATTAAACTCAACTTGCCATGGTGGGATGTTTTTAAATTTTTTTAATTCGTTTTTGGGATGTGGGCATCGCTGGCAAGGCCGGCATTTATTGCCCATCCCTAATTGGCCTTGAGAAGGTGGTGGTGAGCCACCTTTTTGAACCGCAGAGGGCAGTTAAGAGTCAACCACATATAGGCCATACCAGGTAAGGACGGCAGATTTTCTTCCCTAAAGGACATTAATGAACCAGATGGGTTTTTACGACAATCTGGTAGTGTTCATGGTCACCGTTGCTGATACTAGTTTTTAATTCTAGATTTATTTAAATTTCTAGATTTCTAGATATCTGGGCTCTAATTCTGCCCTCTTGAGCATCCCTGATGATAATCACTTAACCATTGGTAGCTGTGCCTTCTGTTGCCTAGGCTCTCTTTCCTTCTTTAAGATGCTCCTTAAAACCTATCTCTTTTACCAAGCTTTTGGTCATCTGCCTAATTTCTCCTTATGTGGCTCGGTGTCAAATTTTTTGTCTTATAACACTCCTGTGAAGTGCCTTGGGATGTTTTACTACGTTAAAGGTGCTATATAAATACAAGTTATTGTTGTTGTTGAGGCCAGGTATAACACCCTTACCATCACACTTGCTGAGATCTGCCAACTTAGCCCAGATAATGCATCAAATAATCAGTTTGATTTTCTAAAAAAAGTTAATTTTTTTTAAATCCATCAATTATAAGCCATCCAACGACAAACAGAACAAAACAAAAAACCTTCACAGTTAATGGCTGACATTAAGGAGTCACCTGATTTGATTTTCCTAAATATAAAACAGGCAATAAACAGTTTAAGCTCATACCCACTGTAAGAGCCATAAAAGCTTAAGAAAATACTTTAAAATAGTGGCTAAATGGCATAATACAGTTAATTTACCTGAACGACTTATTGTATTAAGAAACCCCCTATTTTCCTGCTCCAGTAGTATAGTCCGACACCCCCTTCATTCTTGCCACAATGGAACAGTCCCTAAGCCACACATGGGTGCAGCCATCTTACAGTTTTAAACTGCACGTGGTGAAAGAGGCAGAAGCTGTGAGGTTTGGAGCAGTACAGTTTTTGACCGTGTTCGTTTATACGTGTTTGCTTTGTAATTCTGTTTGTTAAGTGTTATAGTAAACCGTTTAAAAGACAAAGCTACGTTTGGGAACGTTTTATTTCGACACGCGCCTACTCGATGTTAAAAGCCCCACAGCCCAGTGGCCTGCCTGTTTGGAAACTAAGAAGCGCCACTACATTAGTCAAAAACTAGCTCCCTAAGAAGGAAGGGACGGAATCGTCGGCGAACGTATACATGAATGGTCACGGAGCCAGACGACAATTTAAGAAAGCGAAGGTACAGTGACTGTTACTTGCTTTGTTCATTCTGTTGAGAAGCTAAATAAGAGCTGCGGGTAAAATGGCCGAGGCCTTAAGGAGTCAGGAGCTTCCCCCAGCCAGAAGGATTGCTGGCCAAAAGAGGGAAATAAAGCTCACCCCAAAGGCAAGGGAAGAGAAGTTACATAGAAGCATAGGTGCAAGGAAGGCTAAATTAGTTCAGATAACTGGAAAAATGAAGATAATTGATCGTCTCATGGAAGATAATGCTAATATTAAGAAAGCTGAAGACATGATGTATTACGATTTCTCCAAGCTGCATGAAGAATTTAATATACTCAACGAAGATGTATTAGCACTTCTGTCTGAAGAAGAGGGAAACACTGATCAGCACGACTGGTTTGATCTTAAATCAACCAGCATTAAGGACTATATCAAGGCCACGGAGCAGTGGATGTTAAAAATTCGTCAAGATGCTGATATAGCAGAGAAAGATAAGATTGACGATGAAGTCGGACCAGACGATAGCATTTCAGAGACTTCCGCCAGACCGAGCAAAAATCGAAAAGAAGGTAGCTCTGTTTCTGGACGCAGGTCAGTCGCTTCTACCACAAGCTCGGCGCGACGCATGAGAGCGGAGGCTGAACGGGCGGCGTTGATGGCGCGCGCAGCATCTTTAGATGAGAAGCAAGCTCTTGAACGGGAAGAGGCCCAACTGCAGGTCCAAGAGGCCCAACTGCAGGCCCAACTGCAGGCCCAACAGGCCCAACTGCAGGCTCAACTGCAGGTCCAACAGGCCCAACTGCAGGCCCAAGTGCAGGCCCAACAGGCCCAAGTGCAGGCCCAGCGGGCCCAGGTGCAGGCAAAGAAAGAACGGCTGGAGATGAAAACAGCTATCGAGGTCTCAGATGCCAGGTTGAGTGCGTACGAAGATTATGAAGGCTCACGGGACGGCGGGAGCCACTGCCAGTCAACGTTGCCACATAGAGTTGGATCCAGGGCACCTTCAAGAGTTACAACAGAGCCCGAAAGCAATTCCCCGGCATTACAGCGTGGAAGAGTGGCCTCTCCACTAACAGGAGCACGTGATGCTACCCCAGACGTCAGACGGTCTAGACTAGACCCTGCTGATGACCACCAGAGGCCTGAAGACACAGGGAGAAGCCTATACCGAGTGATGCAACGTCAGAACGAAATTACAGAGATGCTTGTAAAACAACAGAATCTGTTTCGACTCCCTCAAAGAGACATACCAGTGTTCCAAGGCGACCCACTCAAGTATAAGCCCTTCATCAGATCCTTTGAACAAGCCATTGACTCCAAGACAGAGAGCAGCAGTGATAAGTTGTACTACCTGGGACAGTACACCAGTGGTAAACCACAAGACCTGGTCAGAAGCTGTGAACACATGAGACCGGACCGGGGATACATAGAAGCCAGGAAGTTGCTGCAGGAGCACTATGGTAACGAGCTGAAGATAGCCACTGCATATATCGAAAAGGCTACCAAGTGGCCACAGATCAGATCGGAAGACGGAGAGGCATTGAACGCATATGTTCTCTTCCTCATAGGATGTCGCAACACCATGGAGGATGTTGAATTCATGGAAGAGATGGACAATCCTACGACTATGAGAATCGTCATCTCTAAGCTTCCTTACAGGATGAGAGAACAATGGAGAAGAACAGCCTTTGAGATAATGGAGAGACGGAAAAGTAGAGCCAGGTTTGCAGACTTAGTGAATTTCATAGACAAACAGGCTAAAATTGCAAGGGACCCATTGTTTGGAAACATCCAGGATGTCAGCCCGACCACCGATGGAAGAGTGAAAGCCAAGCCTGCTGAATCAAAGACTCTCAGGAAAGGTGGTTCCAGGGGAAGCAGCTTTGCAACTATCGTCACTCAGGCCGAGGAAGAAAGGCCCCAGAACTCATCTCCCAAAAAGAGCAGCACAGTGACGCCTGCTAATGCCTTTCAGAAGCCATGCTTATTCTGCCAGAAGAATCATACATTGGATTTCTGCAGCGACATCAAAGCACAGCCACATAAGGACAGAATCGAATTCCTGAAGTACAACGGCCTATGTTTTGGATGTCTCTCTCAGGGGCACCTGAGTAGAAACTGTAAGCAAAGAACAACATGCAGAGAGTGCACTCGGAAACATCCCAGTCTGCTGCATATCCATAAAGAAGAACAAGTCTCTAAGAAGAGTGAAGAAAACAATACCGACGAGAAGGTTGTTTCAAGTGCTCTGGTGTCGCTAGAACCAGAGACTTGTGGACTCACTGGGGCCGGTGACAGTGACTGTATTCTTGCCATCGTACCAGTAAGGATCAAGTCTAAGAGGAGTGAGAAGGTTGTGGAGACTTACGCCTTCATGGATCCAGGTAGTTCAGCAACGTTCTGCACAGAATCACTCATGCGACAGCTGAACGTTAGAGGCAGAAGAACAGAAATCCTACTACGCACCATGGGTCATGAGAAGTCAATGCAAAGCTATATCCTGTCAGACCTAGAAGTGTGTGGACTTGAAGAGAAGGACTTCATAGACCTGCCTAATGTTTTCACACAGAGGGAGATTCCTGTTAGAATAGGGAACCTAGCCCTGCAGAAGGATATGGATAGATGGCCCTACCTAGAAAAGGTGCGTCTCCCATACATTGAAGCAGAAATTGGCCTATTAATTGGAACCAATGCCTACAAAACTATGGAGCCATGGCAAGTGATAAACAGCAAGGATGACGGACCCTACGCCGTCAGGACAGCCCTTGGATGGGTAATCAATGGACCGGTAAGGAGAGATGATGGCCACAAGTCGAACAAGGAGGAACGACAAAACGTCAGTTAATCGCATCTCTATCGCAAGCATTGAAGAGCTGTTGATACAGCAGTTCAACGCAGACTTCTCAGAACGCAGCTGTGAGGAAAAGACAGAGATGTCACAAGAAGACCATCAGTTCATGGGTTTGATGACAAGGTCTACACAGTTCATTGATGGCCACTATCACATTGGTTTGCCACTGAGAAGACAGACCGCAAAGATGCCGAAAAATCGCTGCATAGCAGAGCAACGCGCCATCAGTCTAAAGAGAAAGCTGAACAAGAACCCCGACTTTCACGAAGACTACAAAGACTTCATGAGAAACATCATAGCGAAAGGCTATGCTGTAAAAGTGCCCGAAGAACAGTTGAACAGAGGCGATGGAAGGGTCTGGTACATTCCTCATCACGGGGTGTATCACCCAAAGAAGAAAAAGATCCGTGTAGTGTTTGACTGCGCCGCCTCATTCAGAGGAACTTCATTGAATGACCAGCTGCTTCAAGGTCCTGATCTTACTAATACCCTCATTGGCGTCTTGACTAGGTTTAGACAAGAGCTCGTTGCCATGATGGCAGACATAGAATCAATGTTCTACCAAGTCAGAATCCCTGACGAAGATGCTGATCTTCTGCATTTCCTTTGGTGGCCAGGTGGCGATGTTAGTGAAGCGATGGTGGAATGTAGAATGGCCGTACACCTGTTTGGAGCCACATCATCTCCCAGCTGTGCAAGCTACGCTCTCAGAAAAACTGCAGAAGATGGCAAGGGCAAAGCACCATCCGAGGCTGTGGAGACAATCTTCAGAAACTTTTATGTCGATGACTGTCTGAAGTCCGTGTCAACAGAAGACGATGCCATCGCACTGTCAAGAGACCTTAGAACTCTGTGTTCGAATGGAGGATTCCATCTGACTAAGTGGATAAGCAACAGCAGAGCAGTTCTAGCTTCTATCCCAGAAAAGGAAAGAGCCACTGAAGTCAAAGATCTGGACCTGAGCCACGATGTCCTTCCTATCGAGAGAGCTCTTGGTGTACAATGGTGCATCGAGTCAGACACGTTCAACTTCAGGATAATGGTGAACGAAAGACCATCCACAAGACGAGGGATTCTCTCCGTGGTCAGTTCCATCTACGACCCTCTCGGATTCCTGGCACCACTCATTCTGCCGGTGAAGCTGATGCTACGAGAGCTGTGTAGAGACAAGAGAGGATGGGATGAAGATATCCCAGAAGGTCAAGCTCAGAGATGGCACAGATGGCTGACAGATTTGCAACAACTTTCTAGCTTCAACGTCAGTAGATGCATCAAGCCCGCGAGTTTTGGAGTTACAAAGACGGCTCAACTACATCATTTCTCGGACGCCAGTGAGGACGGCTATGGCACGGCTACCTATCTCTTGCTGACAAATCAACAGGGCCAGAAACATTGTGCCTTCCTCATGGGAAAATCCAGGGTGGCTCCGCTGAAGCAGGTCACCATCCCGAGACTGGAATTGACGGCAGCGGTTGTTGCAGTTAAAGTTGACCAGGTGACGCGTAAAGAGTTACAGCTCCCATTAGAAGAATCTGTCTTCTGGACGGATAGCACGACGGTGCTGAAGTATATAGAGAATGAGAAGATACGCTTCAAGACCTTCGTAGCAAACAGAATCTCATCCATTAGAGAAGCTACACAACCATCTCAATGGAGGTATGTAAACACCTCATTAAACCCAGCAGATCAAGCCTCACGGGGATTGAAGGCTGAAAACTTCATGAGGAGTGAAACTTGGATACAAGGCCCAAGTTATCTGCTGGAAACAGAGAGATCATGGCCAGAAAGACCAGGTATGCCAAGTCAGATTACTGAAGACGACGTCGAAGTCAAGAGATCAGTCACAGTAAATTTCATAACTACGAAAGAGAACTTTGACACAGTGAACAAGCTTGTTAACCATTTCTCAGGATGGCACCAGTTGAGGAAAGCAGTTGCATGGTTTCTAAGGTTGAAAGAGTTGCTGCTACACCTGAGCGGTAAGAGAAAAGAGTACCGAGCCACTATCAGTCAGTCTGAAAGTAACCCTGATAAGCAGAGAATGCTTCTACAGCAGTATATGCATCAGCACAAGACCACATTGAGCAAGAATTCATTGACCGTGGAGGATTTGGCCAAGGCTGAGAAGGAGATAGTTTGCTTCAGTCAAAGACAAAGATACCCAGAAGAAACCGAAGCTCTACAGCAAAATACTCCAATCAAGAAAGGTAGTCATATCTACAAGCTGGACCCTACACTGCAAGATGGAGTACTGAGGGTGGGAGGGAGACTAAACAAATCTGCTATGCCAGAGGAGGCCAAGCATCCTGCTATCCTTTCTAAGGACCTCCGGGTTGCTACTCTCATTCTTCAGCATATACACCAGAGTATTGGACACAGTGGGAGGAATCACGTGCTTGCGAAGCTAAGACAAAGATACTGGATTCCAGGAGCTAATTCCGTAATAAGAAAAATACTCTCTGAATGTATTGTTTGCAGACGGTTACACGCTAGAGCTGGGGAGCAGAAAATGGCAGACCTGCCTGAAGACCGTTTGTTACCAGACAAGCCCCCATTTACAAACGTAGGGGTGGACTATTTCGGGCCTTTCGAGGTAAAGCGAGGACGGAGCCTTGTCAAGAGATATGGTGTGCTTTTCACTTGTTTGACCATCAGAGCAGTTCATATTGAGGTGGCACACACGCTTGACACTGATTCCTGTATTAACGCCTTGCGGCGCTTTGTCTGTAGAAGAGGACAGGTGTCCATTATGCGTTCTGATAATGGCACTAATTTTGTCGGAGCGGAGAGAGAACTACGGGAAGCTATTGAAGGTTGGAATCAGCTTAAAATACAGGAAGCCATGATGCAAACAGGAATTAAGTGGATCTTCAATCCTCCGGCTGCATCCCACCACGGAGGTGTCTGGGAAAGACAGATACGCACCGTAAGAAAACTACTCAGTTCTGTACTGAAGCAGCAAGCGCTGGACGACGAGGGACTCCAAACCGTTCTGTGCGAGGTCGAAGCCATCATTAATGACCGACCGATAACTAAGACATCAGATGATCCCAATGACCTCGAAGCCCTGACTCCGAACCACCTGTTGTTGTTGAAAACACAGCCAGCCATGCCCCCGGGAGTCTTCAAAAAGGAAGATCTGTATGCCCGTCGGAAGTGGAGGCAAGTTCAGTATATGTCAGACCTCTTCTGGACCAGATGGACAAGAGAATACTTACCTCTGCTACAGGAGCGTCAAAAATGGTCCAAAATAAAGAGGAACTTCATCGTCGGAGACATTGTCTTAATTGTGGATGATTCAGCCCCTAGAAATTCTTGGTTGATGGGAAAAATAATTAAGACCATGCCAGACCCCAGAGGCGTCGTTCGTCGCGTCTGTTTGCAAACCAAGACCAGTACCCTGGAGAGACCGATCACAAAGCTCTGCCTGCTACAAGAAGCAGCGTGAAAAGCTCCTGAACGAAAGAAAAAAGTGGACACTTGTATTGTAAATATGTTGAACTCATTAGTTTATGACTCTTAATGTTTGAGTAATTGATATGCTTCATGTGCCTAGTCAATTAGGGGCCGGAATGTAAGAGCCATAAAAGCTTAAGAAAATACTTTAAAATAGTGGCTAAATGGCATAATACAGTTAATTTACCTGAACGACTTATTGTATTAAGAAACCCCCTATTTTCCTGCTCCAGTAGTATAGTCCGACACCCCCTTCATTCTTGCCACAATGGAACAGTCCCTAAGCCACACATGGGTGCAGCCATCTTACAGTTTTAAACTGCACGTGGTGAAAGAGGCAGAAGCTGTGAGGTTTGGAGCAGTACAGTTTTTGACCGTGTTCGTTTATACGTGTTTGCTTTGTAATTCTGTTTGTTAAGTGTTATAGTAAACCGTTTAAAAGACAAAGCTACGTTTGGGAACGTTTTATTTCGACACGCGTCTACTCGATGTTAAAAGCCCCACAGCCCAGTGGCCTGCCTGTTTGGAAACTAAGAAGCGCCACTACACCCACATCGTGCTCAAATAACCCCAGTGATCCTGTTTCTCGACCTAAATTTACAGCAATATTTTTCAAACTTCTCTGTGTGAGATAGCCCCTGAATATGTTGGCACCCTCTTAGACACCCCTGCCAATACTGACCGACTTGCAGCAGCTTCCAAAACACAGTGACAGCTGCCCAAAGGTAAACAGTGTTACTATTGCACAAAGCATTTTTTATTTATATGCAGCAACAGAAATAACATATCGGTAAGCTGACAAATCCAGAGGCGTGATGACAGATAGACAGAGATCTGATGGCCTTGTAGACCCCCGAGGGCCCTGGGGTCCCAGTTTGAAGGCCTATGATGTACAACAATGAAACTAAAAACATTTCCGATTTAAAGAGGATCATTACTCTTATGGAGAAGGAAAAAATCAGCTGTGATCCCCTCCATGACTGATTGGCTCATTGTCTGGGCTCACACTATCAAGAATGGCCAATTGGAGGAGACTAGCATTGCTTTCTTTGTTGATGCATCATGATAACATCATGCAAAAGCAACATAGCAATGTTTTTATCCACATCAAAAGACTATCACATCGCACACATATTAATAGAACTCGAAAGCACTGTCTGACAAATTTGCGAATTGGAAATTGTCACTTTACACAGAAGGTTGTTGGGGCATGAAATGTTTTGCCACAAGGAAGGGTTGAGGCAGAGAAAATAGCATCTTTCAAGGGGAAATCAGATAAGTGTTTGAAGCAGAGAAAGACACGGGACTACCGGGATTAGTTTATGGTTGCTCCAACCAAGAGCCGCATAGAGATAACGGGCCAAATGGTCTCCTTCTGCCAGGCATAGCTCAGTAGTAGCACTCTCGCCTATGAGTCAGAAGGTTGTGTTCCAGTCCCACTCCAGTGACTTGAGTACATAAGCTCAGCTGACACTCCAGGGCAGTACTGAGGGAATGCCATGTTTCTCACATTACAACAGTGACTACACTACAAAAGTATTTCATTGGTTGTAAATCACTTCATGTTGTACTGAGATCATGACAAGCACTTTATAAATGCAAGTCTTTCTTTTTTTCTGTGCTGTAAGCTTCTGTGGTATTTTGGTCAAAAAAATTGTGACCTGAAAGATCTCAGATTTTGGTCAGATCTTCCCCAACCCAATCCTTACCTTTCCATGAAATGTTCAATTCTCTTCCTCATTCTGTGTTGCTGCATAATGTTAATAAGAACTACACACAAATCACAATAGTAATCAATTCAAGTGACAGGGACACAAAATGAAAAAAGGAAATGAGGAGTATGAAGGGAAGTAAGGCAGAACCTTTTTTACAGAAAGTATAAGAAATATTTGGAACAACTGAGCATTGAAGAATTTAGTATAAATCGGTTCAAAAGGTGACTGATGGATTTCTGGAGAGAGAAAGTGGGTTAATAACTTAAGAAATAGGAGCAGGAGTCGGCTATTTGGCCCTTCGAGCCTGCTCCGCCATTCAATAAGATCACGGCTGACCATCTACCTCATCTCCACTTTCCTGCACTATCCCCATATATCTTGATTCCCTTAATATTCAAAAATCTATCAATCACCGTCTTGAATATACTAAACGACTGAGCCTCCACAGCCCTCTGGGATAGAGAATTCCAAAGATTCACCACCCTCTTGGTGAAAAAAGTCTCCTCATCTCAGTCCTAAATGGCCGACCCCTTATTCTGAGACTGTGAACCCTGGTTCTAGACTCCCCAGCCAGGGGAACATCCTCCCTGCATCTACCCTGTCAAGCCCTGTAAGAATTTTGCATGTCTCAATGAGATCACCTCTCATTCTTCTAAACTCTAGAGAATATAGACCTAGTTCTACTCAATCTCTCCTCATAGGACAATCCCCCAATCCCAGGAACCAGTCTGGTGAACCTTCATTGCACTCCCTCTATGGCAAGTATATCCTTCCTTAGGTAAAGAGACCAAAACTGTACACAACACTCCAGCTGTAGTCTCACCAGACCCCTATATAATTGCAGTAAGATGCCTTTACTCTTATACTCAAATCCTCTTGTAATACAGGCCAACATACCATTTGCTTTCCTAATTGCTTGCTGTACCTGCATGTTAACTTTCAGTGATTCGTGTACAAGGACACCCAGGTCCCTCTGAACACCAACATTTCCCAATCTCTCACCATTTAAAAAATGCTCTGCTTTTGTATGTTTCCTACCAAAGTGCATAACTTCCCATCTCTCCACATTGTATTCCATTTGCCATGTTCTTGCCCACTCACTTAGCCTGTCTATGTCCCCTTGAAGTCTCCTTGCATCCTCCTCACAACTCACATTTGTATCATCAGCAAACTTGGATATATTACATTTGGTCCCCTCATCCGAACCATGGATATAGATTGTGAATAGCTGAGGCCCAAGCAGAGATCCTTGCGATACCCCACTAGTTACAGCCTGCCAACCCAAAAATGACACATTTATTCCTACTCTCTGTTTTCTGTCCATTAACCAATCCTCAATCCATGCTAGTATATTACCCCCAATCCCACGAGCCCTAATTTTGTTTAATAACCTCTTGTGTGGTACCTTATCGAATGCCTTCTGAAAATCCAAATACAATACATCCACTGGTTGCCCCTTATCTATTCTGCTAGTTACAACCTCAAAAATCTCCAACAGATTTGTTAAACATGACTTCCCTTACATAAATCCATGTGGACTTTGCCCAATCATATTATTATTTTCTAAGTGCCCTGTTACCACGTCCTTAATAATAGATTTTAATGGGGTTGACAGCCATCCGAAAGTGCTGAGATTGTTTGACTTATTGAGGTTAATTTATAAAATTCTTATATTTATACCAATGCTTAAAGGTTTGTAAAGAACCATGAGGTAAACACAACTGCCACTTGTGTTGCCACGTGACTGGAATAACCAACCCATAACTGATGTGGCTCAGTGGGTAGCACTCTTGCCTCTGAGTCAGAAGGATATGGGTTCAAGTCCCACATAGAAACGTAGAAGATAGGAGCAGGAGTAGGCCATTCGGCCCATCGAGCCTGCTCCACCATTCAATGAGATCATGGCTGATCAGCCAAACTCAGTACCCTGTCCTTGCTTTCTCCCCATATCCCTTGATCCCTTTAGCCTTAAGAAATATATCTAACTCCTTCTTGAATATATTTAATGAATTGGCCTCAACTGCCTTTTGTGGTAGAGAATTCCACAGGTTCACCATTCTCTGGGTGAAGAAATTCCTCCTCATCTCTGTCCTAAATGGCTTACCCCTTATCTTTAGACTGTGACCCCTGGTTCTGGATTCCCCTGCCATTGGGAACATCCTTCCTGCATCAAGTCTGTCTAGTCCTGTTAGAATTTTATAAGTTTCAATGAGATCCCCTCTCATTCTTCTAAACTCCAGCGAGTATAAGCCCGATCGACCGAATCTCTCCTCATACGTCATTCCTGCCATCCCAGGTATCAGTCTGGTGAATCTTCGCTGCACTCCCTCCATGGCAAGAACATCCTTCCTCAGATAAGGCGACCAAAACTGCACACAATACTCAAGGTGTGGTCTCACCAAGGCCCTATACAACTGCAGCAAGACATCCTTGTTCCTGTACTCGAACGCTCTCGCTACGAAGGCCAACATACCATTTGCCTTCTTAACCGCCTGCTGCACCTGCATGCTTACCTTCAGCGACTGGTGCACAAGGACACACAGATCTCGTTGCACTTCCCCTTCTCCCAATCTATTGCCATTCAGATAATAATCTGCCTTCCTGTTTTTCCCACCAAAGTGGATAACCTCGCATTTATCCACATTATACTGCATCTGCCATACATCTGCCCAATCATCCAACCTGTCCAAATAATATTGGAGTTTCTCGGCATCCTCCTCACAGCACACACGCGCACCCAGCTTTGTGTCATCTGCAAACTTGAAGATATTGGGGCAGAAATTCGGATCGGGGGCTTGCCGCGCGTGCAAGCCGCCGATGTGCACTTACCTGACGCGCCGGCCGTTGAGCTTCAGGGACGCCTGGAATTCCAGTTTTAAAATGATGACTCCTGGGCAGCGTCTGACGTCACGCCGCCCAGGAGTGCAGCCAACGCGAAGCCTGGAGCGCGCTGTGCAACTGAGACACGCCCCTTGAGGTCTCAGTTTAATAGGACACGCCCCCAATGTTTCTCACAAGCTGCAAAGCATTTTTACATGGAGAGCAGCATTTCAAATAGGTTTTTGGTATTTTTATGAAGCTTTTGGTAACTTTTATAAACTTTTAAAAACGTTTACATTATTTTGAAGAATCTGAAGTAGTTTTAAACAGAATTAAAGCAATTTAAAGACTTTTAAAAGCCCTGAAAGAATTTTTTTCATTCCATTTATTTATTTAGCAACGTCGTCGTCATACGTGTCTTCACACTGTTCCCTTTGGGGAACTGTATGAAGTGGTGGAAGGATTTAAGGCCGTGATTAACGCTCCTTCCGTGACCGTTACCATCTTTGTACCAGCCATTAGGGTGGTTAGTCCTATGGCGGGAAGGTTTTACGGGCTCCCACAAGCTATACGAGGAGGGGGGGCCACCCACACCCACAGACGCAAATATCCCACTGGATGTCAACCCAGAATTTAGAGCCGGAGCTCCGACTCCACTTGCCGGGACTGTCTGGAGCGGGGTTCGAAACCCTACCCCATCTGGCCGAGCGGCGGGGATCCTACCGCTACGCCAAAGGCCCACTCTGATTAGCAACGTGAAATGGCTGGAATGAGCACAATTCACGGCATTAAAAGAACTCACAATTGAACTGATGATGACCTCAGCAATCTCCTCAACGAGGTGGAGGCGCAGCGCCTGCTCATCATTGGTAATGAGAAGTCAAAGGCGCCGCAAAAAGGACAGATGATAGCTTGGTCTTTCAAGTGGCAGCATAGGGCTCCAGTCACGGGGAGGGAAAAGGCGCAGGAAACGTATGGGTGTCACATTTTGCGCAGAGTGGGCCTTTTGCGTAGCGGTAAGCATCCCCGCCACTGGGCCAGAAGGAGTAGGGTTTCGAACCCCGCTCCAGACAGTCCCGGCAAGTGGAGTCGGAGCTCCAACTATAAATTCTGGGTGGACATCCAGCGGGATACTTGCGTCCGCGGGTGTGGGTGGCCTCCCCCCCTCAGATGGGTTGTGGGAGCCCGTAAAACCCTCACGCCATAGGACTAACCACCCTAATGGCTGGTATGAAGATGGTTATGGTCACGGAAGGAGCGTTAATGTGGCCAGAAATCCTTCCACCACTTCATACAGTTCCCGAAAGGGAACAGTGTGAGGATACGTATGACGATGACCTCTTGCGCAATGCACCTCCTTGGACCCTCAGTCGCAGATGCGAGGGGGCAAATCGTGCAATTGTTAAATTTTTCATTTTATTGACATGTAAAATGTTGGCCCAGTAATTCCATTCCAAACGCGTGAGTACGGTCGGGGTACTTACGCGTCTGGCCGGAGGAAATGTCGGTTTTCAGCATGCACAGCGCATGCGGGTAAAACCGGCATTTCCTGTCCTCTGAACGAAGGGGTTCAGAGACAGAACGCGTGCAACTGCACAGGCAGCGCGTGGGCAGTAAAATTCGCCGGTTTCATTCATGCTTTTAGTGAGGTTAAGTCCTGACAACTTACACATGAAAAAAGCATGAGTACAGTTGCTCCAGAGGCTGCGGAGGAAGATATATTTTATCGTGGAGCTTCTGAAAGGCAATATTTTTGTTTGGGAAAGGGAGGAAAGTTATTTTAAGAAATGCTGAGGTAAGTTTTAAAGTTTATTTTTGTTTTTTAAAATGGGTTATCAGTACTGTAGGTAGAAGGAGCAATTGTGGCTATGTGAATTGAATTTGCTGTGTTTATTAAATGTGAAAATGACTCCAACATTTTTTAGAAAGAAACTTTTCATCAGTAATATATTCTTTTAAGTAATTATGTATGTATGTCTGTATATATTCCTTTGCGTATATGTATGTATATATTCCTTTACTTATGTGTATGAATGTATGTAATTAATTATGACTTTCAGAGAAAGTAACTTATTGGAAAATCTTAATTAAATACATACATTCATACACATAAGTAAAGGAATATATACATATATGTAAAGGAATATATACGGACATACATACATAATTACTTAAAAGAATATATCACTGATGAAAAGTTTCTTTCTTAAAAATGTTGGAAATGTTACATTACTCATTTTAGAACAGTCATTTTCACATTTAATAAACACAGCAAATGCAATTCACACAGCCACAATTGCTCCTTTTACCTACAGTACTGAAAACCCGTTTAAAAAAAAAAAATTAAACTTTAAAACTTACCTCATCATTTCTTAAAATAACTTTCCTCCCTTTCCCAAACAAAAATATTGCCTTTCAGAAGCTCCACGATAAAATATATCTTCCTCCGCAGCCTCTGGAGCAACTTTACTCATGCTTTTTTCATGTGTAAATTGTAAGGACTTAACCTCACTGAATCCATGAATGAAATCGACGAAGTTCACTGCGCACGTGCTGCCTGTGCAGTTGCACGCGCTGTGCCTCTGAACCCCTTCGTTCAGAGGACAGGAAATGCCGGTTTTCCCCGCATGCGCTGTGCATGCTGAAAACCGGCATTTCCTCCGGCCAGACGCGTGAGTACCCTGACCGTACTCACGCGTTTGGAACGGAATTAGTGGGCCATTACATCTAGTTCCCTTGTCTAGATCATTAATATATATTGTGAATAGCTGGGGTCCTAGGACCGATCCCTGCGGTACCCCACTAGACACTGCCTGCCACTCAGAAAAAGACCCGTTTATTCCTACACTTTGCTTTCTGTCTGCCAACCAGTTCTCTATCCAAGTCAGTACCTTGCCCCCAATCCCATGTGCCTTAACTTTACTCGCTAATCTCTTATGCGGGACCTTATCGAAAGCCTTCTGAAAGTCCAAATACACCACATCCACTGGTTCTCCATTATCTGTTCTACCAGTTACATCCTCAAAAAATTCCAGTAGATTAGTCAAGCACGATTTACCTTTTGTAAATCCATGTTGACTTTGTCCGATCCTGTCACTGTTTTCCAAGTGCTCTGCTATTACATCTTTTATAATGGGCTCTAGCATTTTCCCCACTACCGATGTCAGGCTTACCGGTCTATAATTCCCCGTTTTCTCTCTACCACCTATTTTGAATAGTGGGGTAACATTAGCTACCCTCCAATCCATGGGAACTGTTCCAGAATCTATAGAATTTTGGAAGATGACCAGCAATGCATCTACTATTTCTAGGGCCACATCCTTAAGTACCCTAGGATCTAGATTATCAGGCCCTGCAGATTTATCAGCCTTCAATCCCATCAATTTCCTTAACACCATTTCCCTACAAATACTGATTTCATTCAGTTCCTCCCTCTCATTCGACCCTATGTTCCCCAACATCTCCGTTTAAAGAGCAGCTCTGTCGGGCTCTTTCCTGTCGTGGCATGGTCAATGCTCCTGTACACAGTCACATATTTTCTAAGTTCACGTTTCCAATCTAGTCCTTCTGACTGAGCAATTCTGATTCTCTTCATCAGCGATGCATTCTGGCGCTCGACTTCTCCGTTAGCCTGAGCTCATTTTGCTGTCATTTTCAGGTGTTTGAGCCCGTTGTTTTCACAGTATTTTTTGAATAATTCAGATCTGAATTGGGGACCATTATCAGATTTGCAGGTGATTGGCAAACCATGACGGCTGAAGATTGACTCTAAACTATCAATAACCTTCTCTGTTGTTGTGGAGGTCATGATGTCGTATTCATAGTAGCGACAATAATAATCAACTACCACAAGAATAGAGTGGTTGGATGGCAAGGGTCCCAGTAAGTCTATAGTTACATCCTGCCAGGGGCCCTCCAGTAATGGTGTTGGTCTCAACGGTTCAGGTGGGTCGGGTCTGGCTACTATCTGACAGCCGTGGCATGCTTTACAGTGTTTTTCAGCTGCCTTGTCCATGCCAGGCCACCAAACCTTGGTTCTGAGATGTTGCTTTGTTCCAACTATTCCCAGGTGTCCTTCATGTGCTAACACCAGGGCTCGTGCGTGTAACACTGTGGGTAGCATGATGCGTGTTCCCCGAAGAACTAGGTACCCCACTACGCACAGCTCGTTTGCAATTGCTGCATAAGCTTTACAGTTCTCAAAATGTCCATTTGTGATTGCTTTCCGTACCTCAATCAGCTCTGGGTCAGTAGCAGAGGCTTCCTCCACCTCTCTAGTAGTGAGTGCTTTAGGTGTGGCACTCACAGCTACAAATCTCACGTATTCATCTGAGCCATGAGAATGTCTCTCCTGTTTTGCTGTCTCCCCCAGCAATCATGACAGTGGGTCTACAATGTTTTGCTTGCCTGGAATGTGTATCACCTTAAAATCGTACGGCTGTAATCTAAGTACCCATCTCTCTATACGGGCACAGGGTTTAGAGTGTGGGCCGTATATCACTTGTAATGGCTTATGGTCCATTACCAAGTTAAATTTTTGGCCATACACATATGGATGCAGCCTCTCACAAGCCCATACAAGAGCTAAAGCCTCACTCTCTGTTTGAGAGTATTTCCTCTCACAGTCTGTTAAATTACGACATACAATGCATATTGGTACCTCTTGTCCCTGTTGGTCCTGAACTAGTACTGCGCCTAAACCTACAGGACTGGCATCTGCTATCACCTTGGTTGGTGCGTCCTTATCAAAATATGCTAAAGTGCCGGCTCTGGCCAACTCTTCCTTGAGTGCACTGAATGACTGTCTCTGTTGTGATCCAAATTTAAATGGTGTGTCTTTTCTCGTCAGGTGTCGCAGTGGCTCTGATAGCGTTGCAAACTGCGGGATGAATCTGCTACTGTACCCAACGAGTCCCAAGAAACTCTTCACCTCTGTAGCACTCTCTGGTTCCCGAGCTTCTGCCACCGCTCGCACTCTCTCTGCTGTTGGTCCGATGCCCTTTTCAGACAACAGGATTCCCATGAAAATCCATCAGTCCATGTTGAATTGGCACTTCTCGGAGTTTAGTGTCAGTCCACTTTCCATCAGTCTGGTCATGACAGCGTGCAGGCGTCTGTCGTGCGTTTCCTGGTCGTGTGCATGCACGATAATGTCGTCTGAGATGTTTTCAACACCCTCTATTCCAGCTAAGGCATTAGCTATCTCGTGCTGATATTGCTCACTAGCTGAAGATACACCGAATATCAGCCTCTTGTACCTGTATACTCCGTTATGTACTGCAAACGTTGTGATTTCTCATGACTCAGGGGTCAGTTCTAGCTGGTGATAACCCCATTTCAGGTCTAGCTTACTAAACACCGTCGAGCCGTTCATACCTTGGAGTATCTCATCAACGGTGGGGATTGGATATCGTTCCCTCACTATTGCCTGGTTTGCTCGTCTCATGTCTAGGCATAACCTTACATCCTTCTCCGCTTTTGGTACAATAACCACAGGATTTACCCATGGAGTGGGACCAGTTACAGGTTCGATAATGTCCATGTCCCTCAATTGTTTTATTTTGGCCTCTACTGCCCCCCTTAAGTTGAATGGTATACGCCTGAGTGGCTGGGCCACAGGCTTCACTTGTGGGTCGATATACAAACTGATCTGTTTTGTGTTCAGCCTTGCTACTTCCTGGAACACCTTTGGATACCGCTGTTCTAGTAGCTGTCTTACATCTACCACAGCTGAGACATCTGCGCCTATTTTTAAAACTCCCAGTTTCATGGCTGTCTCCCTTCCTAGCAATGGCTCTCCATGGCCTTTAACCACAATGAACTCCACCTGCTCAGTTCTCTTACCTATTGTAATCCCACATGTGAATACACCTTTAACTGACAGTGGTCGGCTAGAAGCATAAGAGAATAACTTTCTCTCTGTCTTAGGGACATGTGACTGACACTTAATGTGTTCTGACTTTAATCCTTCCCATGTATTCTCATCTATCACATTATTAGTTGCACCCAAATCAATTAACATTCTCAGGTTTACTCCCCCCACACAGAAGGGAAGTCTCTGTCCCGTTATTTCCGGTAACAGCAAATGCAAAGTTATTTTGTTCCTCTACATTGTTCACACTATGTTTCTTTGTACCCTTTGTGCAGCATACTTTGGAGAAATGTTCCTTTCCCTTGCACTTATGACACGTTTGTCCATGTGCTGGGCATTTCGGATCTCTGCCCATGTGGTCTGTGTGTCCACATCTGTAACATTTCCTTTCGTTCCCATCGCCATTTCCTTTTGGTTTCTCTGTCGAGCTTTTCGTATAATGCCCTCTTTTCTGTGTCACATGACGAACAGTATCTGTCTCCGCCTTCTCTGTACATGGCATGGCTGACATCTGCTCCTCGACGTTTTCACATTGTGAGGCCAATTGTAACGTGCGGGCGAGCGTTAGACCTTGCCCTTCCTCTAGCAATTTCCTCCGCACATCGGCTGACGTGCACCTACTCTGGATAGCATCTCTTATTTGATTATCCGCATCCCCCCCAAAAGCACAGTCTTTAGCAGCCTGCCGCAAGCGAGTAGCAAATTGTTGCACAGTCTCACCTGTCTTCTGGGACAACTTATGAAAAGTCTGTCTAGCAAATGCTGCGTTGACCTGGGGCACGAAGTAATGATTCAAAGCACTAACCGCCGCCATGTAGTCTGCTGGTTCTCCTGTGTCTGGTAGAGTCGAAAAGATATCCTGGACATCTGGTCCTGCTAGGTGTAGAAGTAGAGCTCTTCTCCTCTGCTTTATGGCAGCTGTAGAGGTATTGTCGATAATGAGTCCTTTGCCGTCGGCATAAAGCTCAAAAGACGTTAACCACCTCGTCCATCTTGGACCCAACGTGGCTGGCTCGGCGAAACATGCAAAATTTTGAATGCCGGTCTTCTCCATCCTAGCTAACTAAACCTTGGGCAACTACTTATCTAAAATGATTCCTTTCATTATCCTCGTCGCCAATGTTGTATCTATGCTTTAATACGCTCAATCAAGCATGTTGATACGTCGAATTAAATCAGAGTCAGGCAGACGGGCTTGTAACTGCAATCTTCCCTTTATTGGTAAAATGGCTGACTGCAGCTTTCCCGGGTAATTCCCATAATGCATTGCACATTACATTACCGTATTTACTGGTGTCAAACTCGCATATTACATTACCGTATTGACTGGTGTCAAACTCGCAATCAATACACGACATTACCCAGTATTCAAAACTAGACAGAGTGGTGCTTACTCAATAACCATCCCACATAACAACCCTTTATAACCTTATGTGTGCCAGATCTATATACCACGACACACATCAGAGTACAATCTATTCAATAAATTTAGGAAATTAGCAACCACTTTTACGATTGACCACTTACATCTTCAACCATGGAATGGAAGTATTTCTCGTTTTCAATCTGTGCAAGTAGTCCACAAGTAGCGTGTACACAATCCATTGCCCTCAGTACATTTGGAAAACCCACTTCTGAATGGATGTCGCTGCTGGGCGTTCCTGTGAAAAGATCTACAATAATCTCTTCCTCGATAATGACAGAGCAGTAGTTACTTATAACAGACAATGCAGCATTGAGCACTGACTGACACTTGAAATGGCTTCTGAAGGAATCTAAAATGATCCTGAAGTATAAAAGGCTAATGTAGCTATGACCTTGATATGTCCTGGAAGTGCCAAATTCCTGCAGTAGTAGCCTCAAGATCACTCTTCCCTCCTTGCCAGGGTCCAGCAATACCTGTAATTTATATGGTAACTGCCGACCTCCCGGGCATTTAAAAAAATTTGTTTATGGGATGTGGGCGTTGCTGGCAAGGCCAGCATTTATTGCCCATCCCTAATTGCCCTTGAGAAGGTGGTGGTGAGCTGCCTTCTTGAACCGCTGCAGTCTGTATGGTGAAGGTACTCCCACAGTGCTGTTAGGGAGGGAGTTCCAGGATTTTGACCCAGCGACGATGAAGGATCGGCGATATACTTCTCAGTCAGGATGATGTGTGACTTGGAGGGGAACTTGGACGTGGTTGTGTTCCCATGCGCCTGCTGCCCTTGTCCTTCTAGGTGGAAGAGGTCGCGGGTTTGGGATGTGCTACCGAAGAAGTCTTGGCGAGTTGCTGCAGTGCATCTTGTAGATGGTACACACTACAGACGCGTTGCGCCGGTGGTGGAGACTGTGACTGTTTAAGGTGGTGGATGGGGTGCCAGTCAAGCGGGCTGCTTTGTCCTGTATCATTCTAGTCAAGGGAGGTCAGTCACTCAGGACCTTAGTATTCTCTCCCTGGCTGTCTTTTCTGTTTCTCTACTGTTACTATGTTTGCTGTGTTAGGAACTCTTGAAGCATGTTGTCAGAAAGGAATTCAATGACACTGCACTGTAGCATTTCTAACAGTCGCAAGAAATTCATGCCAGCTGGAGCCTCTTATAACTCAGTTTGTTAGGTAACAATTTGCAGGGCTGTGGAATGTTTCCACTGGTTTGATCAAACTCATTTATGGCAACACACCTCCAAATTCATGTTAAAAGTGACAATCCTCCAAAAGAATTTCAACCAAGTACCAGTTCCAGCAAACTGGAGTTTGCAAACAGCTTTGCCTCACACAATCTCAGCAAACAACAACTTGCAGAGAATTGTGACAAATCTGCAAAAAGCTTTGAAAAAAAGGATTTGGGTTTTGACCATTTTGAAAACCAGAGCAAATGAGCAAAAAAAGCTGACTCTTTAAACAGCATTGCCCACATCTATTTGCCTCTGTCCAATGTATTATTTAAGTCCATGTGCTTACCACAGCACGACGTTTCATTAAGTGTTGGCACAACAATGTTTATTTCTCGTCTAAAAGCTAATTCCACGTAAAAATTAAAAGAAGCTATTACATCATTGGCTGTGAAATTTTTAGCAAATGAGCACAGTGGAGGATGCCACTAATTTCTTATCATTCTCACGGACAGATCCTAAATAACTTTTCTGCCATGTTTCAGTATTCAGTAAGATGCACTACTGTTTCCATTATCATTATTCTAATGTTTAATGACTCAAACATCTCCCATTTAGTTCAGAGACAGCTGCCTTCTGTACTACATCTGTCATTGTCTGTAAAATACTATGACACAGACAGCACCCTGTTAAAAGTTTGGTGTGTAACAACATGCAAAAAAACAAAGGGCAATGAAAGGAATATCCCGCTAAAAAAAATTCAAACATTTCGGAGGTTAAATTGGGCCACATAGCAAAAATTTTTCAGGTACTATGCAGCCTCCTAAGGCCCCAAAATGGTGAAACATAGAAACATAGAAGATAGGACAGGAGTAGGCCATTCGGCCCCTCGAGCCTGCTCCACCATTCAACGAGATCATGGCTGATCATCCAAATTCAGTACCCTGTCCCTGCCTTCTCGCCATATCCCTTGATCCCTTTAGCCTTAAGAAATATATCCAACTCCTTCTTGAATATATTTAATGAACTAGCCTCCACTGCCCTCTGTGGTAGAGAATTCCACAGGTTCACCACTCTCTGGGTGAAGAAATTCCTCCTCATCTCAGTCCTAAATGGCTTACCCCTTAACGTTAGGCTGTGACCCCTGGTTCTGGACTCCCCGGCCATCGGGAACATCCTTCCTGCATTTAATCTGTCTAGTCCTGACAGAATTTTATAAGTTTCAATGAGATCCCCTCTCATTCTTCTAAACTCCAGCGAGTACAAGCCCAATCGACCCAATCTCTCCTCGTACGTCATTCCTGCCATCCCAGGTATCAGCCTGGTGAATCTTCACTGCACCCCCTCCATGGCAAGAACATCCTTCCTCAGATAGGGCGACCAAAACTGCACACAATACTCAAGGTGTGGTCTCACCAAGGCCTTGTACAACTGCAGCAAGACACCCTTGTTCCTGTACTCGAACCCTCTCGCTACGAAGGCCAACATACCATTTGCCTTCTTAACCGCCTGCGGCACCTGCATGCTTACCTTCAGCGACTGGTGCACAAGGACACCCAGGTCTCGTTGCACTTCCCCTTCTCCCAATCTATTGCCATTCAGATAATAATCTGCCTTACTGTTTTTACCACCAAAGTGGATAACCTCGCATTTATCCACATTATATTGCATCTGCCATGCTTCTGCCCAATCACCCAACCTGTCCAGATCATACTGGATTTTCAGGGCATCCTCCTCACAGCACACTCTCCCACCCAGCTTTGTGTTGTCTGCAAATTTTGAGATATTACATCCAATTCCCTCATCTAGATCATTAATATATATTGTGAATAGCTGGGGTCCTAGGACCGATCCCTGCGGTACCCCACCAGTCACTGCCTGCCACTCGGAGAACGACCCGTTAATTCCGACTCTTTGATTTCTGTCTGCCAACCAGTTCTCTATCCAAGTCAATACCTTGCCTCCAATCCCATGTGCCTTAACTTTGCACGCTAGTCTCTTATGCGGGACCTTATCGAAAGCTTACTGAAAGTCCAAATACACCACATCCACTGGTTCTCCCTTATCTATTTTACCAGTTACATCCTCAAAAAATTCCAGTAGATTAGTCAAGAACGATTTACCTTTCGTAAATCCATGTTGACTTTGTCCGATCCTGTCACTGTTCTCCAAGTGTTCTGCTATTACATCTATCTATCTATTATATATATATAAAAGGATCGTGGTGTCTGTCTGTCTGTCTGTCTGTCAGTGTGTGTGTATGTCCAGACTTAACTCAAAAGTTATAGAGCGTACCTACACATATGTTATATCAAAAGAAAGCTTATGATTAGGGGAGTGTAATAGGCATATTTACTTTTTGGTCAGACAAAAAATTTTTAGACAGTATACAAAAAACGTTCAAAAACCCGCTCATTAGCAGTTGGACAATCATACGGGGGAATCCGCTCATTAGCATTGAGTGACGTGAAGGTTGACCAATCCTATGGGGGGAGCGTGCTGCGTCATGGGGGGTGTTTCATGGCGTTAGTGCGGGAGCGTGAAAAACCACAGACAACCACGCGGCGATAAACTGATAAACTGCGACCATACAACAGCCAGAAATACATCGACCGAAGTAAATCCAGAAGCGGAGCGGCATCGGAGGCCCGCAGCGGGAGCTCATCAGGGCTCACTCGGGCCGGGCCTGAGGTGATACGCTGTGCGCGGGGGCTCTGGTTCACCGGAGCGGCAGGGGTCCATTGGGCCGGGCCTGAGGCGCTCCTTCCCCCCCTCTCTCTCCAGGCTAATCCCGAAATAAATCCAGCAGCGGAGTGGCGTCGGAGGCCCGCAGCGGGAGCTCATCAGGGCTCACTCAGGCCGGGCCTGAGGCGATACGCTGCGCGCGGGGGCTCCGGTTCACCGGAGCGGCAGGGGTCCATAGGGTCGGGCCAGAGGCGCTCCTTCCCCCCCTCACTCTCCAGGCTAATCCTGAAATAAGTCCAGCAGCAGAAATGCCTCAGAGGCCCGCAGCGGGAGCTCATCAGGGCTCACTTGGGCCGGGCCTGAGACAATACGCTGCGCGCGGGGGCTCCGGTTCACCGTAGCAGCAGGGGTCCATCCGGCCGGGCCTGAGGCGCTCCTTCCCCCCAGTCTCTCTCTCTCTCTCTTCCCCTCAGTCCCTCTCTCCCCCCCCAGTCTCTCTCTCCCCCCCGGCTCTCTCTTCTCCCCCCAATTTCTCTCTCTCTCTCTCTCGTTCCCCGTCTCTCTCTTCTCCCCCAGTCTCTCTCTCTCTCTCTCACCCCCAGTCTCTCTCTCTCTTCCCCCAGTCTCTTTCTCTCTCGCTCCCCGTCTCTCTCTCTCTCTTCCCCCAGTCTTTCTCTCTCTCTCTCCCCCAATCTCTCTCTTTCTCTCTCCCCCTCATCTCTCTCTCTCTCCCCCCAGTCTCTCTCTCTCTCTTCCCCCAGTCTCTCTCTCTCTCTCTCCCCCGTCTCTCTCTCTCCTTCCCTCTCTCTCTCTCTCCTTCCCACTCTCTCTCTCTCTCCTTCCCCCTTTCTCTCTCTCTCCTTCCCCTTCTCTCTTTCCCTCTCTCTCTCTCTTTCCGTCTCTCTCTCTCTCTCCTTCCCAGACAGACAGACAGACAGACTCATTTCTATATATATAAAAATTATTTTTTCTTTTCTCATAACAGCATACCCTCAAGAAAACGTAGCAGACTTGGAAGCTGCTGACCAGGCGAGACATACCCAAGCCAGAGCCTCAAAGACTACTGACCAGACTCAGGCACATCAAGCTGCTGACCAGGTGAGACATACCCAAGCCAGAGCCTCAGAGACTCCTGACCAGACTCAGGCACGTCTATCTCTATCTCCTTCCCTCACTCTCTCCTTCCCTCTCTCTCTCTCTCTCCTCTTCCCTCTCTCTCTCTCTCTCTCTCTCTCTCCTTCCCTCTCTCTCTCTCGCTCTCCTTCCCCCTCTCCCCCTCTCTCTCTCTCTCCTTCCCCCTCTCTCTCTCTCCTTCCCCCTCTCTTGCTCTCCTTCCCCCGCTCTCTCGCTCCTTCCCCACTCTCTCGCTCCTTCCCCCCTCTCTCTCCTTCCCCCTCTCTCTCTCTCTCCTTCTCCCTCTCTCTCTCTCCTTCCCCCTCTCTCTCTCTCTCCTTCCCCCTCTCTCTCTCACTCCTTCCCCCTCTTTCTCTCTCTCTCCTTCCCCCTCTCTCTCTCTCTCTCTCTCCCCCCTCTCTCTCTCCTTCCCCCTTTCTCTCTCTCTCCTTCCCCCTTTCTCTCTCTCTCCTTCCCCCTCTCTCTTTCCCTCTCTCTCTCTCTTTCCCTCTCTCTCTCTCTCTCCTTCCCACACAGACAGACAGACAGACAAACTCATTTATATATATAAAAATTATTTCTACTTTTTTCATAAAACATGCCCTCAAAAAACCCTTGGCACCGCCGGGCACTCCAGCTAGTCCTTTATAATGGACTCAAGCATTTTCCCCACTACCGATGTCAGGCTCACCAGACAATAATTCCCCGTTTTTTCTCTACCACCTTTTTTGAATATTGGGATAACATTAGCTAACCTCCAATCCATGGGTACTGTTCCAGAGTCTAGCGAATTCTGGAAGATGACTAGTAATGCATCTACTATCTCTAGGGCCACTTCCTTAAGTACCCTCGGATATAGATTATCAGGCCCTGGGGATTTATCGGCCTTTAATCCCGTCAATTTCCCCAACACCATTTCCCTACAAATACTGATTTCTTTCAGTTCCTCTCTCTCATTATACCCTATGTTCCCCGACATCTCTGGGAGGGTATTTGTGTCCTCCTTTGTGAAGACAGAACCAAAATATGTATTTAATTGGTCCGCCATTTCTTTACTGGAGTTTAGAAGATTGAGGGGGGATCTCATCGAAACCTATAAAATTCTGTCAGGTCTGGACAGACTAGATGCAGGAAGGATGTTTCTGATGGCCGGGGAGTCCAGAACCAGGGGTCATAGTCTAAGGATAAGGGGTAAGCCATTTAGGACTGAAATGAGGAGGAATTTCTTCACCCAGAGAGTGGTGAACCTGTGGAATTCTCTGCCACAGAGGACGGTGGAGGCCAGTTCATTAAATATATTCAAGAAAGAGTTGGATATATTTCTTGAGGCTAAAGGGATCAAGGGATATGGGGAGAAGGCAGGGACAGGGTACTGAATTTGGATGATCAGCCATGATCTCATTGAATGGCGGAGCAGGATCGAAGGGCCGAATGGCCTACTCCTGCTCCTATCTTCTATGTTTCTATGTTGCTATGTTTGTTCCCCATTATTAATTCCCCTGATTCTGACTGCAAGGGACCTACGCTTGACTTCACCAATCTTTTTCTCTTCACATATCTATAAAAGCTTTTACAGTTAGTTTTTATGTTCCCTGCAAGCTTACTCTCATACTCTATTATCCCCCTCTTAATCAATCCCTTTGTCCTCCTTATGCTGAATCTTAAACTGCTCCCAATCCTCAGGTTTGTTGCTTTTTTTGGCAAATTTATATGCCCCCTCTTTGGATCTTATGTTATCCCTAATTTCCCTCGTTAGCCACGTTTGAGACACCTTTTTTGTTTTATTTTTATGCCAAACTGGGATGAACAAATTCTGTAGTTCATCCATGCGATCTTTGAATGTTTGCCATTGCCTATCCACCGTCAACCCTTTGAGTGACATTCTCCAATCAATCCTATCCAATTTGTGCCTCATACCATCGTAGTTTCCTTTATTTAAATTCAGGACCCTAGCCTCTGAGTCAACTACTTCACTCTCCATCGTAATGAAGAATTCTATCATGTTATGATTGCTCCGACCCAAGGGGCCTCGCACAGCAAGATTGCTAATTAATCCTTTCTCATTACATAATACACAGCCTAAAATGGCCTGATCCCAAGTTGGCTCCTCGACATATTGGTCCAGGAAACCATCCTGTATGCACTTATTGCACGCGTCTCTAATTTCCCGTTTAATGCCATCACCAACCTCCGCATTACTGTTTGGGGGTCTATACACCACTCCCACTAACGTTATCTGCCCCTTGGTATTTCTCATTTCTACCCATACGTGAGCAGGAAGCGTGCACACATTTCCGACCAGAAGTGTACTGCCCACCATATTAGGCAAGGGCAAACAAGAGGTGTCCTTTTCCCACGCCTGAAGACTATTTGCATGCAACAGAGCTGGTAACCCAACCCTAAGTATTGCAATAATAAAAAAAAGGTAAGAACATATTAAAATCACCACCATTCCCAGTCCCGAGATCCCCGGCCCCGTCAACCAGGCCCCCTGATCTTCCTCCCGATCCCCGATCCCGAAGGCCAGGCCCCCTGATCTTCCTCCTGATCCCCAACCCCGAAAGCCAGGCCCACCTGATCTTCCTCCTGATCCCCAATCCCGAAAGCCAGGCCCCCTGATCTTCCTCCCGACTCCCCGATCCCGAAGGCCAGGCCCAGGCCTGATCTTCCTCCTGATCCCCGATCATGAAAGCCAGGCCCCCTGAACTTCCTCCCAACCCCTGACCCCAACAACCAGGCCCCCCCCGCAATCATCCTCCGTGACCCCCGGCCCCGACAACCAGACTCCCTGATCTTCCTCGCCGATCTTCCTCCCCAATGCCCCAAAATGAATTCCGAAGCCCCGATCCACATGCCTGTGGGCTGGTCCAAACTTGGACCACTTACCTGCTGCTGCCTCATCCCGCAACGCCACCTTCATTGTGATGAGGTCCAAGGCCCAATATCTGGAGCTCCTCAAACCTCACCATTTGTGCGCAGGGGAATAACCCTGCCCAGGGAATGCCCAAAAGTGGGGGCTTACAAATTTAGCCCCCATATTATTTGCAAAATTATTACATGTTACAGCACCTGCACTATAAGCTTTTTTTGGCTTACTAAATTCAGTTGCACTTTCATGTTCTATTTATGATTTTTAAAAAAGCCAATTTTTCTTTAAACATCACCATCTGTTACAAAATTGTGTTGTAAATTGGCATGAGAAGACCAATACAGAGTGATTGGACAGGGGTTTCCAAGAATCCACAACTCCAGGATCGTCTGCAGAATTTCATTTGTCACAGAAATAGCCTACCGCTGAGGAATCAATCAAAATAAAAATTGAAGCATTGCTAGCTTTTTAAAAAAAAATTGCAGTGCCAGAGGGCAGAAGGTTGATGGTTCAGATTGAGACAAACACTCGAGGAGGAGGTCCCGGCAGTGCCTGATCTGGAACAATCTTTTAAATTAGGGTTAATTGTAGTGAAGTGTTCTTAACTGGAAATAACTGCCAATGAATTGACTTTATTATCATAAAATTATGGAAATTAATAGAAATAGTCTGGTAATTTGTGATATTATGACAATATGGGAATTGTTTTATGGAGTGCCCACTTGTGGGCTTGTGGAGGGCGGGTGGGGGGCAGGGTAAATCCCACTGGTGCTAGCTGCCTCAGGGCAAACCAATCTTGGAAATGGGGCCTCAAGCAAGCAGTAGACCCCTTATTTACCTATCCAATGTCTGTTTCAGGAGTGGCTAAAGGACACATATTTTTTGTCCTTACATAATGGCCCAGAAATTCGGGTCGGAGGCTTCCCGCGGGTGCAAGCCCCCGACCTGCACTTACCTAGCGCGCCGGCTGTTGAGCTGTAGGGCCACGTGGGATTCCGATCCTGGGCCTGCCCCTGCTGCCGGCGCACAATGCTTGCGTATCCCAGGGGTGCAGTTAGTTCGATGCGTCCCCTGGGATCACGTGGGCCATGGGGAGCCAATCGGAGCAGGGAATGCTCCATTCATAAGTCTGACAAGAAGTGCTGTCAATACTTATAAATACTATGGCCCCAAAACATCACTAAATCTTCAAATAAATTTTAAAAAACCATCACATTTTTTAAATAAACTATAAATTACATGAAATAACTATTTTAAACAATAATTAAAATTTTTGAAAAAAATTATTTATTTTCTAACGGGGCTAAAAATAAACTTACCTTTCTTTAAAGTATTAAAAATAATAAACCTGTGGAAAAAATGTTTTAATTTTAATTAATTCACCACTAACCTTGTAAAAAGCAGGCCTTACACCTGCTTTTTACATGTCTAACTTCTGGAGACTTAACTTCCTGGGAAAACCTGCAAAAAAAACGAAGTTCGATGCGCACACGCAGCCTCTCCCGTGCACGCGTTCGACCTCTGAACCCCTTCGTTCAGGGGAATAGAAGTGCCGGTTTCCTGCGCATGCGCAGTGCATGCAGGAACCCGGCACTTCCATTGGGCCTACGGGTGAATACCCCGTGCGTACTCACCCGTGGAGACCCGAATTTCTGGGCCAATATGGTGGACGGCACATTTCTGGACAGAACTGTGCGCATGCTTCCTTTCCGCCATATTGGGGCCTTAGTAATCCGAGTCGTGCCTGAAAAACAAGCACTGCGTGAACCAATTTCTAGGTCATAGTAACAAGTAGGATTCTGTGCACAGCAGATTGAGAAGAGGCACATCTGTTATGGAACTAAAGATGTATGAAATAAAAGGAAGCTAGAAATGGAAGGTAGGGGCCTTCTATACATCCAGAATTGTCATTATAGTTTTTTTTATATAAAGGTAAATTTGCAGGACTCCTTAAAAAGAAAGCAGTTAGTAGAATGCAAAAGTAGCCAACATGAGCAATGTAAAAATATTTATTTGGAATTCCATTTGTTACCCAACATAAAGCCTACTGCTCCCTTCTTTCATACAAGAAAGTACATGTGAAGATGACAGGCAGGGAAAGACCAGCTGGTTCATCAAGCTTGCCCAATGCTCGTGTTGCCTGGAGCATCATGGGTAGACACTTCCGATCTCCCCCTCCCCCATCCCCCACTGCAGGCATGCAATCTCCTGGGAGAGGCAAAATAGCAGAAAAAACACAGGGCCAATAAGGGGAGGAAAAGAATCTGGAAAATTCCTCTCCAACCCCCTCAGGCAATGGAAACCAGTCCAGGAGGCCATTAACTGTAAATCCACTTACCTTTTATATAAATCAGCTCATCCAAGTCACAATGAGCATTAGACAAATAATCAGGAAAAATACACGCCACGTTCCAAATCCGCTGGGATTTTTAACTACGTTGGAATACCTTTGAAGTGTGCTTTGTTAAAGTGGTTATGTATGAGTAAGTCAGAGAAATACTGCTGACTTTTTATTTTTGGCTGTGTGCCTGATTTGATTTTTAAAATTGATTCACATCACTATGTATTTTGCTATAAATCCACAATTCGGTGTAAGTAGGGCAATCTGCTGCCCAGCCCACAATATTGTCGCGTCCTTGGATGGAATTTTCCCATAAGAAAGGGAATGACAATGGCTATAGGTAAACTCTAGTTAGCTAAGACTTTAATTCTGAAAGCTTCTCTTGTACATTCAGCCTTAAGCTTTGCTTGTTTAATGATA